>NW_024426552.1:61853361-61970744 GCF_017311325.1 Ursus maritimus | reverse complement strand
GGATGTGGGCTTCTTGATTTTTCAGCCTGCCTTCTGGGGGAGGGGCCTGCTGCGCCAATACTCAGGCAACCCTGTTTGGGTAGAGTCTCCGTGTCCCCTGCGAGGGGGGATGGGGATGGGCACACTGTGAGCCGGTATTTCCAGGCTTTTGTTCTCTGGCGGCTTTCCCTGGCGGTTTGCTGTGCCTCTTCTGAGAGTCAGAGCAGCAGTGGCCAAATCTCAGCCTCTGTCTCAGAACAGAGGGATCGCAGACCGTTCTCCACTGATGTTCTGACCACTTTAATTCTGTTTCTGTTGGTGCTGCTCAACCCTGCAGCATCCCGGGATGTGCGCCCCACACCCGGCGTCCCAGCCCTCACTTCCAGGGCCAGCGCATCTCTGTCCTTTGTGTTTCTAACACCGCCAGCCACCAGCCGCCCCCGCGCGCTCCCAGAGCTCCCGGTCTCAGTCTGGATCCAGTGAGGGCACCGGAGCTCCGTTTCAGTCTGGTGGCGCGCGTTCCCTGGCTCACGGTCTCAGTCTGTTTTCTCGAGGGTGCCTGTCCGTGAGTCCGCCCGCTCCCCTGTGCAGGTGGCTACCGCTTCCCGGCGCCCAAACGCAGCGGCTCCCTCCCCCTTCCGTTTATCTTCCAATATCTGTGCGCGGTTTCACGGCTCCCCACTTTGTACCTCAATACTCAGCGCTGGAGATGTTCATTTGTAGAGATCCAGATGTATCTTCCTGCGTCTCAGGCTGATTCCGTGGATGTTCAGGCTGGTCTGGTACCTATCCAACTCGACTCAGGGGACCAGCTGAAAAAGGGGTCCCCTACTCCTCCGCCATCTTAACTCCCTCCTCTCTCTGCGATTTTTGACACTGAGCTGGGTGTAAGGAGGGAGTGGAGAAAAGGGACAAGGAGAATGAAGAGACACGGCGTTAATCAGAGATGTGCCAAACTCTTTTCGGGAAAGCCCGTCATATGAATGTGGTTTGAACACTGTTGATTAGGTACCATAACCACAATGTGCTAAACCACTGTGGGATCCTCTGGATAGTCCACCAGTGCCACTCCACACACCCACCTGGGATTAATGTGCATTCCACATCGTGGAAGGGGCTTCTTGTATGGGCTGACCGTTCTGCTCTGTCTCCTCTGCCTTCTTTTTCTTCATTACAATTGCCAATGCATTAGTAATAATTAATAATACGTTAATAATAATAATATTAAAATATTGCCAGTAACTCAACTGTTGGCATTGTTTTTCCCATTGATCTTTCTTAAGTCATTATTTACTCCTTTTCAACCTTCCTTTGGCCACCAAATACGTTTTTATGAAGTATCACTTCATCTTTGTCTCTTTTAATTCACATGCTTTGAGTAAAGGCTCTGTATTGCCTGCAATGCCAGACTTCTTATTCTGCCATTCAGGGTTCCCCGAAGGGAGCCTGACCGACGTTATCAGCCATAGCTGCTCTGCTTGCACCCTATTCCCAGCTAGTCTAGTGTCTTCCCTGAATCAAAGTGTTTCATGTCCATTTCTTCTGTTGCTTCTCTGCACGTGCCTTACTCTTGTCTGAAAACCCCCTTGTTTCTCTTAGTCCTAAATCCTTTAAGCTCTAACTCAGCCCTTACAATCCTAATGATTTTCTACCACCGTTGTCTCTTATGTTTGTATTTACCAGTCCTCACAGTGCTCAGAATGGTTGTTGGTAATGCGGTGGATGCAGAAAAGTTGGCTGTGATTGAACCACAGGCCTGGAGAAGTGAGGAGACTTTAGAGATCAAGATGACCTGTCTTGTTTTGAATTCCAAATAGCTGTAGCACTGGGTCTTGGGGAGCTCACACAGACACAGCTTAAAGAAATGAACTGGGTCTTTATTTCATTTCTTTTTTTCATCTGCGTTTAGAGTCCTGGTATTACTGAATTCTACCATGCTCAGGGAGTTGACAGAGAAAGCCATTTTCTCCAGTTTTGAGGGGATTTGTCCTGGATGCATTGAATGTGTTTAGCTTCTGGGTCTGTGCCCAGTGCATGGAACAGTTAATTCTAGGGGCTGTCCATGCTCTACTCTATTTAGACTTGGACTCATTATGTGTGCCAGGCCACTGCTGAGCTTGGCATCTGCTGGTGGCCAGGAGAGGCCCGCTTGCCTCTGCACGTATGACAAGTGCAGCGCCTGCTGGGTGGGGCATATGCGTGGGTGAGGGATCCTGCATGAGAGAGCAGCAGAGGGAACAAAGCACTGGGAATGAGGGACATGGGGGGGGGGTGAGAGCAGAAAGAAAAGGAGGTATTGACAATAGAGGGACTAGGTATGCACATTCTTGATGGAAATGGCCAGAGATAGCAGGGTTGTGATGTCTTTCATGGTGTAATGTCTCTTTTCCTAGGCCCTAGCATTACTTGGAGGCCACTGGCTTCAATCTTTAATTCATTTATGGCATGACTTATGCCTTATCCCAACTCTGCTTGGAAGAAGGTGTTAATTCTTTATTAAAGGTATCCATATTTTAGTTCTCCAGGGGCTACCGAACTCCTTAATTTGCTTTTAGTTTATGACAGTGAGACCCTGCTCTACATAACTGAAACTGTTCCATTTTTCCTTGAATGATAGCCCCCTAAGCATCCAGCTATAGCTTTTATAGATTCAGTAATGACATCTGCCCAGAATGAGTAGGATATAGCTGTCCAGCTGACACCCATACTTTATATTTCAGACACATGGATTCTGTTGCTTCAAAATGTCAGGTTTACGGGGTGTCAGGATGTGCACAGACTATGCAGTCTACCCATTCAACAACTCTTCATTGAACAGGATCTGATCTAAAAAAATGTAAAGTTTCTTGTCTTCATGGAGCCTCTGTTTTAGCAGGGAGAGACAGACAATGAACATTGAGTGTGATAAATACAATGTGTAGTATGTTAGGAGGTGATAAGTACACTGGGGAACAGAAAAACCTGAGAACAGTAAGGGAGTGACTGAAAGATATGTGAATGGGACTGTTGTTTAGGATTTTCCATTTGAATACATATAAACCTCCTATTTAAACAAATATAATTTGAAGAGATTGTGCCTTTTCATGGGTTTTTTAGATTATAGGACCCTGAGGAGTCAGGCATTCAGATTTTTGTTTCTAGATCTTAGAGGAATAACTGGCCATTTAGTCCTGGTCATTTGGGGCTGGAGGCAAGGAGGGGAATAAACTGAAAAATCTCTAGTCTAAATCAAAATTTTGTGAGAAGAAGCTTCAAAGGAGAGAATATACTGAATTCCTTCTTTCTATTCTCATGGACTTGGGATTTTCTCCTTAAAGATAGAAAGGCGTTTTCTTCTAGTATTTGTCTTCAGTGTACAACAACCATAATTTGAGTTTTAGGTAGTTTTGATGAAATATCTTATTGAACAGATTTAAATGTTATTCGGGAACATGTTATTTTAAACATGCCATTCTTCACTTTTTATTTATACACTAAAATGTTCACTTGCCAGGGACGGCTTTAAAAGGTGGTGAGTGGAGAAAGGGTAGGTTTCCTTCATCCACTCACTATCCTTTCACATCTTTTATTTCACTTTATTCTTCTAGTCACTTCTTTTTAGGATAATCAGTGTTATTGAAATGAGGAAATACATCTCAGAATTAAGATCAAACAACATCACCCAACATAATTCTGGATTTTTGATGTTTTATTTTTCATGTGCACACATAAACCTAAAATGCTTTCCTTTGGGTGTTTATTTCCCGTTACTGAATTTTCACTCCCTGAAGTTTGCCAATCTGACTGACGCTGACCTAATAATTTATAATGTGAAGATCTCTCTCTGCTCCTAACAACACAGCACACCCTAAGTGCCCGTGGTATCCTTCGGTCTTTCCAGTGCTTTTGCCCTTTAACACGGCGACTGACTCCTACTTACCTTTCTTCTGGTTATCATCTGGGCACAGTTAGTTAGTGAGGGAGTCAGTTCCAAGGCCCACCGGGCTCATCTTGGGCTTTGGTTGGGTGTGTGAAGCTGGGCCCAGCGCTTTTTCTTGCTGGCATTATTGCTGCCCATTCTGCTTCCGAAGCCCAAGTGCTGCAGAGACATCACAGCATTATTCTCCATCTATTTTTCAGAGAATAACCTATGTACCTGTTCTTACAAAAGAAGGGACCATTTAGTAGAGAAGTGTGACTGGAAGGGCATATTTTAATGTTTGAAACTTTTAAATACTTTTTTTTTTTAAAGATCAGTTGTGCTTTCTCTTTCATAAACTATTTGAAATTTCATAGTATTTGAAAACCATAGTAGTGAGTGTGTTGCTGAGAAACATCTCAGTCCCTGCAGGACCAGCTCCTAGTCCTTTTTGCTAGTATTTTAAATCATCACCTTGAACTAGAAAAACCTATGTGAATAAAATTCAAAACCAAATTCAGAACCTTTCTACTCTAAACTGGCTTCTGTTTTGGTAATGCCATTATTTTTCTCATTTCGAAGGTTGGAAATGTTGGATTTTTTTTTTTTTTTTTTTTTTTTGTATTTCTCTTTTGCTTCCTTGTTCAGTATCCTCTACTTCTGTCAGACATTCCTGACAGTTTATTCTTTAGTATCTCCAAGCTTACCTATTTTATTCTCTATTCCCAAAGATACCCTGGTTCAGGTCCTCTTACCTCCTGCCTAGTTTGATGCGATAATGTTTGAGATATTAACCGGTACCTCTCCCAGTTGTTTCCTGTCATATTCCCTTTGCCTAATTTGGCGGTCTGAATTATTTTTTAAGGAAAAGACAAAACATTCTAATCCCATACCATGAAAGTCCACAAATTCTCGTGAATTTTAGAAATCAAGTCCCAGGTATAAAGGGAATTGGTCTAGAGCATTCCAAGTCAGTTCGTCCCATCCTCAGGAGAGTCAGGCTTGGAATGGTGGCACAGTTAGAGAACAGGAGAGATGGCTGTGGGGACTGTCCGCCTGGATGGACCCGAGACAACTTTGCCAGTTTCTACTGCAAGGATAACTTAGGGCAGCAAGGAGATGGCCTGTGTGCCAGAAGGGCATGAATGTCTCCCAGAGAGAGCTAAACTTGCCAGAGGCTTGTGGAGGAAGAAGTGAATGAGGGAAGGACCTGGGGGGACCTGCTGGTGGAAGAGGTTCAGATGTTTGCAGGGATAAAGGACCTCCACCCCTCCTGTCCCCACACCCCCCAAATCTAGCATTTTGTAGTCCTCTGGAATTTAGATGCAACCCTTGGGGAAGAGGAAACCAGAAATTGGTTGAGATTACCTAGAGTTGACTGTAATTTAGTTTTTACCATTAGTAGAATGGGAGCCTTAAAATGGAAATTAAGTGCAATTACACAGAACCAAACTGCAATTTCTTCTACGTGCAGGTTTGGACTCTGCAGGGGTACCTGTTGCACTGGTTCCTTTCCAGGGCTGCCTCTCTAGTCTTGCTGCTTTCCGTGGAGGACTCTACCGTGGCAGTTGGTGCTACATGACCTGGCTGTCCAGAGGCTTTGTAGTCAGTCTCTGCCGCATTGTTTCCCACTGGTCTCCAGCCTCTCACTTAGGAAGGCCAGTCTCCTCCTCAGCCTCCTGTCTGTCGGATGACTTCTCAGCTTCCCACCCAACCGTTCTCCCTTTGCTTATACTCCTCCTCCTTACTTACGTTCACACAGGGACGGTCCCCTTCTCTTTTTTGCTGGTCTAAAGCCTGCCCTTTTCCAAGGCTCAGCCCAGATTATGCTACCTTTTAAAAACCTTTATTTTCAGATTCATTACGGTGTTGCTCTAAAAAAAAAATTACCACTCAGCACTTAGATACGTAGAGTTATTTGCTCCTTGGTTTTTGTTCTACAGCCATTAGTTCTGGGTTTTTTTTTTCCATCCAACTATATGATAAGCTTCTTAGGAATATGGGCCATGCACCCATATTTTCCTTGCATTCTCTTGAACGCTAGCACATGGTGGGCATAGAGTAGATAATGAAAAATTATTCATTAATTAATAGGATAGAAGCCATTGTTATTTACATTATATAGGAGATGGATTTTATCTTTATCTGTTTGATTCTTTATGTATTTCTATATCTCTTCCACTCTGGTAGTTAAAGAAACAAGCAGTGGGTGGATGTACTGTGCATGTCTCTGAGGAGTAAAACAAAGCTGATTTGCTCTATTTTTGGAAAGCTTGATGGTGCTCATTTTTCAAGTGTCACTTAAAAATGGGTAGCTAAATAAGCACTCTGAGTCTTTCGAATGCAGTGGTGCACTTGGTAAAAGTTGGAATATAGGCCTCACAGGTTTCACAGCTTTAGTTAAAGCTTGCTCCAAGTTATTGAAGGGATAAGGAAAGGTGGTGATCTGTCTTGTTTAATTTTTTTAATTATGAAGAATTATCTGACGTTTGTTAGAATCCCTTCTTTTTTTTTTTTTAAGATTTTATTTATTTATTCGACAGAGATAGAGACAGCCAGCGAGAGAGGGAACACAAGCAGGGGGAGTGGGAGAGGAAGAAGCAGGCTCATAGCGGAGGATCCTGATGTGGGGCTCGATCCCATAACGCCGGGATTACGCCCTGAGCCGAAGGCAGACGCCCAACCGCTGTGCCACCCAGGCGCCCCTAGAATCCCTTCTTGACACAACTTCACAAGATGATTTTGTCACAGATTTTGGTTTTGTGTTTCACTCATTTGCTTGAAAGAAACTCAGCTGTTTTCCTGCTCTGTTCTATACTTTCTTTTTTATTTGGTATTAGGAGCCTTTTCATAGAAGGTCTTCCTCCATTTGGTTTTAAAGAGGCTGGGTCTTCTTTTCCCATATTATTTCCCTGGCTGTAATGATCCCCTGGAGGCTTAGGGCAGCAGGCAGAAAACCTGGGGAAGGAAGGAGCTGAAACCTGAGAGGCTTCAGGCACCCAGGGATGCTATCCAGTTCCTCTGTGCTCCCCTCCTCCGACAATGCATCGATTTTCACCGGTCCCACTGTAGAACACAGAACCCATTTTGCAGAAGGAGGTCCTATGTCCCTCTTTGGGGATGACCTATAAAACATGTATGCTTTTTCCTATATAAAAATATATAGTGCATCTAACATTTTTAAAATCCTGAAATGATCCCTTACAAGTAATTTGAGCTTTGTAGTACTCTGCTTATAAGGCAATCTTATCAGAGGTGCTTTTCTTTTATTAAGAAGCTCTCAAAAAATTACACACACACACACACACACACACACACACACACTTTCCTACTGATAATGACCCTGATGATAGTCTGTCACAGTGAGATTAGAGAGTGTGTCCTTATTGTGGGAATAATAAGAAAGAACAGGCATTAACTTTGGAGGAGGGGGAATCCTTTCCTCATTCAGTGGCACTGCTTGCCAATGCATAATAAAGAAAAAATAGAAAAGCTTCTACAAAAAAATGCAGTACAACTATATTTGTTCACTTGCTCGCTCAGTCATTTATTTCACGTGTTTCAGTAAATGCTGATGAGAAAAAGTACCTGGTGCTTGAGACAGAATGCCTAGGGGGCCTTTCTGAGAGGGGTCTTTAAGGCAGTGCTGTCTCAGTCGAGACCTGGAAGGTAAGGAGGAATTAGAGAGTGAACGAGGTGAGGAAGTTAGACGCTGCTGGGCGCGTTGCAGGCCCTGAGCCCTGGACCCGCGGCACAGTGACTGAGGGCGAGAGTGGCAGGAGAGGGAGGCAGCTGCCCTTAGAAATGCTCATATTCAACTTTTAAAAGATGATTTGGGGTTCATGTTTGACACATAGCTACGGAAAGTGAAATAGTTACTCCTCATAGAGAGAGTGAAGGAAGACCCTAGGAGAGGTGGAACACAGGCCATACCGTGATCAGTGTGGCTTTTAGAAACGTTTTGCTCTTTTACTGCCAAATAATGAGTGGAATACCTCAGCATTCACTTGACGACTTTCATATTTATATATAGTTGTCTTTTTACTTGGCGTTCCCATACGTTTAGTAACCTTTAGAACTCGGGTTATCTCCCTAAGAATATAACAGTATGGCTGAGTTAGAGCCCTCCTTCAGTCCTGAGTTAACTTCGGAACATGTGTCTTTTTTCTTCTTCGTTTTCCTTTCCCTTTCTCAGCCTCTCTGTTAGGTAGGATTACAGAGGGCGGCGGGAACAGTCGTCTCTTGCACGTGTGGTGCCCTGTTAGCACCTCGCTGTGCGCGCACAGCCCTGAATGCAAGCCAGGCAAAGGGATAGGAATATTGGGCTGGCTTGGTTAAGCTGTGGCATGTTCGGTTCATGAAGAGATAAATTTGATATAAAGGATAGGAAGTGACTATCTTAAATCTAAATCTAGTCCTTATTCATGTAATCTGACTGCTTTTGATTTGGGCAAATGTATAATCTTTGATATACTGTCTCAGTGCTGCCTTTGTACTGACCCGAATGTGGAAATCCTGACACACGTCATGGGAGATACATGATACAGAGGTGAAAGTTGCCTTTTTAATTCTGTTCCCTACGAAGCACATTGCCAGATGCTTGATAAAGAAAGGGGAAGGAAAGTCAGGTGTCTTTTGGTAGACTTACCCAGTCATTTCTGATTTTTAACTTGTGTAGAATAGAATTAAGATAAATCAAATAACTCAGTCTAAAGGAGCTGTGGTATAAGGGAAGCAGTGTGGATTCAGGGGCTTCTTAACACCTTTGCTCTTCCACAAAGTAGCTTTGTGATTTCGACTGAATATTTAGCCTTTCCGAGCTGTTTCCTCACCTGTGCAATGGAGATGTCAATACCTGCTTCATTAAGGTCCTTCGTGAGCATTACAATACATATGAACGTGCCCAGCATGGGGTGCACGGTCCCTAACCTTCAGATGAATTTAATTAAATAATTGTTCAAAGGTTAAGTGTCCTGGTGAGATATCCCTGGCCCCTGCCTCTCAGCAGTTTACAGTTCCCTAGTTTTGAGACCGACCCTCTTGTAGTTGCTCCATTTGTTGGAAAAGCACAAACTGTGCCATTTTTGCACTATATTTTGAATCAGTGGCCCGACTGGTGGTCATTCGCAGGGTCCTGCATCAGATGGTGGACCACATAACAGGAAGCTCACTGTATTGCCACCCTGCTGGACCACACATGGTCAGGGAGTGCGAGAATTGCCCTGGTTTGGCTGCTACCCAGGCTGGCGACATGGGGGTGAGACCACCAGAATCAGGAAGGGTGGAAGAGAGCCCGCATGGCCACATAGCAGTCACTCAGGGTGCGGAGATTGTCTGGTGAAGACTGTGACGAGCTCTGAACGTGGGGGTTGGCGAGCTAAAATTTACCAAGAGGGGAGGCTCCTAATATTGGTTTTGTATTACTCATGCATTTTGTATAAAAAAGGAGACGGTATTTTTATGCACTGAAATGGGTTCAGGTTATGTTTGTATCACACTCCTGTCTTTGATTGGCTACTACTGCAGTTTCGTCCATCATATTCTTCTTACTTTTCTATTTTATTCTCCTTTCTGTGACCTTTTTCTTCCCCTTTCTTAATCTTCTGGTCTGGTCTTTTCTGAATGCTGCAAACTTTTCCACACCCAGAGCTCATCCCCTCAGCTGCTAAGCATAAAGTGAGTTGGCTTTTCCTCATCTTTTTTCCATCTCTCTAAAATGATGCTTCTGTTGCCATGCAAGAAACATGTTCCTGGGTGCTTCCTTAATTCTAAACAACATCTGCACTTTTTTTCAGGAATTTTAATGGATATAGGAAAGTATATAAAGAAGAAAATCAAAATTACCCCTAATGCTTTAGTACCCAGAGGTCCCATCTGTTAAAGTTTTGGCATATCCTGTCTTTTTTTTTTTTAAGATTTTATTTATTTATTTGACAGCCAGCCAGAGAGAGAGGGAACACAAGCAGGGGAGTGGGAGAGGAAGAAGCAGGCTCCCAACTGAGGAGCCTGATGTGGGGCTTGATCCCATAATGCCAGGATCACGCCCTGAGCCGAAGGCAGATGCCTAACGACTGAGCCACCCAGGTGCCCCTCCTTTCTGTCTCTTAAAAAGTTATTTAGTAAACATTTGGATTTTCAGTGCAACTCGCATAGACTGGCTACATGTAGACAGTAACACTGATGTACTGATGTATGATTGCTAATATTTTCGGACTATTTTTCTTCAAGAATTACAGTCACTTCTGTAGGAAAGTGGGTTGTTTTATTTATTTACTTATTATTTTTTTAAGATTTTAAAAATTTATTTTAGAGACAGGGAGAGAGAGAAAGAGAAAAATGCATGCATGGTGGGGAGGGGCAGAGGGAGAGAATCTTTAAGCAGACTCCCTGAGTGCAGAGCTCGATTTGGGATTGTTTCATGACCCATGAGATCATGACCTGGGCCGAAACCAAGAATCCAACACTTGACCGACTGAGCCACCCAGATGCCCCCGTTTTTTGTTTGTTTGTTTGTTTTGTTTTTTAAGCTCATCTTGTGTAAGATTACTATAAACACTAATCCTGGCTCATTTTTGAGCCAAAAAAAAAAAATGAAGTAGAAATCAGAAGAGCGAAGAGCTCTTTCATTTAGTAATTTATGACACATATTAGATGGTCAACAAATAGTTCATTTTCTTTCTCTTTACTCTTACCTTTCCCTCTTTTTATTTTCTTATACTCCTTTTCAGCTTATGAATTTAGCTAAGAAATGGAGCCCCAGTAGATCTCTGGGGTGCCTTGTGGGATGCAGCATAGAACTTGAGTGTGGCTCCTTAGAAGATGTACTCATTCCTCTAAATTGGAGGCTCTTGCCCTGGCGAGATCTACATCCTCTAAAATTGTATACCAAAATGTATTTATATGTGGGCCTTTCTGGGAAGAAAATTGGTCCATGAGTTTCATCAGATTTTCAAATGATTCTGTTGCCAGAAAAAAGATTCAAGATTTGAATCTAAGATCTGTTGTGGCTTAGTGTTTAAATTATTGTCAACTCTGGACAAGGCACATAACCTCTCTGAAAAGAGGAGGAATTACGTGTGCACAAGGTACATGGGAACTGTAAAAAAAAAAATTAAATAGCTTTATGACAACTTGAAGTTATTGGTCAGAAAAATGTCAAGGGATGGTTTACCGCCTGCCAATCTGAACCATATAAACTTGTTACTGTATTCTGAGGCTAGCTGTAAACTGTGGGATTTGGGTAACAAATAGATACAGACTAAATACTCTAGTGTGATATATTTGGATAAACTGTAAGCAAACAATTTTTAAGAAGAATTTCAAACAAGAATGAGTTTGTGTAATCTTCTATAAGCCCTCATAAAGTGGATTAAATTTTTATTCGTGTGAGATGGTTTAAAAGTGATCTTGTTTGCAGTTAAAATAGGTTGGATTACCTATGAAAGAGCCCATATGCTCAGAGTCTAAAAAAAAAAACCAAAAACCAAAAACCCGTAATAGCTAGTTAAAAGTATAAAATGTCTTTCCTTCTTTGCATTTGTGCCTCCTCCCCTTGCCCTGCTTTTCTTCCTGCAAGTAATTTGTGTATTTGCTGTAATGTGTGTATATACCTTAAGCTAGTGTTTTCAAAGCCTCTTTCCAGCCTGTGACATACTGGTGGAATACTTTCTACCCTGACCCCCTTCCTTTCCTCCTTAGTTCTCTCCACTCTTCAGCCTTCCGACTTGCACTCATTATCTGTGTGTGTGTTAACTGTTTATGGAACACTGTGGTTAATACAGTCATAGATAGAACGCATCTAACTTTTTAACTTCTCTTCCACTTTCTTGCTGTTTTATTTAAAAATCCTTAGAGCAAACATGCTAACCCAGAATGTAATGATTCCCCAGGATCATCTTTCCCAAGGTAATCAAATGTTTAGAATGCTACAGATGAGTCAAGAGGAAATAACCAGAAGAACCCAAGTGAAAGGAGCAGATCCTTTAGACTCTGTGTGGCAGCTGGGGAGGTGTTGGAGTGATCTTAGAAAACAGTATATGGAAGGCTGAACTACATGGCTTCTCAAGGATCTTTCTGGCTCCAGTATTCTGAGACCTAAAAAGTGTTGCCATAGTCAGAGAGCACTGAAAACAAAAGGTTTCTGTGCATAATGGAGCTCAGCATGCTCCTGACCCAGGAAGCTTGGCAGAAGGCCCATCATAAGACTGTCATCAGTCAATTCAAGTCAATATCAATTAGGGAATATTAATTAAAATTGTAGCCTCCCTAAGGGGAAAAACATTGATTCTCTGCCTCTGTATATGATAAAAAATTGACTCTTTATTTCTAAATGTAGACGAAGAGAAATATAGCTTTTTTCCCCCCAACCAAATGAAAGATAATATCACAGAGAATCTTTTGAAGGTATCTAATAATAGTAATGTAGCACTTTTAGGTTGCGTGACTTCTTTTTAGCACCTCAGTATCACCAAGCAGAACTTTTTCTTTTTCGTTCTTGTTTTACATGGTTTCCCTGCCCACATTCCCCATCTCTAGGGGTCTCCTAGCTACGTATAGACGTAGTCCTCCTCCACGGCCGGAGCACTTCTTCCACAGAGTGGTCATCGTCAGAATGATGGGACCACATCATCAGCATGGATTGATGGAAAGGAAAAGCAAAAGTATTATTTCTGCCCTGAGTACTTCTAGTTATTGTATATTTATCAAGTAATGTCTGACTTCTGGGTAGATTTTAATAGTCCTTGCTTTAGCACCCTGTTTTCAGAGAGGAGAAACTGTGGAACTATAGAATGTCAGAAGTGGACTGAGCCATGAAGAGCATGTAGACCAGCGGTCCTCAAACTAGAGCATGTGTAAGAATTACCTGGGGAGCTCATTAAAGACTCCTGGTCTTGTTTTTGCCTCCTGAGATTCTGATTTGAATGTCTGAAGTAGGATCTTTGAATCAGCAATTTTAAATAAGTGCCTCAAATAATCCAGATGTGTATGGTTCAGGGGCCTCCTTATATAGGCCGCCGGAGCCCCGGGAGTCCCACTCTGGCTCACCTAGGGTTGGGACTGTGGTGTCGTAATTATGCAGATTTAAGTTTCAGCAGAGTGGCTAGAGCGGGAACTGCTTTTATAAAGATCACTGAACACGTCCTGGTTGCCAAATGCAGGGTGGTTGGCTTTCGGGTTTCATAATAAAGTGACTTAAACTTACAAATTGACTTTACAGTTTTTTCTGCCTGTGTTTACCTACTCTTCTCCCCTCGGTACTTGTCCTCGCCCCGGCACTCATTCATTCTTGCTCTCTTTGCCCGGTGCCCTTTCCTCTGTCTACCCCTAAATGTGGCTGTTCCATGAAGTTCTGGCTTTTAATTTTTGTGTTTTACTTGACTGCTCTTCTGTTCAGTTTCGTGATTTCACTGGCCCACTTGTTTGTGATTTCTAGAGCTTGCTCTTGACCTGTATTTCTGGCTACCTACTGGACATTTTTATCTGCTGGTCCCTCAGCACCTTCAAACTCAGTGTCTAAAATTGAGCCCAAATCATTTTTTCCCAGACACTTCCCCCACCTGTATTTCCTATTTTATTTTTTAAAAAATTTTACTTATTTGAGATAGAGCACGCGTGCGCGCGAGAGAGAGGGCGAGAGCGAACACGTGTAGGGGGGAGGGGCGGAGGAGGAGGGAGAAGCAGACTCTCCACTAAGCAGGGAGCCCAATGTGGGGCTTGATCCCAGGACCCTGAGATCATGACCTGAGCTTAATGGACGGAGCCACCCAGGCACCCCTGTATTTCCTATTTTAGTAAATGGTCCCACCAGTGGCTTACCCCAAGTACTAGACAACCGGAATAACACCCCCCCTTTTCCTATATGAGAAAACTGTTGTCCGTAATAATCATGAAATGAAAGAAATAGTAGTCATGCCCAGAAAATAAATTTTTCTTATTGAAACTTGTGTACATATAATCAAACCAGTAACAAAATAAATCGATATTATAATACAAACAGGAAAAACTTGTAACTTATAGTAATGTAATTGAGTGGATGTAATAATTGAGAAGAGGAGGGAAAGTGTGTGAAGAAGCACTTCCAAAAGAGTGAACTCTGCAAGGTTCAGGAAGGATTTGAAGGTAGAAGGACAGAGCTGAAATGATTAAGGTGGGTTTTTTCCATTACCACCACTATGCCCATCCTGTTTATGGGGAATCTGCTTTTCAAACACAGGACTGTGTAGTTGGAGACAGAACTGCACCGAGAGCAAGCCCCAGTCGTTTCAAACAAACACAAATTGGAGGCCAGGCCCTAGATTCCATAAATGTAAATCCCTTATAATTTGTGATTTCTGTGAAATAACTTCCAGGTAGAATACAATGCTAATTAAAGGTTAAGAAATAAAAATGTGCCAACTCCAAGTTTACATATATATTACTAAAACTTAATAGTAACTGTTGCACTTGTTAGAATTTAGACCAACGCATTTTTTTTTCAGAGAATAATTTATCAGCGACATTGATTAGAATGGCTGGTTCAGGGTTGCCTGGGTGGCTCTGGGGCACCTGGGTGGCTCAGTCGTTAAGCGTCTGCCTTCGGCTCAGGTCACGATCCCAGTGTTCTGGGATGGAGCCCCGCACAGAGCTCCCTGCTTAGTGGGAAGCCTGCTTCTCCCTCTCCTACTCCCCCTGCTTGTGTTCCCTCTCTCGCTGCCTCTCTCTCTGTCAAATAAATAAAGTCTTAAAAAAGAAAAGAATTGCTGGTTCATGGTGACAAGAAGAAGCCAACTGGCTTCATAGTGTCAAGAATAAGTCAGCTTTATTCTTATTTTTAAGTTGATGATGTAAACAGCACACCCCGTGTTGTCAGAGTCACCCCTGTGCCCTTACTGTACCACTGGGTCCTGCCATTCACACATTTATTTTAAGCTGGAAGCCTTAGAATCATTTTTAAAATTCCTTTTCTTTTATGTTGTTGTTTATTTTGTTATTTCTTTTTCCTGATGTCTTCATGATGTGGTTAATTCGTTATTTTGGAGACTTTTCCTTTTCGCTGAAGTGAACATTTTTGGCAAATCTGCCTTTACCACTTTAAAGATATAGCTTTTTTTTTTTTTCTTGAGGTATCATTTATGTGTGGTAAACTTGACTGTTTTTTTTAGTGGACAGTACAGTGAGTTTTGAGAATTGAAGATGGTGTGGGAGTGTGGAAGAGCCTGTGGCCCTGCAGAAACGCAGTATTGGAGCCCAGAGGTCTCTGTGCATGCAGGGCTTCACGGCCAGAGCCAGCTGTCTGGGACCACAGGCCAGGAGGAGTGCCACAAGCTGTCCCCACAAAGCCTAGGACCAGCCACAGCTCAGCAGGAACCAGTCCAAGGAAGAGAGCCGCACCGTAGCTGACAAGAGCAGTGATGTCCAGGGGACATTGTCTGGATCAGAAAGATCTCGTGAGCCCCATCATGTATTGTTTCCCTTACTCTTCCTGGATAAGGGTGGGAACGGGGTGGTCGAGAGCTCCCAGAGACTATCCTAAAGACACTCAGTCTACCAGAGGGACCATGTCATAAACCAGCAATTTTGGCAGGTCAGATTTTGAATAGGCAAATGTTTAAGCTGAAGCTTTGTTTGAACTAGAAAAGATTGAAATATTGCTGATGGAGCTCCTGAGGGTGATTCGGTCAGCGTAGAAATGAAAGAGGCTGTATTTTCTTTGGCCACCTGAAAGTCTCAAAAATAAATTTGTATTATTTACCACAGAAGATAGCCCCTGCCAAAAATAGATTTGTAACGTCACCCTGTGACAATAGAAATAATATGATAAATGCATGGGAAAAAGATCAGAAATAATGTACACCAACAGTCTTCACCTCCGAGTGGTGACTTTACAGGTGATTTTTATTTTCTTTTTCTACTTTTATGGTTTTTTCTCCCTAAATTGCCTGAAATATATGCTTTATAGCTAAGAGAAACAAATGCTATTAAAAATAGAAATTAATCAGCTAAAACTAATAATTCCTGGGGCGCCTGGGTGGCTCAGTCATTAAGCGTCTGCCTTCGGCTCAGGTCGTGATCCCAGAGTTCTGGGATCGAGCCCCGCTTCGGGCTCCTCTGCTGGAAGCCTGCTTCTTCCTCTCCCACTCCCCCTGTTTGTGTTCCCTCTCTCGCTGGCTGTCTCTCTGTCAAATAAATAAAATCTTAAAAAAAACCTAATAATTCCTTTATTAGATGTATATGCATTATGACCCAGCCTTATGGTATACATTTTACATGTAAATATTTGATACAGTACATTTTACGGAATCTTATATTTTGCTTTTTATCACCTAATATTATAATAGGATCATTTCCCCTTTCCCCTAAATGTGTTTTTTTTTAATTTTTAATTTTTTAAAAAGATTTTATTTATTTGATAGAGAGAGAGCACAAACAGGTAGAGGAGCAGAGGGAGAAACAGACTCCCCGCTTAGTGTTGTGGAGCCCCATATGGTTCTGGATCCCAGGACCCTGAGATCATGACCTGAGCCAAAATCAATAGTCAGACGCTTAATCGTCTGAGCCACCCAGGTGCCCCCTAAATATGTTTTTAATAATAATAAAAAAAGCTGTAAATAATTTGTTGAGGAATCATTTCTCTGTTGCTGGACATCTAGGTTGTTTTAAAAATATCACCATTTAAAATAATCCTGTAATATATATAATTCTTTGTAAATCTTTGCATCTTTTTTTAAAAAAATGTAAATTTATTTTGTGACTTTTGTTCTAATTCCTGTTAATGGTTTTAAAGTCTTACTATGAAAAGTTGTTTTTTTTGGTATGTGTAGTTCTGTAAAAGATTTTATTTATTTATTTATTTTAAATTCAATCAGCCAACATATTGTATATCATTAGTTTCAGATGTAGTATTCAGTATTTCATGAGTTTTGTATAATACTCAGTGCTCATCACATCACATGCCCTCCTTGATGCCCATCACCCAATTATCCCATCCCACCACCCACCTCCCCTCCAGCAGCCCTCAGTTTGTTTCCTATAGTTAAGAGTCTCTCCTGGTTTTTCTCCCTCTTTGATGACTTCCCACTCAGTTTTCCGTCCATTCCCCTATGGTCTTCTACACTGTTTCTTATATTCCACATATGAGTGAAACCATATGATAATAGTCTTTCTCCAATTGACTTATTTTGCTCAGCATACTACCCTCCTGTTCCAACCACATCAATGTAAATAGTAAGTATTCATCCTTTCTGATGGCTGAGTAATAATCCATTGTCTCTCTGTGTGTGTATACATATACATATACATACACATATACATACACACACACACCACATCTTCTTTATTCATTCATTTGTTGATGGACAGCTGGGCTCTTTCCACAGTTTGGCTATTGTGACATTGCTGCTATGAACATTGGGGTGCAGGTACCTCTTCAGATCACTACATTTGTATCTTTGAGGTAAATATCTAGTAGTGCAATTGCTGGGTTGTAGGGTATCTCTATTTTTAATTTGCGGAAACTCCATATTGTTTTCCAGAGTGGCTGTACCAGCTTGCATTTTAATTCTTCTTTAATTTCCGGGTTGACCCATTCATTCTTTAGTAGGATGCTCTTTAATATCCAAATGTTTGCGTTCCTTCCAAATTTCCTGTTGTGATTGAGTTCAGATTTCAAAGCATTGTGGGTCTGAAAATAAGCGGGGAATAATCCCAATCTTTTGGTACCTGTTTAGACCTGACTTGTGACCCAGTATATGATCTATTCTGGAGAATGTTCCATGTGCACTCCAGAAGAATGTGTATTCTGTTGCTTTAGGATGAAATGCTCTGTATACATCTGTGAAATCCATCTGGTCCAGTGTGTCATTCAAAGCCTTTGTTTCCTTGTTGATCTTCTGCTTAGATGATCTGTCCATTGCTGTGAGTGGGGTATTGAAGTCCCCTACTATTACTGTATTATCAATGTGTTTCTTTGATTTGGTTATTAATTGGTTTACATAATTGGCTGCTTCCAAATTAGGAGTATAAATATTTATAATTGTTAGATCTTCTTGTTTGATAGACCCTTTAAGTATGATATAGTGTCCCTCTTCATCCCTTACTGCAGTCTTTGGCTTAAAATCTAATTTGTCTCATATGAGGATTGTTACCCCAGCTTTCTTTTGATGTCCATTAGCATGATAAATGGTTACCCAACCCCTCACTTTCAATCTGGAGGTATCTTTAGGTCTAAAATGAGTCTCTTGTAGATGGCGTATCGATGGGTCTTGCCTTTTAATCCAATCTGATACCCTAGTCTTTTCATTGGGACATTTAGCGCATTTACATTCAGAGTAACTATTGAAAGATATGAATTTAGTGCCATTGTATTACCTGTAAAATTACTGTTCCTGTGTATTGTGTCTATTCCTTTCTGGCCTATATTACTTTTGGGCTCTCTTCATTTACAGGATCCCCTTTAATATTTCTTGCTTGGCTGGTTTAGTGATCACTATTTCTTTAAGTTTCTGTTTGTCCTGGAAGTTCTTTCTCTCTCCTTCCATTCTGAATGAGAGCCTTGCTGGATAAAGTATTCTTGGCTGCATATTTTTCTCATTTAGCACCCTGAATATATCATGCCAGCCCTTTCTGGCCTGCCAGGTCCTGTGGATAGGTCTAATGTTCCTACCCTTGTAGGTTAAGGAGTTCTTGTCTCGAGCTACTTTCAGGATTTTCTCTTTATCTCTGAAATTTGCGACCTTCATTATTATATGTTAGAATATTAATCTATTTTTATTGATTTTGGGGGACATTCTCTATTCCTCTTGGACTAGAATGCCTGTTTCCTTCCCCAGATAAGGGAAGTTCTCAGCTATGATTTGCTCAAATATACCTTCTGTTCCTCTCTCTCTCTCTCTCTTTCTTCTTCCTCTGGGACCCCAGTAATCTAATATTGTTTTGCTTTATGGTATTGCTGATTTCTCAAAGCCTCCCCTCATGGTGCATTAGTTGTTTTTGTTTCTTTTCCTCAGCTTCCTTCCTTTCCAGCATCTTGTCTTCTGTATCACTGACTCTCCCTTTTGCCTCATTTACCCTAGCTGTTAGAGCATCCAATTTAGACTGCATCTCAGTTAAAGCATTTTAAATTTCGGACTGATTAGATTTTATTTCTGCTCTAAGAGATTCTCTAGTGTCTTTTATGCTTTTTTTCAAGCCCAGCTAGTAACTTTATAATTGTTATCCTGAATTCCAGCATTGACATTTTACTTAAATCCATATCGATTAGATCTGTGGCAGAGAGTATTACCTCTGGTTCTTTCATTTGTTGTGAATTTCTCCCTCTAGTCATTTTACCCAGAGAAGAATGTTTGAATGAGAGAAAGAAAAAGGGAAAAAAGAGAGAATATAATCTCCCAGGTGGACAAAACAGGGTGATCCACTTGGTCCTGGGTGTATTTTGGTCTGTTTGTTAGAAGACACTAAATCCCAAAATTTTAAAGAAAGCAAACCTTCTATATATACAAAAATAAAATTAAATATAGTGAAAGGAAGCCAAAAATGAAGAATATATCTAGAAAATGTAAATGTAAAAATGAAAGTTAAAAAAAGACAAAAAGTTCATAAAATAAGAAACTAGTTGAAAAGGAAAAAAAAAAGAAAAGGAAAATTTTAAACTGAAAGATAAAAGAATCATGAGGAAAAAACCCTCGAATGCTATATACTATTTTCCTCTAGTGCTGGATTTTGCAGTTCTGTGTGCTTGGTAAACTTGGTATTCCCTTGATGTTACAGCTGGTCTTCTGGAGGGAGGGGCCTGCTGTGCTGATTCTCAGGTGTCTTTGCCTGGTCAGAGTTGCACTGCCCCTTGCCAGAGGGCTGGGCTCAGTGTAAGCTGCTTCCGGTTACTTTATGTGGCTTTTTTCCCTGAAGGCTTTCCCAACGGCTTTAGAGGATGAAAATAAAAATGGCCTCCACTGGATGCCCAGCCCCGGAGCTGAAAGATCTCCTGTGGTGCACACCCAGGGGAGGGAGGAGGGTCCCAGTGGGTCTGCTGCTTGCAGGGTCCCTGCACGGAGAGGAGTTGCCCAATCATGCTGCCATTCGGGTTTATAGAAAACCAAGCTGAGAGCCCACTCCCGGGCTTGCTGATTGTAGCTGATTTATCCGCACCAGCGCTTGGGAACTCTGCCATCTCGGGCACCCCCATTCTTTCCGTGACCCTGGGGATCCTGAGACCACACTGTCTCACCTAGGATTCTACCCTCCTTCGCCACCTGAGCACTGTTCAGGCAGGGACATCTCACTGGAGCAGATTTCAAAAATTTCTGATTTTGTGCTCTGTTGCACATCACTTTCTGGCTCCCTCTCCCTGCCATTTATCTTTGGGTATATCCCTGGATTCACTTCTCTGCACTTCCTACCTTGCAAAAAGTGGTTGCTTTTGTATTTGTAGAATTCCAGCAATTTTCTTACATCTCAGGTTGAATTCATAGGTGTTCAGAATGACTTGATAGTTATCTAGCTAAATTCAAGGGGCCAGATGAAACGAGGTCCCCTACTCTTCCACCGTCTTGCTTCCCTCTGATCAGAAAGCATCTTTCAATTAAATTCTTCTTTGATGAAGGTAGAAGCATTTTCAAATGTCACCAGGGAGATGACAAATACTAGACCCTTGCAGGTACTTTGCTTGAATCTACAGTGGTGCCCAGGACAAAGGTCAGGTGCTATGAATTCTGTCAACTATGCCAGGTAATGTTGACCATGAAGAATAGGCTTTGATCACCCCAGTGGAACCATTTGGTGCCCAGCCATGGAACAGGTACAGGAAAGCACGTGGGTGGGGAAGAGGCAGAAAGAAAGCACAAGAAGGATTCTGGCTGTCTCTGTGTAAATGGGGTCCTCATGCTCCCTCAGTGCCAGGGCACCCTCAGGGCTTAGCCCTCTAACATGCTGGGAATACCGGTGCTGCACTTTCTCTTTGTGGCCCATGGAACACTCTGGTCTGGTGGACAACAAGATTTTATTTATTTATTTTAGAGAGAGAGAGAGCACATGAACAGGGAAGGAGCAGAGGGGGAGGGAGAGTGAGGAGGGAGAAGAATCTTAAGCAGACTCCCCACTGAGCATGGAGCCCTACATGGGGCTCCATCTCATGACTCTGAGATTATGACCTGAAACCAAGAGTCTGATGCTAACTGACTGAGCCACCCAGGTGCCCTTTTTGTGTGTTTTCAAAACAGTTTTAAAAAATCAAAAATTTTTTCCTTTTAAAACACCTTTCTTAGATATCAAGTTAATGTCTGTAAACATCAATATCCAGACTATTTTAAGTTGAAGGCAAATAGCATGAGATCATTGTAAAGTAATATTTTCTCAAATTTCCCCAATGACTTTTCCATTTACTGTAGCTAGTAAGATCATAGGCATATTTACTTTAATGACATTATGAAAAGTATATTTAACAGTTTATAACAACCCAAGACTTCCTTTTTTTTTTCAATTCAAGTAAGAAACTAGAATGGTTTTATTTTTTCTTTTAGTTGAAATGTAATATGCACCCAAGATTTCCTTTAGCCAAAAAAGAATCTCTTCCATTATTATAACTTTAACAAAAATGGTTTTTAAAATCTACTCACTAAATGCAAACCATGATTGTTTCAGTTGAAAGTACATGTTTAAATCAGTCTGAATCCTGATGTCATACCTGGTTAAGAGAGAATTTGGTCTCCCTAAGGATTGCTGTATTCCTGGTAATAGTGCCGTATTCCATTACTTAAAATTCCAGTAACAGCCACCGTGAATACCCAGAAGAGGAACCCAGCAGTGAATCTCAGGAGTGTCACAAACATCCAACTAAAGAGCATGGTGGTAATCAGGCCAATGAGAATCCAATACCAAGTTGTTGCTTCATCTTCAAACAGTTCCATTCCAATTGCCCTTGCATCCAGAATTTTATCAATATGATTTGTAGCTTCCCTGAGTTCTACAGCATTTCTTGTCCTTCCACTCCCATCTTCAAATGTTGTCTTATTTTCTACTGTCAAAGTGCCATTTTTAGTAGAGAAGTCAGGGAGACATCTCTGGAGAAATGGTTTGCTTGGAAAAATCCCTGTTGGACAATCATCATTCAGTAAAACTTGTGTGAGAGTCTTTGCAGGCTTAACAAAAGTAGACTTGCAGAACTTGCTGTGGTATATCCAATAGTTTTTGTTTGTTGTGTATGTAAATTGTATTTCTATGTACGTTAAGAATTTTTGGGACACTTGGAGAAACAGATCTGTGGTAGGGCACGATAGTTTTACCACCACAGAGGGACTGGTCAGCTGAATAAGTTAAAGTAAAACAAAATGGTCTTGTTCTCATTGGTGGTGCCCTTCTGGTCATAAAAGTGGCCCTTGCTATCTGTAGGATAGGCCATTCTCCTGGGGTCACCATGTACCCAGGCAACAAGTCCTTAAAGAATGTAGCCAGTAATGAACAGTATGAAGATTATGCAGCACAATAGGTCTCTTGAAATTTGGATTAAATGTCTTTGGATTGCCCGCAGGTCTTGCCCTCTAAGTAGATGTTTGGTGGGTCTCCATCACTCATTAAGAAGGCCCGAATCACTGCAAAGTTGAGTTTCTTAGAAAGGAGTCTGTGAATTTAGAGACAGGTCCTGTCTTCCACATTTTATAGGGAAGGAAATGTGGTTCATGGAGGTTCAAGCTTCCAGGACTTGCATACAGCTCTTCTCACTCAGTAGCAGACTCTTTCCATGATACTAGCCTGAGGTTGAGTCCTGATGTAGCTGGCGCACAGGGCTGCTAGAGCACCTGGCTCTGGGGTCCAACACAGACCAGGTTTGGCCACTTGCCACTGAAAATCCAAACGTAGAGAAACAAGTGGTGGTGAAACAAGAAAAGAATTTATTTCAGCGAGGCCAACATCAGGAAGACAGTGGACTAGCGTCTCAAAGACTGTCTCCTGTAAACCTTTGCTTCCTTGATTGTTTCTTTGGGATAGATAGATTCCTTGAAATGGTATGATTGGCCAGATGATAGGAAAATTTTCGAAGTACTAGATATCAGACAGTTTTAATTTCAGTGGTCCTTTGGGAGCCTTGACAAAGGAACGGGGTTACATTACGTGGATATCACCTTTTCATTCCACACATTTGTAGTTAGTAGCAACAGCAGCAATAATTAAAACACACACACACACACACACACACACACACAGTCACACACACAGAACTGTTTTATCTACCTATCAAGGCTTCCTTGACCTTACTCTCCTAAAAATTTAGGATACCTATTGTTTGTTCTCTTTGAGGAAACACTTTTCACTATTCATAGGAGTTGGTTTCCTGTGAACTCAACAAGGACAACCACCTAGGAATGGTTGTGCTAGTAACTTCTTTGTAGGGTAATGTTATCCCAAGATGTTTCTACTTGCCTATTGTTCCATCAGGAGTAATTCTTGACATGTTTCTCAGGGGAATTCATCGTTCTTTCCTCTGTCTAGAGTATGGTCCTACCTCCTTGCTGTTTGATCATCTTCCTTCCCATCCAGGTCTCACTCAGGATTCAGACTAGCCACAGTCTTTCCCTTTTGTGTTAAGCCACGTCAGCTTCGTCCTTTTCTCACATCCAGTGGCATATGTAATCTGAATCAGGAATCTTTTTTAATGGCTTAGGTCTTCTCTAAGCAGAGACCTATCGCCTACAGTTCATGGTAGAGAACATCAAAAGTGGGCATCCCTGTTTAGAGAACAATCTATATATGTTGGAGGGCTGGAAGTCTATTTGTACTTCATGTTTCATCCAGACAGCACCTCCAGAGTATATTCTTTAACATCCAGTGAAATCTGGTGTGTCCAACTTTATTCAATGGTAAAAAGCTTTGTCTTCCCCACACGTATTTTGCAGGTGGCTCTGTAGTCCATAGCATCCAGCAGAAGTAAAATTGCTGGGAGCCAAGAACCAAGGCATTAGATCTTGGAATGTATGAAATGGGATGATGATTTCTGTTAATAGCAGTCTCATTTGCTGTTTTTGTGTTCCACACAACGCTTAACTCAATACTATGGACAAAATTTGCCCTTAATAAAATATCTCTTCTCTGTTCATCTATGTTTCTATTTTATTTTATTATTATAATAATGCTTTTCATGATAATTATGTGTTGAAGAACATCTATTATAAAATATACTTATTAATCCTTCAGGTCACTAGCTGAACTTGTCATTATCTCAGCTTTTTACTCCCTGCAATTAAATCTAGTGTTCTTCATTTTTTAATTCATTCCAGTGGCAGAAGCAGTCATAACTACCAAATGTTTATATTTCTTGATGTTACTTGTAGTGAATTTGCATGTAGTCCTTTGTAACGGTTTTCTTTATCTTGTGGCTTATAACTTCATCCTTGTTTTTTCTCAATGACTGAGGAAAGTTGGAGACGAATGAAATGCATGACTAGAAGATTCCTGGCCACAGTCCTCGTATAAGTCATCTCTGAGTGCATCATGATAAAGTAAGAAAAGGGAGAGCTGAAACTACCAAATTTAGTCACAAAACAGGCTGACATTCTGCCTTGTGTCTCCCTCTAACGCATGAATGGTGGCCACAGTGATGGTAATTATGACAGTTTCTGGATTCTGGTTCACTGCCACATTTGTCAACTTTGATTTATTTCTCTTTCTCCTTTATAAAGGAACAACAGTGGCATTCATTATTAGCAATGTTAACTGTGAACTTTAACCCTTCCTGGAGCGTGACTTTGAGTTTTGTAAAGGTCTCTTTTGAAATGTTATAGAGAACTTTGCAGCAATGTCTGTGATTCCAAGAAATACAAGAAAAGGGGTGATTTGAAGAATAAGCAGTGTTAAGTTTAGGGTTTCCTTTTTCTTCTGAATTTCTCCTTTTGGATTTCAGCACGTTTGAATTTGGAAGAGGGGGTGTGCAGCTTGTTCTGTTAATGTCTTCTTAGTCAAAGTGGAAATATGTAACAGGCTCAGTAGCTCTGAGAGAGTAGGAAAGATAAGAAAATTTAGAGGTCGATGTCCTTTCTTGGAGATGAAGAAAGGAATGCTGGTTACTTGACCCCTGCTCACAACGGTAACAAAACCAGCTGTCTCTTTATTTTAGCCTGTAACCTTTGCTAGTAATTGGCTGTTGTTTCGAAGTAGAAGTTCCTTTCATCCCTTAAAACAAGGGTGAAGTGGAGACTAATAATTACTTTGAAGAACTTAGGTTTGGAATATATGTAGCTTGTGAGGTTTATGGTGATTGGAAGAAAAAAGCTAGCCTGCAAGCAGTGGAGAGCCTGGTGATGTAGTGCATGCTTGGATTCTGGAACCAGACTTTTTATATTCAAAATTTGGCTCCGGCATTTATTAGCAGTAAGTTGGCAAATTACTTCATCCCCCTGTGTCTCACTTTTCTTAGTTGTAAGTTAGAGAAAATAGTATGTAATCATAGAACTTATATAAAGGTCATAAAGATTCAGGTAATACATGTGAAGAATTTAGAACAAGAAATGTTAGATATAATGGTCAACTGGTGAGTACCCTGTCTAAAAGTATTTAATTTACATTAACAGTAAAAATGCTGTGATCACAAAACCAAACTCCTTTGTCAGCCAGGTTTGGTCCATGTATCACCAGTTTGCAGTCCCTGGTGTGAGGAATCCATGCATGATAAGTAGTTTAGCTCTATAAAAAGACTAAGAATCTAAAACTGTGCTATCCAGTATGTTGGCCATTAGCCTTATGTGGATATTTAAATTTAAAATAATTAAGATTCTTTTCCTTGGTTACACAAACTACATGTAGTTCAGGTGCTTAATAGCCACATGTGGGTAGTGGCTACCATATCCGATAGTGCAAATAGAGAACATTTCCATCATTGCAGAAAGCTACATCTGACAGAGCTGATCTAATGGTTTAGAAAAGCATTCACTCATTGCTGTCTGCTAACTTACATATACCTTAGTGCGGGGTTGGGCAGAGCTGTGTCCCTGTTTGATCTACAGCTGTTCATCTACTCTCTAGCAGCAGCTTATACATTTGTTTTTAAAGTATTTTTTAAAAAGCTCTTTGGTGACTTTAGGCTTCTGGTACTAGGTGAATCTCCAGTTTGAGGAGAACATTCCATAGGGGAATAATAAGGATGGTCCCCCCCTAAACTTTAAGGGATACATTAATAGAGCCTTTGTAGAGATGATGGAGAAAATTGAGTTGGAGCGTAAATGTGTTTCCATGTGTGTATTTTTCCCCACTAAAAAAAGTACATCAGTGTAGAACTTTAACCTTTACATATTTTTTTTTAAAGATTTTTTAATTTATTTATTCGACAGAGATAGAGACAGCCAGCGAGAGAGGGAACACAAGCAGGGGGAATGGGAGAGGAAGAAGCAGGCTTACAGCGGAGGAGCCCGATGTGGGGCTCGATCCCACACCGCCGGGATCACGCCCTGAGGCGAAGGCAGACGCTTAACCGCTGTGCCACCCAGGCGCCCCAACCTTTACGTATTCTTTATTAAATATATAAAATGTGTATTGCCTTAGAAATTTTTTAACTGTGTCATAATAATGTATCTCATGGTGGCAGTCAGTATCTGCTATTGTTAGAATAATGCTTTATCATGTATAATGGGAAATAGCACACTTTTGATCATAGTATGATGATTTGAAGAATTTTCACTGTTAAAACTTAACTGGAGGAAGCTTGAGATGGTGGTAGGGTAATATAACACATCAAATCCCTTAGAACTGTTTACATTAGTGGATGGCATTCTATCTCTTTTGCCATTCATAGTAGAGCCCATGCGTTTCTCCTTAAACAGAGAAAGCATAGAGCACAGGGGAGCGTGTGTATGTGCTATGATTTCTTTAGGAAGAACTGGTGACATCAGGTATTATATGTGTCATGGGGAATTACCTATTTTCTCTGAACAAATCTGTATTTCCCTTCCTGACTCGATAAATATAGGGCTAATTCTTTACATTTTCTCTCTTTCCTAAGCTTCTGCATTGGTAACTATCTCCTCACCTCCCTAACCTAATGAAATTTATTCCAAGCCTTGAGTTTGAGCACTACAATAAATTTTTAGTGGTAAATTAATTTCAGATTAATTGGTGAAATAAAAAAATGAATGCATTCCTTCTCCCAGAGGTGAAGTACGCAAAGGCGTGTACTTGAGATGTGAACTTTTTTCTATATGTGTTGTTATACTTCAAAAATTTTGCATTAAAATATGGAGTTATAGCTAATTTTATCTTATTTATAAGGGTTGGATGTATTTACTTTTTTTTTTTTAAGATTTTATTTATTTATTTGACAGAGAGATAGCCAGCAAGAGAGGGAACACAGCAGGGGAGTGGGAGAGGAAGAAGCAGGCTCCCAGCGGAGGAGCCCGATGTGGGACTCGATCCCGGAACGCTGGGATCACGCCCTGAGCCGAAGGCAGACGCTTAACGACTGCGCTACCCAGGCGCCCCGGATGTATTTACTTTTGACACATAAATAGTCTTTCTTGCTAACCCATCAATTTAAAGAACATTTTTTGTTCTTTAATTTTGTTTCTGATTATAGCAATAACAACTGCTATAAATTTTATTTGCTTTATTATATAATTTTTTCATATAAGCATTTAGAGCTATAAATGTCCCTTTAAGTACTAGTTCAGCTGCATCCCAAATATTTCAAGATTATAGAAAAAAACACCTATGGGACTTTGTGGCAAAGCCAAGGGATTAATTCAGAGCTGACTCAATTAAGCCACAGTTGCCATGGGGGAGGCCCCTAACCCTAATGAAACTTATTTGAGGCCCCCTGGAGGCAGAAATTTATAAATATGAGCAGGATAGAGAGGATCTCCCTGAAGTATATGTAGTAACCTCCAAAAAACTCCCAACAGACAAACAAATACTTAGATATATGGAGAGGTGATAAAGTACTGAATCAAAGGTCTACAGTTTGACTCAGTTGGAAAGCCAAAGTGTCGTAGGAGAACTTACGTAACAAAAAGATAAGAAGGCACTGATTGACTTTTGCACTTCTACTACAACATCTGCTGAGCTACATCTCTGTGGTCTTAATTGACGCTGGGGCTCAGATTATAGTTATACCTGAGAATCCCAATAAATTTAAACAGGTAATCCTGTGCCCGGGGGTCCTATTACATTTTAATAAGTTACCCCTACACTCAACAAGGAAATCACCAAATATAAACAGAGAACAAATATTTTAACCATTTAAACTATTGTCTACTTAAATTTCCTGTGTTCATAGCATTTATTGCCCTAAAATATCCCATACTCAGCATGGGTGTTATGACCTAGTGGGTAATAAATTAAACTACATCTTTGGCACTTACAATAGGCTTAGAAAAATAGGACTCCCTTGAGCTCATCCCTACTTCTTGATTAAAATAGTTAATATTTCCCAATGTAAATTGAAATAGAGCCTTCAAGAATTAAAACCCATATATAAGACCTTTATAAAGAAGGGGTAATTATTTCTACTCTTTCTTCATTTAACAGCGCAATTTGACCTGTTCTTAAACTTGGAAAGAAAGGATAGTGCCGAGGAGTGGATTACCATAACCTTCATGCAATAAGCTTACCCATTAAGGCCCCTTTCCAATATTATTGAAATTACTGACACCATCTAATCGGCAACTGGTAATATTTTACAGTTACAGATTTCGCTAATATGTTCAAAAGGCTATTTCAGCAGCCTTTCAGCTGCAGTTTACCTGCATCTTTGAAGGGACACAATACACCTCTGCCCAGCTATCCATGGGGTACCTCAATAGCCCTGTTATTGCATCCAATCTTTCTAGGCAAGATTTAATCACATCCAGTTTTCTCCAGAAGCACAAGAGTGACATCACACTGGTGACACTCTTCTCCAGGGAGATTCCCGTAACAGACTCACTCAGGACAAACTAATATTCACAAAGGATATGAGCCATTGCCCCACACATGGAGCAGGGTCTTGCTACCTTTGTTAAATTACTGAAAATTGTTTGGCAACTCGGGGGCCACTCTATCCCTAGCAATGTAAAAAAAAAAACAACAAAAAAACAGCTGATCACCCTTTTAGCACCCACACATGTTAAAATGGGCTCAACATCTTTCAGGTCTTTTTGGCTTTGAGGGACAGTGTATTTTACATTAATGATCTTTTCTTACTCCAGTTGATGCTATGACTTGCAAACCAGCCTCTCTTGAATGGGATGGGACTCTATACAACAAAAGGCTCTAACTTCTGTCCAAATTGCAGTACAGTGGCACTTCCACCGGTGTCCCTCTTCCTGCCCTAAGACTCTTTTTTTACTGCAGAGGCTTTAGCAACTTCCTCTCATGCCTCCTATCATCTCTGGATCACCCGTAATGACCACAGTTTGTCTGTAGATTTTTGATGTAATCCTCTGTCTTCCTGGGCACCACTCTGTTTGCCATTAGATACTGAGATCTCCTGGAAATAGAGATTCTCATGGGCCCCAGGCTTGTGATTGTCTGCGGTATCTCAGCCTGCAGCATCTCTCTTCAGCACCCCATAACTTCTCTCCTGAGCTGAGTAGACTCGTGCCCTTTGTATGCACAACCAAGTCTTCTGCCGAAGAGTTAAGGGAACTCCTAACCTCTTTGGTTAGGTTTATTCCTAGGTATCTTAGAGTTTTTGGTGTAGTTGTAAGAGGGATTGATTCCTTGATTTTTCTTTCTGCTGCTTCATTATTAGTATGTGAAAATGCAGCAGATTTCTTTTTTCTTTTTTTTGAAGATTGTATTTTTTTTAAGTAATCTCTACACCCAATGTAGGGCTTGAACTCACAACTCTGGGATCCAGAGTCGCATGCTCCACTGACTGAGCCAGCCAGGTGTCCTTGGAAATGCAACAGATTTCTGTACATTGACTTTGTGTCCTGTGACTTTACTGTATTCATGTATCAGTTCTAGCAATTTTTGGGGGGTTTTCTATATAGAGTATCATGTCATCTTCAAATAGTGAAAGTTTGACTTCTTCCTTGCTGATTTGGATGCTTTTCATTTCTTTTTGTTATCCGATTGCTGAGGCTAGGGCTTCCAGTACTGTGTTAAATAACAGTGGTGAGAGTGGATATCCCTGTTTTGTTCCTGACCTTAGGGGAAAAGCTCTCGGTTTTTCCCCTTTGAGTATGTTAGCTGTGGGTTTTTCATATATGGCCTTTATGTATAATGTTGAGGTATGGTGCCTCTAATCCTATTTTGTTGAGGGTTTTTATCATGAATGGATGTTGTACTTTGTCAAATGCTTTTTATGCATCTATGGAAAGGATCATATGGTTCTTCTTTCTTTTATCAATGTAGTGTATCATGTTGATTGATTTGTGAATATTGGGCAGCTTTCTTATTTTAACTATTTCAGTAATGCCACCAGACTTATTCACTGGTATATGCTTTATTTTAACGGTGCATTATGTTTCATTTATGTAATGACCAGATGATGTTTTCACTACAATCATACCTTTACTTTTAACTCTTAAACAGCTTGTAAATTACTTGTAGGTTTTCTGCAGAACTTATATTTCATGTTACCAGCTTCAGTTGTATATGCTGTTGTACATGATTTGGCTATTTTATGCTTTACATGTTTTTATCTATTTTAAATCACAATATTTCACTAACTTAAAAATATATTTGCATTTTTTATACAGTGGATCAAATTATTACAATTAGGATATCCTGGCAATAATTGTAGCCAAATATCTTTTAGGTATTTTCCCTATGACAGAGTAAGTTTTTAAAGCTCTTGAATTTAATTAGAACTCATGCAGTAACATTAGCACCAATGTTTGATTTTCTAATTTAGAGAATATTTATTGAATTTTCATTTGGATTGTGACATAAAGTATTAGAAGGTAGGGAGACATAAAACATAGTGAATTGAGATTATTTAAATCACCAGTTGCAATTTTCACTTCTATAATTTCAACCTCTTTTCATCCAAAAAATTTAAAATAACTAAGTTTTCTAGAAATTATTAGAATGAATTGATTTCACAGTCATTTTCTTTTTCTCCATCCTCCATCATTTGGTAAATGTTTAAATGAGTAATAGAATGAATAACAGTGGAAAAGATAAGCAGAGATTTCAGGGTTCATATTTATAAATACTTGAGATTTATTCCTGGGTATTTGAGTTTCTGTCCTTTGTACAACAGATCTAATACGGTGAAAGTAAAACTCAGCTGGGAAATAAGGACCAACAGTGGTGGTTTCAGACCAAGGACTTCCCTATTGTGGGGGGAAAGTTGTTTCATTTATGAAATAATGGGATTGGATTAGATGATATTTAAGGCACTCTTTCAACATTCTGAAACGCACCAGATAAAAAAACCCCAAACATTAAAATGGTATCTCGGGGTACCTTGGTGGTTCAGTCGATTGAGCCTCTGACTCTTGATGATTGTAGCTCAGGTCGTGATCTCAGGGTCTTGAGATCAAGCCCTGCCTCGGGCTCTGTGCTGAGCCTGCTTAACATTCTCTCTGCCCACCCCCTTGCCTCCATCCCCCTGCTTTCTCTCACGTTCTTTCCCAAAAAATAAAATAAATTATAAAGTAAAATGATCTCTCATATCTAGGATTTACCCTAAACCTTTATTTTTATAAGAAAGTGAAAGCTTTCGTTAAGCTTTGTTAAGTACTGTTTTTTTTTTTGTTGTTGTTGTTTTTGTGATTAGTTTTGTAAGTTTTTCTTCAAAACCTTCACCTCTTTACACTTATGGGACTATAACCTATTTATTCACCTGGCTATTATGGGAATTTTCAGAGTAGCACATAAAACCATCTCAGATAAATATTTTTAAAGAGATGCTTCATGAAAACAGAATAAGAGCACTAATAGCAAAAGCCATCTGGTCACTGACTTGATTTCTGAACACAGTTTGGATAACTGATACACTTAGGAATAGAAAACTCACTGTAGGTAGAAATACTGATTGCAGGGTACCCTAAGCCAAATACAACTTGGAAATGAAATCTAGTAAATTAGGTAAGACTGAAGCAATCTATACATTTAAAAAATGCTCCTCCCCCCCACCAAAGCTTTAGTTTATAAAATAGAGAAACTCGTTGTAGACCACTATTTTATTTGAAAATGAACTCACTAAATGCACCACCTGACTTCTGGATTGGACAGAGGTTATCACTTTAGTTTTTGTCAAAACTCATAGATATTTACCAAATTGGGTGTGTGTGTGTGTACACGCATTTTCAGACCATACTCCCATCTCAGTTACAGAGCCAGCAGAGATACATTTTTGTCTAATAGTGCTTGCCATTAGATATTTGTATGTGAGCATCTGGAGAAGGGTATACCTGCTAGCTCCTAATCAAAAATAGGAAATGATTGTTTTAAGTAGAACAGCTAGTGAATTTTAAATTGAGCTGCTTATCTGATTCAATCTCATCTTCAGTCATTTCTGTGTGTTTTACATGCATATACACATACCTTGAGATGTCGTGTTAGAATGGTCATAAAGACCATAGGAGATTCCTCATAACTGAGGAGTGCATTACTCCATTTGTGGGTAGTTTAAACTCAGTCTTCAATGTCATCTTCCTCTTTATTGATCACTTCTGTATAAGATGAGGTGGTGGTCCCCACTGGAATCTGGCTTCAAGGGAGAGAGGGAGGTGAGGGAAGCAGATTGTTACTTTGAGGATATTTTCATTAGGAAACTGGGACAAAGAGAACAGACCTGTGACCTCTCACTTCTTCTTTTTGGGAAAAAACCCGAAAATATGAAAAAAAATGTTTAACCCTTTGAAACTTGTGGGTAATGTGGTTATCTTACTGTTCTTATAGTCCTCAGCTCAATGGCTATTTTCCTCATAAAACTTTATCAATGCTGTTCTCTTGATGTCCACTTCTCCTCCACTTAACATGTTGTACCCATATTCCTTATTGTCTATTGTTTCCCTGTATCTTAATAAAGGGAGTCATAAAAATGTATCTTCCTGTGACTTCAAATTACTAGATGTAAATATATGAACTCGGCCCATAACAACACGTCACCATTTAGTGAGAGAACCGAGGCCACCATAATATGTACTAAATAATAATGAATAATTCAGCAGTGAACATTGCAAAATCCCCCACTGGGGAGGCCTGGCTTCTAGTGTAGGCTTCTAGCAGGTGTGTAGCACCTTTGAGGTGATGTCTGGGCACCCAGAGGTTAGGAATGGAAACAATGAGATCTGTAATAGTTGTTCCCTCACAAGAGCAAGTCTTGATGGGGAACACTCATTCATCTAACGTTGTCATTGCCATCTGCACCCTCAGAGGTGCTTTTCCTTTCTGTAAAGTGGGGCTGTGGGGTGCTGTGCGTTCCTCATGAAAGCATGCTCCCCCATATCTGCCTGGTTGTAGAACCTCTTCATGCGGAAATGTATGTTTTATGCATATTTGGTGGTCCTGTAGTTAGACATCACAGTTAAGCCACAACAGGGGAACAGTGACCAAAAGGTAGGGTAAGTAGTATCTGAAAAGAGACTGTAGACCTTTCTTGCTGCTTTTACCTGATAAAAAAGTCCTTGTGAGTGGAATGGCCCTTTCTCATTTTTTTAGTTTCAAGCTTTTCACCAGAAGTAAAACATACAATGGGCACAAAGTTGTAATCTTGTAACATTACTGTTGTTCTTCGCACCAAACACTGGGAAATCTATTAGGCTTCCAAAGGTACATTAAATCTATTGTAACGTGCTATAATTGTTAACAAATGTAAGTGTTCTAGAAAAATAACAAGTATACTATGCTTGCTTCATTTTGGTTTTTAGGGGTTAGTCTTCCACAGCAATATAAGATTTCAGAGGAATATGTAATTTTAAAAAAATTACTGAATTCAGCAGTTTTGGAGGATTTATATATAAGTTGAGTATATGTATAACATGTATATTTTTTTAATCTTCCCTTCTGTTTCTTGCCACTGCAGTTCTCTGGTTGCTATGGAGAAGGTTATGGTAAGGAAAAGCATCAGAAGGTTAAAAGTTCTTCCTGCATCTGGGACAGAAATTACAGTCCCCCCTGCATCTCTTTATGCCCTCCCCCCTCCTGTGACAGTCTCCATACTGCATTGCTGTGCTGAAGGGAGGGTGGCTTGATGCTCTGTTTAAAACATTATTCAGAGGGGCTGATTCCCCTCTCTTTTACTTTTCAGCTTTATCACTTTATCATTTTAGTATGGGCACAGATGGAAGGAAAGAATAGACATACTCAGGTGATCATCAACTAAGAACATTTCTGGTTTGTGGGGGTGGGCTTTTTCCTTCTGTTTTGTTTGTGCGTTTAAAATTTGTATTCTTTATTTGCTGATAGGAGGGAGGAAAAGCTTAGAGAAAGGACCTGATGTAGAACAGTTGGGATTTGGTTAATCTGCTTAGAAATAACATTAATCAGTGGATCAGATGCTGTCAACAATACAGGGCCTTCTATCCCCATTATCGTCCCCATTCTTTTCTTCCTTATTCTTCCTGTACTATCTTTGCTTTCATTTAGATTTGTCTTTTTATTTCCTACCAGTTATTTTCTAATGTTTCTTTTATATTTTTACTTCATGTTTCATTTTTGAATTTCATTTCTGCTTTGTCATAGGAAAGTGTTCAGTCTCTTGGCCTTTTACATGGTGGGAGTGTGGAGGATATAGACATGTACCCACCCACATACCAAAAGAAGTTTTCTCTTAACTTAAACATATGCTGAAGCTTAACTCCATAGAGCTCTCAAAAAAAAAAAAATCAGAACTGTAGGTATGCATCAAAATAAGTGTATGGTCATAATTTTCTTGAGAAGTTTCCTGCCACAGGGACAATTTAGGAATGTTGTGAATACATACTAACTGCTTTCTTTCTTCTCTTCTCTGTTTCTTACTTATTTATTAGTGCTTTGGGTTATTTTCTTGAGATTGGATTTAATTACTCTTCTTATTTGAAAACTTTCTTTTTGCCAGGCATTTGAATGTACACTTCTTCAAAGTGATCTTGGGAGGTAGATGTTTTTGTTATTTCTATAAAAATGTAAAAATATGAAGGACCCAAGAGTTTAAGTAGTGTGCCCAAGGTTACACGACTAGTAAGTAGTGGCCCTGGATTCTAAGTCCTGAGCCCTTTCCACTATAATTAGGAGGCTGTATAGGTAGATGTTAGGAAGGCCCTGGGTCAGGCTGGACATTGGTTTGAATCCCAGTTTTATGTAGGAACATTTTTTTTTTAAACACCTCTGGGCCTTGGTGTTCTTATGTATAAATATGATTAGGAATGATATCACCTCCCAGTCATGTTCGTTACTAAGCTAAAAGAAAGTGCTTAGAAGTGTATTTGGCACATAAATTCTTGGTGAATATTATCAAATACATATTGGACATTTACTGTATTATGGTCATTGTGTGCTGGGACCTGGGCATATAACTTCTACCCAGAGTCCGGTGAGAATGGCCTATGCCAAGAGAATTTAAAGTCTTACTACAGTTTAAAGGAAGTATAGGGTATTGTGGAGGCCTTTAAAGGAGAAATGTAACCTGTTTTGGATCATGGAAATTTTGAAATCTGAAGGATAGGTAGGAATTAGAAGGGTATATCTGTGTAATAGGGGAGAGAACTTCAAGCTGGAGAAACAGACTGTATCAATCCAGGAGAGGCCAGTGTATTCTCGGACCTGAGAAAGGCCCACTGTGGGAGGAAGTACTGTAAGACCGACCGGTGAGACAGGCAGAGCCAGGTTAAGCAGAGCCTGGAAGGTCATGGAAAGTACTCCAGTGCATCGGGTCAGTGTATAATTATAAGGCCCTACTGTCTCTCTGCATTTTCAGATTAGTAAGAGCTTCTAACAGGGTAGCTAACAAACTCCCTATTTCTACATTTTTAAAAATTGAAGTGTAATTGACATAACATTATATTAGTTTCAGGTGTACAATGTCATGGTTGGATATTTGTATATTGCAAAATGATCACCACAGTGAGTCCAGTTAATATCTCTCACTACTTACAGTTGTGATTTTTTTCCTAATGATGAGAACTTTCAAGATTCACTCTCATGGCTTCAAATATGCGGTATAGTATTATTAACTATAGTCACCATGCTGTACGTTACATCCCCATGACATTCCTTTTATAACTGGAAATTTTATACCTTCTGTCCCCCTTTCATCCATTTTGCCCACCTACTCCTATCTTGTTCCCACCTCCTTAGACAACCAACAGTCTGTTCTCTACATCCGTGAGTCAGTTTTTTTGTCTTTAGATTCCACATGTAAATGAGATCATATTGTATTTATCTTTTTCTGTCTGACTTATTTAACTTAGCATGATGCTGTCAGGGTCCACGTATGTTGTCCAAATGGCAAGATTTTCTTCTTCCTATCTGTCTATATCTCTATCTATCCATTATCTATCTATCTATCTACCTATCTATCTATCTATCTATCTATCTATCTATCTATCTTATCTATTTCCTTTAGAGAGAGAGAGAGAGAGAGAGCACAAATGGGGGGAGACACAGAGGGAGAAGGAAAGAATCCCAAGCAGACAAGCCCAACATGCAGCCTGACGTGGGGCTCGATCTCACAACTGCAAGATCATAACCTGAGCCAAAACCAAGAGTCAGATGCTCAATTGATTGAACCGCCAGGCACCCCGAGATATCATTCTTTTTTTATGGTCAAATAATATTCCATTGTACATGTGTACACACACACACACACACACACACACACACACACACATATTTACGTATCACTTTTTCTTTATTCATTCATCCGTTGATGCACATTTATTTCCATGTCTTGGCTCTTACAAGTAATACTACTGTGAACATGGGAGTGCATGTTTCTTTTCAAATTAGTGTTTTCATTTTCTTTGGATAAATACACAGAAGTGAAATTGCTGGATCATTTCTAATTTTTTGAGAAACCTCCATACCATTTTCTGCAGTGACTGCACACATCTTGGCCAACACTTGTTATTTGTCTTTGTGATGATAGCCATTCTAACAGATGTAAGGTGATATCTCCTTGTGGTTTTGATTTGCATTTCCTGTATCAGTGATGTCGAGCATCTTTTCATGTACCTTTTGGTCTTCTGTATGTCTTCTTTGAAAAAATGTCTATTCAGATTCTCTGCCCATGTTTTTTAAAAAGATTTATTCATTTATTTTAGAGGGAGGGAAGGGCAGAAAGAGAGAACACAAGTGGGGGGAGGGGCAGAGGGAGAGGGAGAGAGAGTCTTGAGCAGACTCCACGCTGAGTGCGGAGCCCGATGTGGGGCTGCATCCCACAACCCTGAGACCATGACCTGAGCCAAAATCAAGAGTTGGACGCTTAACTGACTGCACCACCCAGGTGCCCCAGCCCATTTTTAAATTTGATCGCTTGTGTTTTTGCTACTGAGTGGTATGAGTTCATTATATATTTTGGATGTTAGCACCTTATCAGATACATGATTTACAAATATTTTCTTTCATTCAGGATGTTGTCCTTTCATTTTGTTGACCCTATTTCCATATTTCAAATCTTTCATTTTTCATGTTGTATTCACTGAAAAATGTATATACTGAAGAATGCTTTAAACTAGTTAAAAGTTAAACTAGTAATGACAAATTCGCAAGATCAAGAAAAATTTAAAAAATAGTGTTTAGTTTTGGAGTGTTATTGGTGAATGAGGATAAAATATTTCAGTTGAACCATTTTTTTTTAAAAGAATTTAATTGGTTTTAGAATATAACATCCTTCCTGATGGTTTCAGATGGCTTTATTTATTCATAAATAACTCTACTTGTTGATTTAGCTTCTTTTATCACATGAATGCTTCATTAAACAACTGGCGCTTGCTCATTATAGCCGAGTGGGGCTGTGCTCAACCAGGTGGTGAAGTTGAGAGTACATGGCTGTATTTAACAGTAGAGACCATTTAGCTGGCCTTTTGCCATCTGGAAACTCTAGTTAGTATTTCGTAGTATAAATCTTCAATCTGCTAACCAGACTGATACTGGCATTCAGCTATAGTGTCGTGATGTCAGAAAGGCCTACCAAAATATAAACTAAAGTACTCTGTAATTTCTGTAGAAAACAAAGCAAAACTGAAGCCGGGGAAGGAAGGTACATTCTTCCTACCCTAGTCATTGTCTGGGTTAAAAACCTAGATATTCAGAAGTTCTTTAGAAAACTAAACAGCAAAGAATTTTGATTTCCTACCCCCTGAAAACAGCTAGTTACTGGCAAGGTGAGATTTGGCCAGAGGGTTATCCTGTAGTAAACGGCCGTCCTGAAACACTGAAAACATAGCCTGCGGAATGTCAGTTTTCGCTCCGCATGCCCTGCCCTGTCTCTGAACAGGGACTTCTGAAATTTAAAAGTACAGAAATCTATTTTCAAGTCCTTCATATAATCTTTAGGGCATTAGGTGTATTTTAAGATTACAGTTATCGTTCCTAGGAGTCACAGGTTTCCAAGGTTTGCGCATTCATCTGTTTTCTTTAACTCCAGTTGAATACAAATCGGAGACTCTTCCTACCTTTGAGGCAGGAAATTGAGTATCAGTTGTTATTGGGGCCCCCCTCCACACACAGCATGGTCTCTCACAGAACCAAAACCCTGGGGGACCCCTCTAGTCTTCCATGCCCACGTTTGAACCTCAAGGGTCCTTTGAAGTCTTGTTCTGCAGCTTCTCTGCCTCGTCGAACAGGAGTCTTGGAATGACAGGGCCCTGGTGTTCAGAGCAGCCGTCTCCTTTGAAGCACTGCTGTTTCCCTTGGCCGTCTTCTCCAGGAACTTGGCCAGCTTCCATGCCCTTCCCAGGAGCCCTCTTTCTCCTTTCGCAAGCACAAAGGGGGGCCCTCCTAGCTGCTCTCCCCCAGCATAGTTTCCTCCATGAGCGCAGGCTTTCACTACAGACAGGAAGCCTATTGTCTTCAGTAGTTTCAGCTTTCCACCTTGCAGAAGCCTGTGAGGGAAGGAACAAGAGAGAGCTTGACAAACACAGACTCGGGGAAGGGGAGAAGAACGAAAGAAACAGCTTTTAATGTTTTCATTTACGGCTTGTCCTATTCATGTCCAGCCATCATATTTTGCATAGTATTTCTATATTTGGAGAAATTCTCACGTTATGAGTCCACTTCCCACTGTTAGAAGTGTGAACTCAAATTTCCAGCCTCTCTTGTGGCTTGGACTGCGGCTCTCCAGTCAGGTGCGCGTAGGTGAGGCCATGATTTGGAAGAGGACAGTGTGAGAAACGGGCTCTGGGCTGAGCATGGAGAGCCGCAGAAGAGTATGGCTTTGGGGGTGATGGTGTCGCACGGCTGAGAGCCAGATGGAGAACTGACCTTATCAGTCACTGCGGTAGGGGCCTGGCGCTTAGGATTTGGTGACAGGGACAGCTGCAGCGGTTTTCTCATTACGCTTGGTCTACAGCATCGTTTTGGATATTTTCCTGGAAGGTTATCCTTGAGCTTGTTTTCTTAGCCTTTTCCGTGATGCTGAAAGCTTCCCAACATCCTTTTTTTTTTTAATTAAAAAAATCAGACTGAGGTACAATTTATATACAATGACCCACCCTCCTTTTAGGTGTACAGTTTGTTGAGTTTTTTTTTTTAAGATTTTATTTATTTTTTGACAGAGAGAGAGAGGGAGAGAGAGAATATGAGTTGGGGGGAGCGGCAGGCAGGGAGAAGCAGGCCCCCCACTGAGCAGGGAGCTGGATGCGGGGCTCCACCCCAGGACCCTGGGATCATGACCTGAGCCAAAGGCAGATGTTTAACTGACTGAACCACCCAGGAACCCCCAGTTTGTTGAGTTTTGACCAATATGCTTACAGTCTTCTGATCCCCACCACAGTTGTGATGTAGAAGATTTCCCTCACCCCGCAGACCCCGCTCGTGCTGCAGGCAGTCCTTCTCCACGCCCGCCCCCCGCTCCCCCTCCGCTCCAGCCCCCGCCGACCACGATGGGCTTGCTGCTGCTGCAGTTTTATCTTTTCCATAATACAGAATTTTTAAAAAATGGATGCATATTGTGCATATAGTCTTTTGTTTCTGGGTTCTTTCACTTAGCATAATGCCTTTTATGTTTATCTGTGTCCCATGTGTCAGTAGTTTGTTCCTTTTTGTTGATGGGTAATTTCCCACAGTTGTCTTATCCATCTGTAAGTTGATGGACATCGGGGTTTCCAATTTTTCGGCTACTGTGAATAAAGATGCTATGAAAATTTGCATATAGGTGTTTTGTGGTTTTACATCTCTTGATGAATACCTAGGACTGCAGTTGTTGCATTGTATGGTTAAGTGCTTACTTAACTTTGTTAGAAACTGTGAAAATGTCCCCAAAGATCTGGACCACTTCGCACCCCTCTAGAAAGCTGTAGAAGTTTGAGTTACTCTGCATTCTTGTCCACACTTGGTATTGTTAGTCAGTTTAATTTAACTCAATGTAGTGATATCTCGATATGGTTTTAATGTCTCTGTTGACTAATGAAGTTGAGCATCTTTTCATGTTCCTATTACTCATTTATATGTTTTCTATGGTGCCTTTAAAAAATTAGGTTCTTGTGGTGCCCGGATAGCTCAGTTGGTTAAGCATCCCACTCTTGATTCTGGCTCAGGCTCTGTGCTGGGTGTGGAGGCTGCTTGGGATTCTCTCTCTCCCTCTCCCTCCTCCCCTCACCATTCACAAGCATGCTCCCCTCTTCCTCTCCGTCTCTCTCTCACTCTCTCTCCCCCTCTCAAAAAAAAAAAAAATAGGTTCTTATTGAATTCTAGGAACTGCTTCTGTATTATAAATACAAGTCCTTGATGTGCGTGTGTGTGTGTTTTGAAAAAGATTTATTTATTTGAGAGAGAGAGAGCACAGAGGGAGAGAAGCAGACTCCCCACTGAGCAGGGAGCCTGATGCAGGGCTTGATCTCAAGACCCTGAGATCATGACCTGAGCTGAAGGGAGACGCTTAACTGACTGAGCCCCACAGGTGCCCCTAGATACTGATTTTTGTCAGTTTTTCTGTGCCTATTGAAAAAATTATGTATGTAGTTATCTTTTTTTTAGTATGTTGACATGTAAGTTATATTGATTTCAAATACTGAGTGAGCCTTGCATTCCTGGGATAAACATTACTTTTGTCACGATTAATTATTCTTTCTGTATATTGCTGAATTCAGTTTGCTAATATTTTAAGGCCTTTTATGTCTACATTTAGAGGGGATGTTAGTCTGTAATTTTCTTTGCATGTATTTTCTTTGTTGGATTTTGGTATCAGGGTAATGTTAGCTAGCCTCATAAATTGAAGGGTTTTTTAATCTGGAAGAATTTATATATAGAATTGGCATTATTTTTTCACTAAATGTTTGGCAGAGTTCACTGATGAAGCTATTTGGGCCTGGTGTTATCTTGGTGGGGGGATTTTGGACTGCAAATGAAATTAGTTTTCTTCAGTGCTCAAAGGGCTCTTCAGGCCATCTATATCTGTTAGTGTGAGCTTTGATATTTTGTCTTTCAGGGCATTTGCTCATTTCGTCTGTGTTACCACATATGTTAGCATAAAGTTATTTATAATGTCCCTTCATTATTCTTTCACTGTCTTTAGTATCTGTAGTTATATCCCTTCTTTAATACTTGTATCTGCTCTTTTTTTTTAATTCTTGAGCAGTTTAATTAGAGATTTATCAATTTTTTTGACCTCAGAGAAGCAGCTTTTGATTTCATTGATTTACTTACTCTATTATCATTTTCATTGAATTCTACTCTTTTTAAAAAATTTTTTTTATTATATTATGTTAGTCACCATACAGTACATCCCTGGTTTCTGATGTAAAGTTCAATGATTCATTAGTTGCGTATAACACCCAGTGCACCATGCAATACGTGCCCTCCTTACTACCCATCACCAGCCTATCCCATCATTGAATTCTACTCTTAATACTTTTTCTTCTTTTGACTTGCTTTTGATTTAATTTGTTCTACTTTCTTTTTTAAAAAGGTTTTATTTATCTATTTGTCAGAGAGAGATAGCATGAGCAGGTGGGAGGGGCATAGGGAGAAGCAGACTCCCTGCTGAGCAAGGAGCCCGAGGAGGCGGGACTGGGATCATGACCTGAGCCAAAGGCAGATGCTTAACCGACTGATCCACCCAGGTGTCCCTTTTTCTATTTTCTTAAGGTGGATGCTTAGGTTGTTGATTATAAGCCTTATTTTTATAAGAGCATTTAGATGATACTTTTTCTCTCAGTAGTGCTTGCTTCTCATAAATTCGATATGTTGCATGTTCATATTCATGTAATTCAAAATATTTTCTGATTTTCCTTGTAATTTCACCTTTGACGTGAAGTATTTAGGAGTGGATTTTCATGAATATTTGATGATTTTCTAGGTTTTTTTCTATTATTGAATTCTAATTTAATTCACATTGTTTTTATGATTTTAATTCTTTTAAATTTGTTAAAGTTTATTTTGTAACTCAGAATATGGTCTATTTTGTGAATTTTTCTTGTGTGCTGGAAAATAATGGTACTCCATGATGTTGAGTAGAGTGTTCTAAAAGTCTCAGTTATGTTAAATTATTTATTGGTAGTGTTGTTTAGGTCTTCTGTATTTTACTGATTTTTTTTTTACTGACTTTTATGTCTTCTATGAATTTGTTCTATGTCATTGTTAATTACAGAAAAGTGTTCCAATCTCCAACTGTGATTGGTATTTTTCTTTTTCTCCTTTCAGTTCTATCAGTTTTTGCTTCGTGCACTCTAAAGCCCTGTTGTTAGGTACATACACAGGACTATTATGTCCTTGATGAATTGACCTCTTTATCACTATTTAATGTCCTTCTTTATTCCTACTTTAGTGACCTAGCTCTTCTCTCTTCACATGCTGCTTCTTTTTCAAACTCCCCACTAAGAAGGAAGGTCCTGTTGGATTTGCCAGGCACCATTGTATTTGGTAGTATCTTTTGACAAGGATCTTATGACAGTTCTCTCTCAAGCTGTCCAGTCTGTAGGTGACTGTTTTGGTTCGGTGCCCATTCCTGGTACAGTCACTTGTAGCCAGGATGGGAATGAGATCCTCTGTCACAAGCCATGGTAACCCATGTGTAAGGAATTGTCTCATTCTGCTTTCCCTGAAGGGAATTGTGGCCTTGGTAGCTGTCATAGTATCATGTCCCATCCTAACATTGTAAAACTTGGTTCTGCTTTTGTGTCTTGCTTCTTTAAACACTTAATTATAATCACATGACTCACTTAGTTTTACAAAAGGGTTTGCAAACACAGATGCCCATGAGTCAGGTGGGCATCCTGACGAGTAAAGTGGGCATATTGTAGAGTAATAGGGGGTTGGGAATTGTGGGGATTCTGGCAATGTGAAGAGCTTATGCTTTGTTTAATAGGGGCAGCACTAATTATGATGTGAAATGCAGGCCCAACGTTACTAACATTTACAGTTTTTTAAGATAAATAGTAATCTACAATTTTGGGTTATTTAATTGTAAGTAATTCAAAGTATTTAAAAACTTTGAGTAAGTCATATAATATTGGCCAAACAAAATATGTATGTAAATGATCTGTCGCCTTCCCAGGCTGTGGTCACCCCTGTAAGAGAATTCTTAGATACCTATTCCCGATGCAGGTGTGACATCAGGAGAGGTCAGCAATAATGGGAGACTTGCTGTAGAGGATTCTGATCAAGTTCACCTCACATGTTAGGCGCTATTATCGAGTAAATCACTCACAGAATAGATATGGCATGGCATGAAGGGGCCAAATAGGCAGATGTATATATTTTTGGATAATTTGAAACATGACAAAGGGAAGTGATAACGTAAACCGTGAGCATTGGTTCAGTACAGAGCTTTGGGCTCCCTCTGCCTCATCTCAGGGTCTGCTCTGAGGAAATAATTTCAATACCTAGGTCTCCTGGCATGCTGTTTGCCCTTGGTAGGGTCCCTAAGGAATGTTTGTGGTTGAAAAGGAGAAGTTAATGAGAAGGCACTGTAATAATACCTGAAGAGGAACCATAAAACCATGGAAATATAAGACTGCAATACCATGAGTCATAGACCATGTAGGAGTATTCCCTGCTTCAGCTAGAAGATAAGGATATATAATTTTACAGTAGCTTGCCTTTGTATACCAACAATAAAGTATATTGTTTGATATGGCATCAAATGAAGTAGGGATTTGGCAGTGATCCTACAAATTAATGTAGATGACCAGTGCATAATAAAGCCATCTACATTGATCAAAATAACCAGATATTTACTCTTCATTTTTAGTACTGTGTTGATGACCAAAATGTAATTTAATGTCAGATGACACAAACATTATTTTTTAGTTCAGATGGCAGTTTTAAAAAATCATATAACAATTATAATAGTACATTATTTCATCTAATTAGAATTTGCTTACAGTATGAAGAGAAGGTGATTTGTTTTAAAAATCACTACAGTGTTAAAGATCTGTTCTATGCCATAGTTTCCTTTAGAAAACAAGGAATGTAGAATTTTTATTTTTTGAAATTTATTTCAGTCTCATGGAACTACAGAACTGAATTTGCATAGGTTAAATGAATTTTATATTACATTTTTTATATGTAAGAAACAGCAATTATGAAATTGTAGGGGAATCATATAAGCCAATTAGCATTTTGTGACTGCTGACATTAATATTTTGGGTGACAGGACAACATCGTCCTCCCAAAATACCACCACATCCTTTTGATCCTTTGCTGACTGTATTCCCAGAGGGAAGTAGCCTGGCAGTTGGGCTGATCCTGAAACATGAGTACACGTTCCACAGACATCAGTGAATCCTCTGTTTTGAAACCTCAGTTGGATTGCTTGCACCAGCCCTCCTCCTGAACTTCAGGTGTTCTGGCTCTGATGGATTTGCAAGGGACGTTTCACGTTCCTTGAGCCGGCAGATCACTGTAAAATGTCCTTCGTCTGTTCTCTTGGCTACTATCCCGTGTGGATGATCCCTCTTAAGACTTTTGAGGATTCTTTGCTGCCGGTTTCTTTTCCTCTAAGGGATAATTCTTGGTCTGAGAAAAGTGTGAATTTTTTTTGGCTTTAAATCTTGGGAAACAGGCGCCTAAAGAAAGATTATGGACAACTGTTATTTATGATCTCAGCTCCTCAGAGGAAACAGGGCCATGTGCTTTCTGTCTTTCTTATTTAATTGCTTAGCATCATTCAGAATTCATGAGTTGACTTAATTTTTCTTGGGTGAAAGTACTAAGAAAAGATTCAAGCCTGCAAAATGCTGCCAAACCAGCTCTTAAATTATGCATTTCTCATGTAAATATTGCAAATTGTAAGGTATTTTAAATGAATTTTTAATCTAATATTTAGCATTAAAGTTTAAATTCATGCCTAGAATTTCAAACATGGAAATACACTCTAAAAGGAAATAGGGGTTTTAGTTGTTTCTTTAATAAGACAGAAAAAAATTAATCATTTAAAATGTGAAAAATACTCATTTCCCCCCTTCTCACTCTTTCTAAGAAATTTTCAATTGTACTCAGTTTAGTCGGTATGTTAAACAGGAATTCTGAGACACAATCCCAAAGCAGCTTTGTCTTCCAGATCTCTTTAAATTTATTCAAGATCCAGTTCTCCTTTTCCTATGTGAAAACTTAGGCAGGTTACACAACTTTTCTGATCACTCCGAATTTAGAAATAAAGCAAAACTAGAAAAATGTCAATTGAAGACAGAAATATATGTGTAGTTTCCAGAATGCCAGTGATCCACCCTCTAGGAATTCAGAGGTCTTCCTCCAGCTTCCTTCTAGTGAGGTCTCATCAGCCAGTCCTCTAGGACAGAATTGAAGGTGGCCCTGCACCAGCTCTTCATGTGTTCACATCTGATCCATTGGGAACTTTCAGATGTCCTAGGCCTTGACATATTCCAGGAATGTAGGCCCTGTTGTTGGGTGGGGAAAGTCTGGGACATGTAGCTCACCAAGCTCTAACAAAGAAGCCTCCTCAAAGTCTCTCTACAGACGTTCACTCCTGACCTATTTATTCCCCGTATAGTTCTGAAAGCTAGGTAGCCAGTTTTTAGCCATTTTCTTTACGTGAGTCTTTTAGGGTAGTTGATTGTACAACTCGGGTTGGTATTTGATATCTTAATAGATGATGTTATAGGGTCTTGGGTTATAGGGACTTGATGTTATAGGGACTTTCTTTTAAAATTCTGTTCCATAGAGGATCCTGGTAGCTAAAGAACATAACGGCCTTTTCATGTTAAGTGTTTCTATCTGATATCTTAATAGATGATGTTATAGGGTCTTGGGTTATAAGGACTTGATGTTATAGAGACTTTCTTTTAAAAATTCTGTTCCATAGAGAATCTTTATGTTCTATAAAGAACATAATAGCCTTTTGTTAAATGTTTCTATCTAAAAGAGACTGAGAGTAGAAGAGATAAATTTATAAGTAAATTGAGCTTCTATTGCTCAGTATCAGTTTTATGGGTAAGGAAGTATCCCTTCACTCTAATCTTAATAGAAGTGATAACATTATCATTTATTTTCTGAGACATGGTCTGTGGAAGAGTTTGACACAATAGAAAACATACTCTATTGGATGTTAGAAAATACAGGTCCTAATCTTAAGACCTTTGGCAAGTCTAGACAGATACTGTATGTAGTCTTTTATGTGGAAACGGAAGGAATTAAATTAGATCAATTCAGTAACATGTATTTATTGAGTTCTTAAGTGCTTAAAGTAATGGAGTTCTCAGAGGAGGCAAGATGGTGGAGAAGTAGGGGACCCCATTTCAACTGGTCCCCTGAATTTAGCTGGATATCTATCAAAGCATTTTGAACACCCACAAAATCAGCCCGAGATGTAAGAATGTATACCTGGATCTCTACAAGCAAAAAAGCGATTGCTTTTTGCAAGGTAGGACATGCGGAGTTGTGAATCTGCAGGGACATATTGGAAGAGAAACAGAAGGGGGAGGGCGCCTCCATAAGCTGGCTCCTGGAAAGTGATATAACACCTGAGCACAAAATCGGAACTCTTAGAGATCTGCTCTAATGAGAGACATCCCTTTCCGAAAAGGGGCTCTGGAAATGAAAAGGCAGAATTCTAGATAGGGCATGTGGTCTTTGGATAGGAGGAGCCACAGAGCAAAAGGGGGTTCCTGAACTGGTAGAGTGCCTGAGCAGTGGAGCCAGGAAGCAGATTATGGTCAGCAAGCCCAGGAAGGGACTTGCACCTCGGATCACCAAGAACTGCAAGCCAGGCAGTTGAGAATCGCTCTTCTCTTGAGCAGCCTAAAAAAATCTGGAATCTATGCCTGTGATTGGGCAAAAACTCACAGAGCGGTAGCGGCTCAGAATGGACTTTAGAGTGGCACCCAGACATGATCCAGGTGTTTCCGGGATGCACACAAGCCAGCAGCTGCTCGCGGTTTTAGAATCACAAAGGGCAGTAGCGCTCCAGGGGCCCTGGGACGACCTCTGAGAGGATTGCTGTGGGCCCGCACCACAGGAGGCTGTGGTTTTCGGCTGCACATACAGAAGTGGAAACTGCCCTGCAGGGTTTATTAAAAAGGGCACATTGAGAATTTTCTGCTGTGGGCCAGAGGTTTGGCTGTAGCCATTTTTGCTCTGATCCTCTGAAGAGGCGTGGAAAGCCCCCAGGGAACAAAAGCCACACAGAGGACCAGTTTCCGCTGAGCTCATCCCCCTGACGGGGCGGGCAACTTTGCACAGGCAGGGTTACGTGAGAAACAGTGCAGCAGGCCTCTCCCCCAGAAGACAGGCTGGAAGAACAGGTGGACAACAATCCTATGGATCCAATAAGACTGTAAAATCCCAACACCTGGGGAAAATTGTATATTGAGTTCCAGGTGTAGCCTCACGACTTGTTTATTTTTCAGATAAAATTCTCCTTTTCTTTTTTTTCTTACGCTTTTTCTGTTTTTGTTTTTCTTTTTACCTTGTCATTTCAACTAGATGTTTATTATATCAACTTATATTTCATAGTCGCTTTTTAACTTGTATTTTTTGACACATATTTTTTATAAATATATGCTTTATTTTAGTCCTTTTTTCACTCTATTCAGTTTTACCTTTATATACAAGTTTTACTTTCCTTGTAATTTTGGGATGTAGTGTCCTCTAACACCCAGACCAAAGTACACCCAGGAACAACTGAAACACCCTCCTTTGTCCACACTGAGAGATTATAGCCCCTCAGTACCTATCCCCCTTCAAATTTTTTAAAAAAAAATTAAAATTTTATTCTTGTATTTCATTTTGGCTTTGTTTTGTGGTGGTGGCTTCTGACCACTCCAGATTTTGCTAGGGTGCATCTTGCTTGGTTGTTGGTTGATATTCTGGACTCTGTTCTGTCACTCAACCATCCCTCGATGGAATGACTAGGAGGAGGAACTCTCAACAAAAAAAAAAGAAACAGAGACGATGTCCTCTGCCACAGAACTAATGGATGTGGAAATGAGAAGATGTCAGAGATAGAATTCAGGATAGCAATCATAAAGTCAATAGCTAGGCTTGAAAACATTAGTGACAATGTAGAACCTCTTAAGAGCAGAAATGAGATCTAATTAGGCTGAACTAAAAAAATGCTATGAATGTGATGCAGTCTAAACTGGATACTCTAACAGCCAGGGTAAATGAGGCAGAAGAGAGAATTAGTGTTCTAGAGGATAAGCTGAGGGAAAGGAAGGAAGTTGAGAAAAAACAGAGACAGGCTGCTAGTAGCACATGAGAAGAGGATTGGAGAGATTAATGATGTCATGAAACATTCCCATGTCAGAATTATTGGGATCCCTGAGGGGGTGGAGAGAGAGAGAGAGAGAGAGAGAGAGAGGGCTAGAAGGTATATTTCAGCAAATCATAGCTGAGAGCTTCTCTAATCTGGGGAAGGAAACAAGCATTTGAGTCTAAGAAGCAGAGAGGACCCCTCCCAAAATCAATAAAGATGGATCAACACCCTGACATATAATAGTGAAGCTTGCAAATTTTACAGCCAAAGAAACTATCCTGAGAATAGCCAGGAGAGGAGGTTCCTTACATTAGGAGGGAGGGACATCAGAATAACATCAGACCTGTCCACAGAAACCTGGCAAGCCAGAAAGGGCTGGCAAGAGATCTTCAGGGTAGTAAAAGAAAAGAACATTCAGCCAAGAATACTTTATCCAGCAAGGCTGTCATTCAGAATGGATGGTGAGATAAAGAGCTTTCAGGACAGGCAGAAACTGAAAGAACGTGTGACAACCAAGCCAGTCCTACCAGAAATATTGAGGGGGATTCAGTAAGCAAAGAGAGACCCCAAGAGTCATATAGACCAGAAAGAAACAGAGAAAATCTACAGAAACAGGGACTTTACAGACAATACAATGGCACTAAATTCATATCTTTCAGTAGTTACCCTGAATGTAAATGGGCTGAATGCTCCCATGAAAAGACATAGGGTTTCAGATAAAAAAACACCACCTATCCATACGCTGTCTACAAGAAACTCATTTTGAACCTAAAGATACCTCCAGATTGAAAGTGAAGGGATGGAGAACCATTTACCACGCTAATGAACCTCAAAAGAAAGCTGGGGTAACAATCCTCATATCAGACAAACTAGATTTTAAACCAAAGACCGTAGTAAGAGATGTAGAGGGACACTATATCATACTTAAAGTATCTATCCAAAAAGAAGATCTAAAATTGTAAAAATCTATGCCCCCAACATGGGAGCAGCCAATTATATAAGCCAATTAATAACCAAAATAAAGAATTGGCAAAGGAGAAGTCAAACTCTCTCTCTTCACAGATGACATGATACTTTATGTGGAAAACCCAAAAGACTCCACTGCCAAGTTACTAGAATTCATATAGCAATTCAGCAACGTGGCAGGATACAAAATTAATGCACAGAGATCAGTTGCATTTCTATACACTAACAATGTAACTGAAGAAAGAGAAATTAAGGTATTGATCCCATTTACAATAGCACCCAAAACCATAAGATAACTAGGAATAAACCTAACCAAAGAGCTAAAGGATCTATACTCTAGAAACTACAAAACACTTATAAAAGAAATTGAAGAAGACACAAAGAGTTGGAAAAACATTCCACACTCATGGATTGGAAGAATAAACATTGTGAAAATGTCTATGCTGCCCAGAAAAATCTATACTTTCAGTGCAATCCCTCTCAAAATACCATTGACGTTTTTCACAGAGCTGGAACAAACAATCCTAAAATTTGTATGGACCCAGAAAAGACCCTGAATTGCCGGGGGTATGTTGAAAAAGAAAACCGAAGCTGGGGGCATCACGATGCCTGACTTACTTCAAGCTATATTACAAAGCTGTGATCATCAAGACAGCATGATATTGGTACAAAAACAGACACATAGATCAATGGAAGAGAACATCTTCAACAAAGCAGGAAAGAATATCCAATGGAGGAAAGATAGACTCTTCAGTAAATGGTGCTGGACAGTCACACGCAGAAGAATGAAACTGGACCATTCTTTTACACTATGCACAAAGATAAACTCAAAATGGATGAAAGACCGCAATGTGAGGCAGGAATCCATCAAAATCCCAAAGGAGAACATAGGTAGTAACCTCTTTGACATTGGCTACAGTGACCTCTTTCAAGACATGTCTATAAAGGTAAGAGAAACAAAAGCAAAAGTGAACTTTTGGGACTTCATTAAGATAAAAAGCTTTTGCACAGCAAAGGAAACAGTCAACAAAACTAAGAGCAACCCACGGAATGGGAGAAGATATTTGCATATGACCTTACAGATAAAGGGTTGGTATCCAAGATCTATAAAGAAGTCCTCAAACTCAACACCCAAAAAAACAAATAATCCAGTCAGGAAAGGGGCAGAAGACATGAACAGGCACTTCTCCAAAGAAGACATGCAAATGGCTAACAGACACATGAAGAAACGTTCAACATCACTAGTCATCAGGGAAATATAAATCAAAACCACATGAGATACCACCTTACACCAGTTAGAATGGCAAAAATTAACAAGAGAGGAAACAACAAATGTTGATGAGGATGTGGAAAAAGGGGAACAGACACTGTTGGTCGGAATGCAAGCTGGTACAGCCACTCTGGAAAACAGTGTAGAGGTTCCTCATGAAGTTAAAAGTAGAGCTACCCTACGACCCAGCAATTGCACTACTAGGTATTTACCCCAAAGATACAGATGTAATGAAAAGAAGAGCCACATGCACCCCCGTGTTCATAGCAGCAATGTCCACAATAGCTAAACTATAGAAGGAACTGAGAAGTCCTTCAACAGATGAAAGGATAAAGATGTGGTTCATATATACAACGGAATACTATTCACCCATCAGAAAGGTTGCATACCTACCATTTGCGTGGACATGGATGGAACTGGAGGGGATTATGCTAAATGAAATAAGTCAAGCAGAGAAAGACAATTATATGGTTTCACTCTTATGTGGAACATAAGGAATAGCATGGAGGACCACAGGGAAGGGAGAGAAAACTGGGAAGAAATGAGAAAGGGAGACAAACCATGAGAGACACTCTGGACTCCAGGAAACAAACTGAGGGTTACAGAAGGGAGGGAGGTGGGGGGATGGGGTAACCAGGTGATGGGTATTAAGGAGGGCACGTGTTGTGATGAGCACTGGGTGTTATACACAACTAATGAATCATTGAACACTACATCAAAAACTTATGCTGTACTACCTGCTGGCTAACTGAACATAATAATAAAAAAGAAATAAAGTAATGAAGTTTTCAATGGACCTTCCAGTATACTGGTGAAGATACGTTAAATAATGAAATGAATGAATATGAAAACTAAGGAAAGTGTGATTACAAGTTTGCATAGTGCTCGGAATGGAAGGAACATTGCCTTATGAGACCCTGACCTAGGCTGAGGGGTCAGGAAAGGCTCTTTTGTGAAAAGTAACACTTGGGCTGATTGGATGGCCGAGTAGGAGGTTCCTAAGGAAAGGAATTGGGGTGTGGATTACATGAGTGTGTGTATGTTTATAAGTAGTGCTTCCCGGGGGCAGGGGTTGGCATATGGTCAGCGCTGCCTGTCGTCGGTGCTGGTAGTAGTGGTTGCAGTGCTGGTTGTCATTGGCTGTCAGCACCGCTACTGCCCTTGTCGTACCCTCTTAATGACGTGATGGGAACATTGAGCCCTATTTTACGGATGAAGCTACTGAATCAGAGATGAAGTGATTTACTTGGGGCCACACAACTAAGCAGATGAAAGTGCCAGATTTCTAACTAAATCTCTCCACCTTTAAACCCACACTTTTCTCGTCTTGAATATTTCTTCTACAGCCCTCTCAGTACGTGAGATTTCAGAGTTACTCTTCCATGAAACGTGAAGTAGACGAAGTCAGTCTTTTATAGCTTCTTCCACCCCAGGGCCTGCTCTCCTCTGGCAGACCTGCTCCCTTCCGCTCAGCTCCCATCCTGGCCTAGGAATTTACTCTTCCTTTACTTATTCCTGTTCTATTTTGGTAGTTTTCCCATCAACATCTTTCTCTTTCACACTCAGTTTATATCGGCCATTTTTTTCTTTTTCAAGTTTGTATGAAAGATTGCATGAGTCCTGAAATTAGTGAATTGAGGGTGGAGGGTACACATTATCCTGTCTGATTTAAAGGGGACATACTCCCTTCACTTCTTGGAGTATTATCTGGAGGTTTCCAGTTTAGCTCCTACATTTATTCTTAAAAACATCTCCAGTGGCATTTATTATAATCATTGTAACAAATAGATTCTCCGATCCTCTTCTACCCTTTAAGATAGCTTATCCCCTGGCTCATTGCCTGTTCCATGATAAACCTCCCCTGTCTGCCTCATACTACTTGAGATTCTTTCAGTTGTCCTTTTTGAAATGTAGAGACTTTCCCTAATATGATTTTCCTTAGAGACTTTTCCTGATGTTATCAACTGCTTTGTATCCTATCACAGATGGCTTATTTTATGAAATGTTTTATCCTATAAATTTAACTCCTGAGAAATCCTCAGACTATATGTGAAGAACATGAGTTTCTCTAGAAGGAAGGTGTGATGCAGATTTATTTTTTAAAACTAATTGTAATCATACTGGTATGTTATTGTGTTACTTTTTTTGGAGAATTAAGATAATATCACTTCAAAGTAGAACAGTCTGAAATATCACCATAGGCTTAATGTATTTTTCATGATTAGAATAGCTTCTCTGTTGTATCTCCCTGAACTTTTTAAATCTCCTGTTAGTCCCATACTATTCTGTAGTCCCAGGGGGACAGGCATTCTTTTTAAAAGAGGTAACAATTGATTTTCACTTCCCAGGATTTGGCTCTGGTAGATCACTATTTTCTTTTCTGAATTTTAACAGTGTTATTGAGGTATAATTTACATTCCACAAAATTCACACATTTAAAATTCAGTTATTTTTTTGGAAATTTATAGAGTTGAACAACCATCTAACAATCCAGTTTTGGAAGTTTTCCATCACCCTAGAAAGTTCCATGGAACGTATTTGCATCAATCCCTCGCCCCTCCTCTCTAGCCCCAGGCAACCACTGATTTGCTTCTTGTCTTTTTAGATTTGCCTTTCCGGGCATTCCATATAAATAGAATCATACAGTATATAGTCTTTCGCGTCTGGCTTCTTATATTTAGCAAAATGGTTTTGAGAAGCTCATCCATGTTGTATCAGTAGCTTGTGATTTTTTTATTTCTGAGTTATGTTTCATTGTATAGGTATACCACATTTTGTTTGTCCACTAACCAGTTGATGAATATTTGTATTATTTCTGTTTGGGGATGTGATATTAGCAATGCTACCATCAACATTTGCGGTCTTTATGCAACATATGTTTTCACTGTATTTGGGTAGATTCCTCGGGGTGAAATTGCGGATTGTTACATTACATTCTCACCAGCAATGAATGAGGATTCTAGTTTCCCGATATCCTTATAAAAACTTGGTTTGTCATAATGACAGCCATTCCAGTGCTGTGTAATGGTATCTTATTGTGGTTTTAATATGCATTTTCCTAATGAATAATAATGTTGAACATCTTTACATGTGCTTTCCATGTGCTTTTTTGAAATGTTTATTCCAGTATTTTACCCATTTTAATATTGGGTTGTCTTTTCATTATTGAATTGTAATAGTTCTCTATATATTATATATTTGAGTCCTTTATCAGATGTGTGAATTATAGCTATTTTTCCCAGCCCGTACCTTGGCTTTTTATTTTCTTAATTAAATCTTTTGAAGCACAGAAATTTTTAAAATTTTAATGAAATCCAAATTTTTAATTGTTGTTTTTTATGATTTATGGTCCTGGTGACTTATCTGAGATTTCTTTGACTAAACCACAGTCACAAATATTTTCTTCTATGTTTATTTCTAGAAGTTTTATAGCTTTAGCTGTTATGTTTAGGTCTTGATACATTTTGATTGATTTTTGCTGTGAGGTAAGGGTCTGAGTTAATTTGTTGCATACTAGTGTCGAATTGTTCCAACACCATTTATTGAAAAGACTATTTCCCCCCATTTAGTTGTCTTGTACCTTGGTTGAAAAGCATTTTAATAAAAATATAAGGGTTTATTTCAGAGCTATCTTGATTACTATTGCTTTGTAGCAAGTTCTGAAATCAGATAGTGTGAATTCTCCAAATTTGTTCTCATTTTTCAGTATTATTTTGGCTATTCTAGTTCTTTGCCTTTCCATGTGTTTTAGAATTAGTTTGTCAATAGCTACAGAAAGACTGCTGGGATTTTGATTGGGATTGCTCTGACTCTATAGTTCAGGGAGAATGGAATTTACTAATCCATGAACATTGCATATCTGTCCATTTTTGGTCTTATTTGATTCTTTTCATTAACATTTTATAGTTTTTAGTATATAGATCTTACATATATTTTGTTAGATTTATATGTAAACATTTAATTTTAAGTATGCTATTGTAAATAACTCTTCAAAAAATAAATTTCTCATCCCTCCTCACCATTGCAAGTTTTGCTTAAACCCTATCAGTCGTCTTCTCGCATGTTGTGTTTGAATCTGGCCAAATACCAGCTTCTTACTTTCTTACAAAATAAAGTAAGTAGCTGCTAAAATTTTTCATTTGTGGTTTCTACGAGATAAAGAGATGAACGATTTATATTATTTTGAATCAGTGATTGGTCAGTAGTTGTTCAGTAAGACTTATATTTCTAATATTTCGGTCTTATATTTCTAATAATGTAACACACAAACCGTTTCTCAAGAGGTTTGGTCTGTCAGGAAAGGGTGAGCACATACCCTTTCTTCTTTCCTCTGCAGGTGTCGCAGCTTCCCTGGAAGTCTCCGAAAGTCCTGGGAGTATCCAGGTGGCCCGGGGCCAGGCGGCAGTCCTGCCGTGTACCTTCACTACCAGCGCTGCCCTCATTAACCTCAATGTCATTTGGATGGTCATTCCTCTCTCCAACGCTAACCAGCCTGAGCAGGTACTTCCGTTCCATGCCATGCTACCTCGCAAATATTAATCTGTCAGAAGAAGTGGGTAGAAAATCATCCTGAGTACATATTTGATCTCTAGAGTAAGGTAGCACTTTCCGTGAGCCTAGGCTGTTTTAAATCCTACTCCTGTGTTATTTTCAACTATCAGAACAGATTATCCTCTTTTTAAGAAACTTTTTTTTTTTTTTAAACAGCTGTCAAGGGACTCCTGAGAATTTTGTGTGGGAACCTGGAATTTTATCAAAAGGCATTGTTTAGGGATGCCTGGGTGGCACAGCGGTTAGGCGTCTGCCTTCGGCTCAGGGCGTGATCCCAGCGTTATGGGATTGAGCCCCACATCAGGCTCCTCTGCTGTGAGCCTGCTTCTTCCTCTCCCACTTCCCCTGCTTGTGTTCCCTCTCTCGCTGGCTGTCTCTCTCTCTGTCGAATAAATAAATAAATAAATAAATCTTAAAAAAAAAAAAAGGCATTGTTGATAGGAAATACCAAGACAGAAAAAAGCAAAGTATACTTTGGCAGGAAGGGACTGACACTGACACAGGTAGATGAGAGTATGTTTTAGAGACAGTGATAATGTTAAGGAAGTAACAGTAGATAGTAGTACTTCATTTATTTGGCTAATTTTGCAAGTGTTTTAAAATAAACACAGTCAGGCATACTAGCCAGCCTCAAAGAGTCTCAAATAAATTAGGGTACATGAAAACAGAAAATACTACCCAATTACAGGCAAAAGATCCATAATTTGTATTAACCATTGCAGAAACGGATGCTCAGAAAATTAATGAATAGTAATCATGATTATACCTTAATTCTCAAAGATAATTTACTACTGTTTTGAAGCTTTTCTACTTTAGTAAGCTTATTACTGCCTAAAAATATTTGATACGCTAAATTTTCTGATACGAATTTGAATATGAATATTTAATAGAAGCTTTTTTTGTTTCTTCAAACCGTAGAATTTATTATAATTAGACTGAGCCTTTGAGATCATTTTATTCAAACTTACCGTTTTAGGAGGCAAAGAAAGACTTGACTGTAGTTACCCAAACATTTACAGATAGAGCTAAAATAGAACCAAGTTTCTCATTCTCAGCCCACAAGGCTTTTTGTAACAGCATTCTGAGTCCTCTCTCACGAATAGTTAACTTCGGTAATAGAAATTGACAAAAGAAGAGCAATCACGGACCTGCAACTCTTCTTCCCTTTTATGACATTCATTTATATTTAGGCTCTAACTGTGACCTATCATTTTGTCACCTAGTAAGCGTGAGAATGACAGTGCTGATTTTTGAAACTTTTTATTTTGGAATTATTTGAATAAAAATATTTACGGACTGATAGTAAGATTGCATTCAAGATATTTTCTATACTGTGATGAGTTAGACAAGGAAACAGTGTTATTCCAAATTGGGATATGAGAATTTAGAATCCCAGAATATACCTCTGCACTGGTGCTATAGTAAAAAGTGGGTGACAACTGTTAAGATGAGAAATAAAGTTTTCCAATGTTTGGTGCAGTCTTCTATCCACCAGATAGTTATTGTTATGTGCTATGTATCTAGAAGGGAATGTAGTGGCCTATTTATTTATTTTGCTTTCTTTTTCAGGTCATTCTGTATCAGGGTGGACAGATGTTTGATGGTGCCCCCCGGTTCCATGGTAGGGTAGGATTTACAGGCACCATGCCAGCCACCAATGTCTCTATCTTCATTAATAACACTCAGCTATCAGATACAGGCACCTACCAGTGTTTGGTCAATAACCTTCCGGATAGAGGGGGCAGAAACATTGGGGTCACCGGTCTCACAGTTTTAGGTGAGTAACAGGATGTTCCAGGTACCTTGGCTTTGGTTATGACTCTGCCCATCCTTCTACACTCTCACTCTGCTCGTGTCCTTTGTCTCCTCTCTTTTCTGCCCTGTCTGGACTCTGCTTCTTTCTGCTTTTTACACATAATCTTCCCATCCCTGTCTCCACTTCTGGTGGCTGTCTAAACCTTCTTAAATGATTTGTTCAGAAGGTGGAGAAGGGTGGTGTAAAATATAGTCACAAGTGTCCTCTTACTTTTCTCCAGCAGTTAGGGGATAGGACTTACTGTGGAAAGCAACAACTTAAATCAAGAATCATTTATTTTGAGTACAAAGCAGAAGTTTCAGCACATGTGAGAAGAAAATTATTACTTCATTTCTACATAACGCTGAGTAGTTCTCAGCTTAATGCCTCATGTCCTAGTATAATTTCAATAATACCCCCTTTTACTCTCAAAAGTCTAATAACAATGATAAGTTATGTGATCAATTTGGCCTTAATACTGAGACCACACAGATTTAGGGCCTTTTTCAAGGTGGCATAGACAATGAACAATAAAGCTTAGATTAAAATGTTGATCTCTTGTCTCAAAAGAGTACTTCCATTATATGGTATAGTTAGACTATCTCATACTAAATTAAGTCCATTCTAAACATGTTTCATTTCTCACTTCTGCTGCCTCTGAAATAAAACACTGCCTCCTAAACCCATACTTGTGGCAGAAGCAGCTAAATTCAGTTCATTTGGGAAGACCTAGGAAGTAGTTAGAGGAGGCTGATGCTCTTGATTGTCCTCTATCCTATTCGCGTCTCAGAATCTACTGCCTTATTCCTTGGCACACTCTCGCCCTCCCCTTTCCCTTCCATTGTTGAGTTACTTGAGAATATCAGTACTGCGGCTTTTTGCCATTTTCCCTCTTGGTGACAATGCGCTTGGTATATTGTCATATGCTTGGTATGTTGGTATAATACTGCCTTGCTACCTTGTTTTCCTAGTCTTCAAGCAAAATAAGAAAACTAAGGACCAGGTTGGAGATTTCTATCCTAGAAATACTGTAATATGTTTAAAATTATAGAATTTTAATTAAATTATTTATATATCTAAAATATATATTTTATATTTATATTATATAGAATTTTTAATTATGCAGAGATTATTATTAAATATGGAGTTTTAAAAATATATGAGTACTGATTACAGAGTACTAATGGAATTTCAATGTTTTTCTGATGTTTATACCTCTAAGTTAGGTAAATGTCTTCCCACATTATCTGTGTTTACTTTTTCAATTTTTAAAGGAAGAAAAAAAAGTCTTAATTTAGCTTATAGTTAATGCTACGTTCAAAGAATTATTTTGGGTTTCCTTCACAGCATCATGGCAGTGTCGAAGACAGTACCAGAGGAGATTGGTTTACTCCCTCACAGCAATTAGGATTCTCTGAGATTTTTTACTTTTCCTACCTTATACCCTTTCATCGTTCTCTCTGCCCCCACCCGCTTCCTTTCCTGGTTCCTCTGTCTACTGCACTTACCTTTTATGCATTCATACATTCACTTTTGAAAGGTTGAACACATTTATTGAAAAGTCATTAGCATTACAAGTATAGCATTAAACTTCATTTCCTGTATACCCCAGCATGAGACTCCAAGCCCTGGGCTTAGTTGATATTTTTATTTACTTGCATTCTTATTACAAAGCACCGCCTTCTTCCTTTAGTGCTCTTTTTGGATAATTTTTTATTTCGTGTCCTTATCTGCCTTAAGATGTCCACTGCATTATGACCAAGTAATAGACATACTTGAACCTTACTCTAACTTCCCCCACCGTAAAGCAGAATTTAGTATAAATTAGGCCTGTCTGGTTTTTGTTTGTAAAGTAACAAAGAATCTTGTGTGGAGAGTAGCTGCCGGGGTCAGTGGTTGCTCTTCCTTGAAATATCTTTTCTAAAAGTGGCTTCTTTCAGTAATTAAAAATATTTTTTACTTGTGGTAAAATACACATAACATGAAACTTGCCATCTTGGCCAGTTTTTAAGTGGGCAGTTCTGAGTGTTAGGTACATTCACATTGCCGTGCAGCCAATCTGCAGAACTCTTTTCATCTTGCAAAACTAAAACTCTGTGCTTATTAAACAATGTTTCCTTCTCCTACCAGCCATGGGTAACCACTTTCCTATTTTCTGTTTCTATGGATTTGACTATTCTAGGTGCCTCATAGAAGTAGAATCATTCTCTGTCTTTTTATGACTGACTTATTTCACTTAGCACAATGTTCTCAAGGTTTGTCCATGCTGTAGCCTGGGTCTGAATTCCCTTCCTTTTCAAGGCTGAATAATATTTCGTAGTATGTCTGTACCACATTTGTGTGTCCATTCATCCACCCACAGACACCTGGGCTGTTTCCGTCCTTTAGCTACTGTGAATAATACCACTGTGTACGTGGGCGTACTCACTAATGTCTCTAAAGGCAGTCTGTGGGCATGAAGGACCTTAAACATTCTTCTTTAGAGGAAGGAGAGTGAAACCAAGACCATAAGATTTCTTGACAATATGAGGAAAGGGTGTAGCCCCTTTGACATGTTTGCCCCCTGCCAGCTGAAGTTGTGCCCGAGCCCGGTGAGTAGTGCCTGCTTAGCCGCGGGCTTCACTCAGGAGGGAGTCTTCTGGTACGTGTCCTATCAACATTGTTATCTGCTGTTCGGTGCACCGAATGTTGATGTCTCCTCCATCATCAGTTGGCTTATAGTAAATGCGTACTTTATTCCTTACTCTTCCTATTGTAGTTCCCCCTTCTGCCCCACACTGCCAAATCCAAGGATCCCAGGATATCGGCAGCGATGTCATCCTGCTCTGTAGCTCAGAGGAAGGCATCCCTCGGCCAACTTACCTTTGGGAGAAGTTAGACAATACCCTCAAACTACCTCCGACAGCCACTCAGGGTATGTATGGTGTTGCTTTACCCATTTAATCAGTTACTATGCAAAATTCAAATTCTAGGACTCATGAAGTAATTAATTTTAATAGATTTTGAAAAATAACACACTGTATTTGTGACTGCTGAAAAAGCTGTCTGGATCATTTTGCGTTTTCAACTTTAAAGAGAATAAAACTTTTTCTTTCTCATGTGCTGCCTTTATGTATCTCGTCCAGTGATAACTATATATGGAAATTCCATTCCATTCTAGTGAAGATTTAAAATAGCTAAATGGTAGCTTCTTTATATTGTTAACTGTAAGAGAATCTTTGAAGTTTATAACTGAGAAGCACTTCCTTCTTGAGGCACAGCTGTCTATTTTAGTATGAGAAACATCACCATGATCACGAGGGGGTCAATCATCCTGTTTTCAGCCTCAAGTCTAATTAGAGGAAGAAGATGAGAAAGAAAACAGGAAAAGGCGTCAAATCATGGGAGAACCAGGAGTTGATCCCACCAAACAGGTAAAGATGGAGGAGGCATGAGTGTCATCGATGTAAATCCAATGATATAAATTAGATAATAAAGGAAAGGAAACACTCTAGAAAATTTGAGGAAAAATGATAAAATAGAATGAGGGAAAATTATAGAATTAATGTAAAATCTTCTATTTCAAGAAAATAAAATTTAGCAGCCTCGAGTGCTGCATCATCGGTAATACAGGGTATGTTTCTTGTAGCATTCTCAGGGCAGGTATACAAATCTTAAGTTAAAGAGCTGGCAGTTACTGAAGTGGCCCCAGACTACCTGAATAATGCCTGATAAGCTTGAATCGTATTGGTGGTCTATGGAAACTCAAAGTCCTAACTTGTGGGTAAAGGTAGCACGTGAAAGAACTAGGACCACCAGCCCTGTAAGAGCCTGTAAATTTCCTGTAAGAATCCCAACAGAAACATTAATGGACCTTTCCATCATTTTTTAATTTACTCAGTCCAAAATTCATTATTTTAAAAAACTTCCCAGTGACAGGGACATAATAACTTCTGGCTTACTCTGATTATGACAACTGCAATACCGTAGTTCCCCATGGATTACTAAATTGCTAAATGTTTCAGGCACACTGTGGGGTAAATAGCTTTTTTTGTGGACTAGCTTGTTAATCTCACTATTTACATGTAAATAGCATGTTTAATCTAGCTCTTGTGTTGAAATCCTGAAAACCATATTTAAATTCCAGATTTTTCCAGTATCTATTTCAGCGACAGTTTACCTCTCTGGGCCTGTGTTGCCTTTTTTTAAAATAAGGGGATTAAATAATCATTTCCAAGTTCTTTGTATCAGCACTAAGATTCTATGATTTATATTAAAAACATTTCTGTGAAATAGTGGGCTGAGTTTGGAATTACAAGTGAATGCTTAAAAGTGTTTTTTTTGTATGTAAATTGAGAAATACGCCTAATCACACTTCTTTGTCTCTAAATAAATTTATCAGTCAAGTTTTTTGGTATCTTCTCTGCAACTTAAATATTTTTTGGTACTTTAAATATGAAAGTGAACTTGAATGCTAACGAAGAAAATGTTTGGCTTTTGTAATTCAAACTCGGGATATCAGAATTACTTTGAATAACTTCATTTATCATAATAATGCACATTAAGGCAGTCAGATTTTTTATTTAAATTTACCTCTTGGTACTGATAGTAATAAAATAGATCTCAAAATAGCATATAATCCCAAAATAACCTATATTTTAAAAACACTTTACTAATATGTTTGCAGTTGTTTAATATAAATTCAAGATGCATTCTCCGAGAAAAGAATATTTGGCACCAGAGGAGGGCACTCTAGAAGTCAGCTTAGTGACAGGGGCATAATACTTGAGGATTAGAATTGTCTTTGTGTTTAGGGGCTAGCTTGAAGGAGCTCCTTCTGGCCAAATCTGGGATAATTTGAAAATTAAAATAAATACATGATCTATTGAATAAAATGAAAATCCCTGAATCCTTGCTGATACGCATAAATACATGGGAGAGAAGGAGAAGCATTTTCTTAGAGTAGAATGCCAACTCATATTTGTAGAAGGAGCAGTGGAGTGTGAAGATCACCACTGATGTCAAATAGTAGGCAAAAGTTTGATGAGGAACAAGATACTTACATAGTTCCAAATTGTGCCCCTACTTATTTCTTATTAATTATAAGATGACTTTATGGTGGAGAGACCTGGTTGATGCCTCTTTAACCGAGTGATCAAAGTGAACGTTACCAATGCTGTTACAAACTGATGTCCTGTGCCGACTAATGTATGTATGCCTTGAGGAGGACACGGCGTCATTTCTGTGGTATTATTGTCACACACACACATAATCCGAATCCAGTCATGGGGAAGCATCAAACAGAGGTGAAGACAAAGCTGTTCCAGATTGAAAGAGACTAAGGAGTTAAGGAAATACAATGCAGAATCCTGGATTAGAATCTGGACAGGGGAAGAAACAGCCGTAAAGGACATTACCGGCACAGTTGATAGAATCTGAGTATAAACTGTAGATTGGATAATACTCTTGTATTGACGTCAAATTTCTTCACTTTGAACGTGTGCTGTGATTATGTAAACAATGTTTTTGTTCTTAGGAAATACAAAGTACTTAGTGTGGCCTGTGCTTCTAAAGTCTGTACAACTGGCGCAGGTGTCATTAAATGTCTGGTCCTGTGTCACCGTGCACAACCCCTGCCTCAGTGGTTCTCAACCCAGACAATTTCATCTGGCAATATTTGGAGACATTTTTGGTTATCACAACTGACACAAGAGGGTGCTCCTGGCACCTAGTGGCTAGGGGCTAGGGGGTGCCACCGCAATAAAGAATTATCTGGCCCATGGGGCACCTGGGCGGCTCAGTTAGTTGAGCGTCCAACTCTGGATTTCAGCTCAGGTCATGATCTCGTGGGTTGTGGGATCGAGTCCCTCTTCAGGCTCCATGCTCAGCGCAGAGTCTGCTTGTCCCTCTCCGTCTGCTCTTCCCTCACCCCCCCCACCCCAACTCGTTCTCTTTTTCTCAAATAAATAAAATCTTAAAAAAGAATTGTCTGGCCCCAAATGCCAATGAGTGAATGATATTAATATATTTTCTAATGTTAAATATCCTTGCATTTCTGGAATAAAATCTATATGATTATGATTATTTTTTAATAAACTGCACCATTCGGTATGCTAACATTTTAATAGAATTTTTGCATTTATGATCATAAGTGAGAATGGCCTCTGATCTTTTTTCTGTCTTCCATTGCCCTGTTCAGTTTTAGTATCAGATTATATAGGGGTCTCATAAAATGAGTTAGGCAGTTTTCCCTCTTTTTGTCTACTCTGAAATAGTATGACTATGATGGAGATTATTTGATGATTTGAAAATTTGTCTATAAAAGCTTTGCCTTGCTGTTATGTTTTGTTGGTAGATTTTTGACTACTGATTGTTTTTCTAGTGATAAAAGTTTACTTAGATTTTCTGTATCTTCTCTACTTTTGATTTTTTTTTCTAAGATTTTATTTATTTGAGAGAAAGAGAGAGAGAGTGTGCACACAAGCGGGGGTGGGAAGGGCAGAGGGAGAGGGAGAAGCAGACTCCCCACTGAACAGGAAGCCCCATGTGGGGCTCGGTCCCAGGACACTGAGATCATGACCTTAACTGAAGGCAGACACTTAACCAACTGAGCCACCCAGGCACCCCTCTTCTCTATTTTTCTAGAAAACATCTTTTTTTGTCTGAGTTTATACATATTGGCATCAAGTTGTTCATACGTTCTTGCTATGAAATCAGGAGAGCGTATTTAAGAGTGCTGCACGTTCTGAAGCCAGGGGTGATGATTTGGAATCCTGGCTCCAGGGATGACTGGTCATGTGATGTTGTGCCTTAGTTTTCTTACATGTAAAATGGACACAATAACAGTATTTGCCCCACAGAGGTAGGATAAAGATTACATGAAAACACATGTAAAACTTTTAGAACAGCATCTGGCATGAATAACCACTTAAATACTAACGTTTGTATTATCATTAGTATTATTATTCCCTTGTGTATTTTAAAACGCTATTCCCTTTTTCATAATTATTTGTTTTTTCATCTTTATTTTTGGATCAGTCTTGTTAAATCAAGCTTTTGATTTTATCCTTTTGTATACTGATATTAATTTCTGTTTTTCATTTGTTCATTCAACCAATATATGTTAGGTACCTACTAGGTTCTAGACACTGTTCTAGCTGCTGGAGATACAGTGAGAACAGAACAGAAATGCTTCTTTCCTTGATAGAACTTACTTTCTAGTGGGTGGAGATTGAATATAATGCATCAGTAAATTGTAGTTTATTGCCATGTGATGCCTTCTATGGGGAAAACATGGAGGAAGGTAAAATGGATTCGTTGGGGCATGAGTTGCTGCAATGTTGAATAAAGTGTTTAGGGTAAATCTCACCAAGATGCCGATACTCTAAAAATAATGTAAAAATGATGAAGGAATGAGCTTTCTGAATATGGGGGCTGGAGAGTATTCCAGGCAGAGGGAATAACCATCTGAAGGCCCTGAGGCCAGAGTGTGCCTGGTGTTTTGGATGAACAGCAGAGAGACCGGTGTGTTTGGAGTGGAGCAAGTGAGGCAGAGGAAAGTAAGAGCTATGCTGTCCAGTAACAGGTGCTAGTATGGAGAGGTACAGGCACACCTCACAGATATTGTGGGTGTAGTTGCAGACCACCATAATAAGGCAAATATCACGGTAAAGCGAGTCAAGTGAATTCTTTGGTTTCCCAGTGCATGTAAAAGTTATGTTTGCACTATACTGTAGTCTGTCAAGTGTGCAGTAGCATTATGTCTAAAAAAACAGTGTATGTACCTTAATTTAAAAGTACTTTATTTCTTAAATATACTGACCATCATCTGAGCTTTCAGTGAGTTACAGTCATTTTGCTGGTGGAAGGTCTTGGCTCCTTCCAAGATGGCTGCTGACTGATGAGGGTGGTGATTGTTGAGGGTTAGTGTGGTTGTGGCAATTTCTCACAATAAGACAACAATGAAGTTAGCCACATTGATCGACTCTTCCTTTCATGAATGGTGTCTCTGTAGCATGTGATGCTCTTTGATAGTGTTTTACCCACAGTAGAACTTCCTTCAAAATTGGAGTCAGTCCTCTCAAACCCTGCCACTGTTTTATCATGTAAGTTTATGTCATATTCTGAGTCCTTTGTCACTGTTTCAACACTCTTCATAGCATCTTCACCAGGAGTAGATTCTATCTCAAGAAATCACTCTCTTTGCTCGTCCATAAGAAGTAGCCGCTCATCCTTTAAGAGTTCTGTCATGAGATTGCTGCAATCCAGTCGCATCTTCAGGCTCCACTTCTAATTCTCTTGCTGTTTCCCTTGCAACATCTGCACTTACTTCCTCCACTGGGGTCTTGAACCCTCAAAGTCACCCATGAGTGTCAGACTTAACTTCTTCTAAACTCCTGTTAAGCTATTTGACCTCTTCCTCTGAATCATGAATGTTTTTAATGGCATCTAGAATGGTGAGTCCTTTCTGGACTCAGACCCATCAGAGGAACGCTACCTATGGCAGCAGTAGCCTTATGAAATGTATTTCTTAAATACATTTAGACTTGAAAGTCTATATTGCTCCTTAATCCATGGGTGGCGGAATAGGTGTTGTATCAGACACAGAAACAACATCAACCATGTTGTCCATGTCCATCAGAGCTCTTGGATGACCAGATACATTGTCAATGAACAGTGATATTTTGAAAGGAATCTTGTGGTGTTTTTCTTTTTTTTCCTGAGCAGTAGGTCTCAACAGTAGGCTTAAAGTATTCAGTAAACCATGTTGTAAACAGATGTGTTGTCATCTAGGCTTTGTGGTTCCCGTTATAGAGCACAGACATGGTAGATCTAGCATAATTCCTAAGGGCCCTGGGATTTTCAGAATGGTAAATGAGCATTGGTTTCAACTTAAAGTCACCAGCTGCATTAGCCCCTAACCAAAGAGGCAGCCTGTCCTTTGAGGCTTTCAAGCCAGGCATTGACTTCTCTTCTCTGGCTGTGAAAGACCTAAATGCCATCTTCTTCCAACAGAAGGCTGTGTTGTCCACACTGAAAAGCTGTTGTTTAGCGTAGCCACTGTCATGGATTATGTGAGCTAGATCTTCTGGAGAACTTGCTACATGTCTCCATCAGCACCTGCTGCTTCTCCTTGCATCTTCGTGTTACAGAGACGGCTTCTTCCCTTAAACCTCATGAACCCACCTCTGCTGTCTTCCAGCTTTTCTTCTGCGCTTCCTCACCTGTCTCAGCCTTCCTAGAATTGAAGAGTTAGAGCCCTGCTCCGGATTAGGCTTTGGCTTAAGGGAATGTTGTTGCTGGTTTGATCTTCTGTGCAGAACACTGAAACTTTCTCAGTATCAACAATAAGGCTGTTTCATTTTCTTTTCACTCATGTGTTCACTGGAGTAGCACTTCTAATTTCCCCACAAGAGTTTTCCCTTTGCATTCACAACTTGGCCAGCTGTTTGGTGCAAGAGGCCTAACTTTTGATCTATCTTGGCTTTCAACATGCCTTCCTCACCTAAGCTTAATCATTTCTAGCTTTTGATTTAAAGTAGAGACGTGTGACTCTTCCTTTCACTTGAACACTTAGAAGTCATTGTAGGGTTATTAATTAGCCTGTCTCAGGGAAGAAGGAGACCCAGGGTGAGGGAGAGAGATGGGAGAATTGCCAGTTACTGGAGCAGTCAACGCACATACAACATTTGTCCATTAAGTTTGCTGTCTTATATGGGTGCATTTCGTGGCACCCCCAAACAATTACAAAAATAGCATCAAAGATCACCATAACCAATGTAATAATAATGAAAAAGTTTGAAATATTGTGAGAATTACCACAAGGTGACACAGAGACAGAAAATGAGCAGGTGCTCTTGGAGAATGGTACCGATAGACTTGTTCAACCCAAGGTTGCCACAAACCATCTGTTCGTAAAAAATTCAGTTATCTGTGAACTACAATAAAGCAAGGTATGGCTGTATATATAATGGGAAACTTGTTAATTGTATTGTTCAAATATTCTGTATCTTTACCAATATTTTATCTGTTTCAGTTATTATTTTATGAGAGAGGTGTGTTTAAAAACCACATAGTAGGATTGTGTATTTGTCAATTTGTCCTTGCGGTTATGCCGATTTTTTAACACACCCTTAGTATGTGTCATTACCTGTTTACAAGATGTTATATCTCCCTGATTTTCTATGCTTAATATGCATTTTTGCCTTATTTTAATTGTTATTAAAATTCCTACAGTAGGTTTCTTTGGTTAATTCTTGCTGCTGTGTTTGTTTTATGGTTCATATACTTTCAGGTTTCTGTGTTTCAAGTTTAGGTGTATTGTTTGTAAGCAGCATGTGTTTGGATTTAATTTGGTTTCCAGTCTACAATCTGAGATCCTTTGTTCTTTAATTGATTGGATCCATTTATATTAATTGTGATAATGGATATAGTTCGATTAATTTCTAATATTTTATCTTTTTTATCTGCCAAGCTTTTTCTTTTACCCTTTCTCCATACTGTCTACTGATTATTTCAGTTTTTTTAAATCATGCCTTTATCCTTCATTGTTCCTAAGGAATCCTCTGTTGTCCTCATCCTTTCATAATTTAATACAGTGAAGAGAGGTGATTAACTCTCCCACTTGCTACTCAAGTTTTACTTGAGAACTCTGTAGAACTTAGTATGCAGAACTTAGATGGAGCAGAAGAGTGTCTCAAACATCACTGTAGTCTAACACCGTCATGTTACCAGGGTGAAGCCTGAGGCCCAGAGAAGATACCAAGTTTGTCCAGGGTCTATATAGAAAGCACTTCCATTCTTTTGCCACATTTGAAGCTTCAGGAATCTCGATTCTCCTTGGATTACCACTGCTGATTCTTTTCCCAGTGAGTGTTTCAATTCTTTCATGGGGAGTAAAAAATTCTCACCCACTTCAGTTGCTGAATAAATAGATATATATTTCCTCCTTATCAAGATGTTATTCTGACTGAAGGCAAATTTTTCCTCTTTGTTTTTGCCCCCTGACATAAAGAAGCAAGTCCCGTGCAATGTTCAGTCCTCCTTTAAAAATTAAATACCAGCAATTGTCACAACTATATTGATTTGTTTATACAGTTGTCCATTCTTTGACCATATGTATGTCTGTGTGTGTGTATGTACACACACAGACACAACCCTTATTCTGTGTAACTACTTCAGGGTAGGGTGTTTGGGAAAGTAGAGAAATAGGAACATAGAGACGTATCTTTATTCTAGAGCTCACTGTCTAATGGGGAGACAGAGATAGGTAATTTTAGTACTACTGAATATCAGATGCTATAAAAATGTTTACTGTTAACCTTTATTCTCCCCCAAAGAGTCTAGGAAGAACTTTATAGGGAAAGAGTTTCCTGAACAGAAAAGGATCTTAAAAGATGAGTTCAAGTTTTACCAGGTAAAAGGGGATATTGTTAGTAGAAAGAGTCATGCATGCAAAATCTTGCAAATATAAAAGTTTGATGCTTTTAAGTGAAAATCTATGAAGCTGACATAAAGATTCATGAAGGTTTGGTGAGGGAGGAGGTCAGAAAGTTCAGGTCCAGATTGTGAAAGGCATTGTGTAGCATTCAGGGAGTTTGGAAATTGTCTTTTTAGACTGTGGGTGTTCCCAGGCATTTCTGCAGTAAGAAAAGATATCCAGATCTGCATTTTACAAACAGCTGCAGCAGTCAGGTTGTGAGATTGATAGCCTGGTAATAGATGGGAGACTTTGATAATAGCTCCATGAGGAAAGGAAAAGGACTGGAACTAAGGCCCTTGTGATGGGAATGGAGAAGGGACGGGGAGGTGTGGGGGTTGGAATTCAGGAGAGACTGAAGACAAAAGTCAAAAAGACATGGGGCTCAGAGAAGAGTCAGAGTTAACTCAGATTTCTGTCTTAAGCCCACTGAATGAATAACAACTGTGTTAACTCAGAGAAGGACTACTTAGAGATTTGCTTAAGGAAGGCAGTGAGTGAGTTAGTGGTCCTCCGGGGGCCGAAGTAATAACAGGTAACATTTCTTGAGGACTAAGCACCATTCTTCTTTGAGAATTAAACCTTAACAGACAACATAGAGATATATTGATTTAAAAGAATCCACTGATGTCAAATTAAAAGCAAGAACACTCAGAGTCAACATTTCTGGGAACCTGGACAGAAGTGAGTAGGAGAGAAGTAGTCACGATCTAATCGGTCTTGCTTGTAGCTGTTGCCATGTTGTAAGTGTGTAATTGTGCCCCAATCTGTTGCTAATAGTGAGTCACTCCTGCAAATAAATATTAATAAGTTTATACACATAGTATATTTTATACACATGCTGTGTGAGCAGTATTCTGGGAAATAAGTTTTAAAAGCAAAATAAGTCCTTAGTTTGGTAATTTTGATGTGTGATTCTATGTGATGTTGTTAATACTGGGGGTTCCAAATATTACATTATTCAGGTATTTCCCAGTAATATTTGTCATTGTTTTCAGTGTTTGAATATTTGCTGTAGATTTCAGTTCTTTGTAAATACTTCCATAGCAGAAATGCAAAGAGAAGATGGGAATGTTGGTTTGGAAATACACTGATATGAAATCAGAAATGAATTCAAAGCCTGAATTGGCAATAGCAGTATCTGTTTCGGTGGCAAATCCAAAGCAGAGCAAACAGACAAAATATTTTCATCATTTAATAAATTAAAAAAGAGCTAATAGGAAGCAGCACATATCCTAATGTGTGCCCCAAAGATACTTTGGATACTCACTTAATGGGGACAGATTCTTCCCCTTCTTTCTTCATCTACATCTTAATTCAACAAATATCAACACAAACATGAAATAAAATTTTCTATGTCTGGAAAATTTGGCATGAAAAAAGATCAAGATTATGGGATAGTACACTTAATGCGACATTGTGTTTTAAAATTTTCTTGTAGAATGACAGTTTAAATATTAAGTATTTGTGGTATTATCTTTGAATTTTTTTTTTAAAGATTTTATTTATTTATTTATTTGACAGAGATAGAGACAGCCAGAGAGAGAGGGAACACAAGCAGGGTGAGCGGGAGAGGAAGAAGCAGGCTCATAGCTGAGGAGCCTGATGTGGGGCTCGATCCCATAACGCCGGGATCACGCCCTGAGCTGAAGGCAGGCGCTTAACCGCTGTGCCACCCAGGCGCCCCTATCTTTGAATTTTTAAATAGATTTTAATTTGGCATTTATTTTGTGATATTGTTCCCCTTTTTACTATTTTTTAATTATCAGATGTATCCAGGTTGAGATCACTTTTTACATAGTATTGAAATATATAACTTTGTAAAAATAATTGGTTCAAATAACGATAAAACATGTATTCATTATTTTTTTCTTGCAGGATACTTCTGAAACTTTTATATAAGAAATGACTATATTATTATGGCCACTCATTATTCCAAAGTACATAAATCAGATAAAAGTATAGAATAATTCATGATTTAGGAATTCCTGTCTCTCAGCCTCAGATCCTGAGTATTAATATCTCCAACATTTTCCCAATTTCTTGACTGATTTTTCGTACAATTGAGAAAAATATGTTTTCCAAGTGATGCCGGGGTGGAATTGCTACATGGAAGCTTTACCAGGCACTAGAACATGCCTGTTGCATGCATTACCACATTTCATCCTCACAGCAACCCACAACATGGAGGTTAGGTTGGTAGCTCTGTGTCACACATTAGGAAATCAGCTGCTAGGCGGTTGGGCAGATTCCAGCCTAGGCTGTCTAAGCATCGAGCACATGCTCTTAGTCTGTGCACCATCTCCGAGGCACTCAGAAATATGGTTCTGGGCCTAAGGAAAAAGGATGGGCGTGGAAATGGACACTTACATTTATTCCCCTATAATTCTGAAGGGCATCCTAGGCCAGCTGCATAGTTTGTGTGGGATCCAGGGTGGCTGGGAACTCAGTGGTCTGTGATGTCATGTGTGCTCTCCAAACTGTGGTTCCGCACAGTTGAACTTCACCTGTCCTTAAAAGAAAGAAGATCATAAGAACATTTGTTTTCTAACTTCAGCCAATTACTACTGCCCCAGAGCAGGCCAAGTGAAGTGACAGATTGAGTTGAAGAATTAGTCCTTTTCACTTGAGAAAGAGCCCTGTGCTTATGGCTGGAAGCAGGCCGGTGCTCGCTAAGGAGGGGCCCCAGTCTGCTCTTGCCTTGACTACACACACAGCCCTGTCCCGCTTCTGGCTAATCCTCTCCTCCCATGGGCCTCCGCCCCTGGTTACACTCGGAGTGAGCTCTAGCGTGTTATGGCAGCCTCAGTGAGGAAGACTTTGTTCTATTGATCTGTGTGTGCTGTGTTGATAGAGATAAAAGGAAGAACAGTGACTTCACCTTTTAAAAATAACCTTTTAAAGCAAGAATCTTTAAAGTTTACCTCTTTCTGCATGCCAGAATGCTGCTTCATTCAGCTGTTAAAAGTTTCCCAAATTAACTCTGTGAAAATGTCAACAGCATTACTGGTTTGGTGTGAGCTGATCAAATTCCTGGAGTTTCAGGGCTTGGGAAACAGCACCATGGTGTTCGGGGTTGTGGGGCTCGTTACCCAGAGATTATGATTTTCTCGAGTGGTGACATCTGGTAGTATTGAAGATGGAATTGGGCAGATGGCTTAGTTTAATACTAACAGTGGTGTAACATTCATGGGTAGGAGACATCCTGCAGATGCACCCTATAGAATATCGTGGTTTAAAATGCCCTACTAGAAAACGAAGCGTATGTATGGTGCCCCTAAGCTTTGGACACGGAGAGACCTGATTTTGTAGATTGCTGCTGCTCCTGTACTGTGTAATCTTGAACAAATCGTGTAGCCTCTCTGAGCTTTTCATCTTTGAAAAGTAAGGAATATAAAACCTAGGATTTTTTTTTAGTTTTTTATTTGAATTCCAGTATAGTTAACATACAGTATTTTATTAATTTCAGGTGTACAATATAGTGATTCAACAATTCCATACATCACCCTGTGTGCCAGGTATATTCTAAGGATGATGTTGCAATGATGAACAATACAAACCTAGCCCCCCTCCCCTTTTTTGAGAGAGAGAGAGAGAGAGCAGGGGAGAGGCAGAGGGAGAGGGAGAGAGAGAATCTCAAGCAGACTCCCCACTGAGCACAGACCCCGATGCGGGGCTTGATCTCACCACCCTGAGATCATGACCTGAGCCGAAATCAAGAGTCGAAAGCTCAACTGACTGAGCCACCCAGGCACCGCCCCCCCTTCTTTTAATGAGACAAGTAGGGAGGAAATGACACCAAATGGGGCTAAGTGCCCGCACTAGAGATTACATGGTGCTGAAGAGCACATAGGAGGGGCACTTCATGAAGGCCTGGGAGAGCAAATTGAAAGCACAGGAGGAGAAAACAGTTTCCTCCCTGGCTGGCCCAGCTCTTGAGGGAATTCACTGAAAGGCTCTCACACATTGGTAGCCCTCAGAGTTGTTTGTTAAGGAAAAGGAAATAATACACAAGTGCAAACAAAGTAACCACCAAATATATTGACTTGGTGGGTCCAGTACAGGTCAGATGTCCAAATTCTTCAGGTGTCGTGTTCTGAAGGAGTAAGATACCCATCTAATGTGGATTCGACCCTTTAAATGTTCCTATTAGGGGCTCCTGGGTGGTTCAGTCGGTTAAGCATCTGCCTTCAGCTCAGGTGGTGATCCTGGGATCCTGGGATCGAGTCCTGTGTCCGGCTCCCTGCTCTGTGAGAAGCCTGCTTCTCCCTCTGCCTCTCTGCCTCTCTCTCTCTGTGCCTCTCATGAATAAATAAATAAAATCTTTAAAAAGAAAAAAATAAATGTTCTCATTAAAAAGAAAAACAAAGGCGAGAAAAAAATGTCCTTTCCTTGGCTTTTTTATTTAAGTAAATTCCAGAAAGGTGCTCAATACATGTTTATTTCTTAAATGAGTTAACCAATCAATGCATGCAGTTCTATGGTTAGGTCTGCTTTTGCTGACCCATCTTCTCTGCTTCTGCCTTTGCTCTAGATAGAAATGAAGATTGCCAGCAGAAACAAGATGATGTTAGTCTCATGTAAAAATAGCCCAGGGTAGGGGGAGCTCCAGGTGTTGCCCTAGGAACACATGGACTTGGTGCCAGAAATGTGCCATCAGGACACTTTCTGCTTCTAAATTTGCAGTTATTTTGAGTGGTTGAGATGACTGGTTGCGTTATGTTTTGCCTGAGGGAGGCAGGGAAGCCTAGAACTTGGATGTAAGACAGCCTGCCGTCTGATTCCAGTTTTGTGTGACTAGCTGTGTAATCTTATTACTCAAAGCCACAGTCTCCTTTCCTGTTCAGTGGGATGAATAATAATACCTCATAGCATCATCGTAAAGATTAAGATAATACTGTAAAAGCTTAACCAATGCTTGGCACATAGTAATAGCAACTATTATTCTTAGTTTTTTTTATTATTACTGTAATTTGCATTTTATTTACAAGGAATAAATAATCGTTGCTAATGTTGACGAATTAGTAAAATATGATCAGCTGAAACATTTCTGGGTAATATCAATGTAGTGATCTTGAAAATGCACTGCTCCTACTGTGGGGAACACAACTGACAGACAGCCCCAGCTGCGTCCTCCAGAATCTAGGATTGCTTTGCACCCAGACCAGGTTTCACCGGGGCTGCTCCCAACTGGTGACTGGGCACAGTGGGTCTGCGAATGCAGTCCTATTCTGCAAGGTGTGGGACTCCTTTACCTGGTGAATTTAGCTCAGGGCCTCCCCAGCAGCTTGATGGAGACTACCCTAACGTGATGCTGCAATCGGAGATGCTCCCTGCCTGGCCCTCCTTCCTTGCCTCTCCCCTTCACAGGGTCCAGACCTGCATTGCAGTCGGAGGCTCTCCCACACTCCCAAGGTTCCTCTACCCATTTCCTGTACTCGAATTTTTTCCACTAAACCTTTGGTTCATCTTGGTGTCTGTTCGTGGAGGATCTGGATTTAGTTACAATAGTTGTTGAAAGGAACAATCGACACCCTTGAACACAGAGTGTATGTTTTCTCCATCAAGGATGGAGTGAACATTACTGTAATGAGTTTAGCTTCCATCTTTATGTTATCACCTCTCCTCAGAATTGAAATTGGGTGTTACCGATCATAAATTCTCTAGGGCAGGCCTTAGCCACTGTTTCCTCAGGGAAGGGCTGCTCACATTTAGGACCTCAGACGAATCGGCAGATTAAGTTGTAAGATTGCACTTAATCAGGACAGTCCTCCATGTCTCCAGGTCTTTAATACGATGGGATTTGAGTCTTTTCATGAACCAAAAAAATCTCTTTGGCAAAGGCTATGGATGGCTCTTCAATGCTTATTTTGTAGTTTCCTGCTGATTTCTTTGGTTTTCTTATTTTTTTTCCCCTCACTGCTCACTTGATTATGATTTTTGTGACAGACCAGATCCAGGGGACAGTCACCATCCGGAACATCAGTGCTCTGTCTTCAGGCCTGTACCAGTGCGTGGCTTCGAATGCCATCGGAACCAGCACCTGTCTGTTGGATCTCCAGGTTATTTCGCGTAAGTATCCAAAATTCTGACGTGGACTCTGGGTCTGGAACACCAAGATCTTTGTTAAGCCAAGGAATGAAGAGTTTCTCTTTATTGTTTTTAGGTTGTTTGAAGATTAAATAGAAATTCTCTTAGTTTTATCAATTATTGAAATGTTCTATAATGTATTAGTATACTTTTCAGCCTCAGCAATATGATCTCTTCTTTATGACAGAATGTCTTTTTCCTCAGGATCATTAGAATCAAGTCAGTCGCTTGTCTTCAAGTGATTGCTTAGCACTATAGACATTATAAAAACTTGTAATGATCTCATGGCTATGGCAAGACCTTCTTTAATTTTCTCCAAATCTTTTATATTTGCTTAATTGTTAGGTGGTCAGGTCATAAAAAAGCAGTGCAGAAATTTTCTCTTTATTTGAGAATTCTGGGTTATTTGAACTCCACTTACAGAAAATAGTGGTGTGGTTGGGCTGAGGTGGTCATGGTCCCACTGGCTGCTAGGCTTGCTCTGGCAGATCAGACAGGTGAGCTGGTTTGGCCTGTTCTGCTCTGAGTGTTCCTCTACTAACGTGGTGAGTTCCGTAATGGTCATTCATTCAGCAGGTGTCTGAGAGCCTACTGTGTGTTAGTCCCAGCCACTGAGGACACAGATAGTTAACCGAAGTTTAATTTTAGAGGGATGCAACACTTTAGGCAATTTTGTGCATTTTAAGAAGATTCTGTGGTAAACTTACATATTTATGAAGTTGCATGAGTGTATGCTATTTCTCTTTCTCTCTCTCTCTTTTTTTTGTTCTTTAAATCTACCTTAAATATATTTTGCAGCCCAGCCCAGGAGCATTGGACTAATAGCTGGAGCCATTGGCACTGGTGCAGTTATTATCATTTTTTGCATTGCACTAATTTTAGGGGCATTCTTTTACTGGAGAAGCAAAAATAAAGAGGAGGAGGAAGAAGAAATTCCTAATGAAATAAGGTTTGTGTGTCAGACAATTTGTCCTACGTGGCCAGTGTCTGTATTTCTATTAATTTTGGCAGCTAAGATTTCTTTGCTAAGCCAGTGGCTGTGATGGCCAAGACAGTTAAAGTGGCCAAGTCATATTTTCTTGTATATTATATTGCTTTTCCTCATGATACTGCTCAGCTTTATTTACTGGATCATGAAAGGGGAAGAGGGTCCAATATGTGTCCAATATGTGCCCAGAGGAGGACACACATGAAGAATTCCTTCACCTTCCATAGTTCCAAAATAGATGGGGTGAAGGTGGCTGCCAGAGTAGAGAAGTTAGTTTAGGAAATGTGTTTGACATTGGCATTTATGATAGAAGCCAGAAGGAACACCCCAAGAGCATACCCGTACCCATGTACACAGCTTGGCCAAAGCAGTATGGCTTGATGTCAGAGACAGTTCAGTCAAGGATATGAACATCTTCAGAAAACAACGTGAAAGTCATCTTTAAAGAAAAGTGACTCTTGGCATATTGTGGGAATAGGGGAGTTCAAGCTATGTCTCACATTGCACCACATTATATCCTTGTTGAAAATGCTTTAATGACTCCAGTCTACTTAGCGTGATCCACACAGCCCTTCAGGATCAGACCTTCCTCTGCTTCCCCAGTCCTCTCTCACCACTTCCATGGTCACTGATGTGCCATTCTGTTCCGCAGCCTCTCATGCCTCAGGGTCTTCGCCTACGCCTCCCCCCTCTTCCAGCACCAAACTCCTTTCCTTTTCATTTATCTCTTTGGTAAATTCCTTGATCTGATTCAAGGCTAGTCCAGGCATTACCTCCTCACAGAAGTTGACTCTAGTCTCTGTCCGACCTTTCAGACTTGGAGATGTTCTTGCATTGACTGGCACTCTCGTTTGACCATAGGTTTTTGGGGTATAGGAGCTGTGGGTTTTTTTTTTTTTTTTTTAACAGGAAACATCTAGTAGAATGCCTGGTACCCAATAAATGTTGAATGAATTAGTTAACATGTTAAATTAGTGACTTATCCTAGCCTCTTATAATTCTTTACACAAGCTCAGTGGCTTTCTTCAAGGTCTATTTTCCTACTTAGAGCAAAAAAAATTATACACACACAGATATACACACACACACACACACATATACACACACACATTTTTTTTCAGTTATTTTGGAAAGTATAGTCTGAGAGATTTGACATTACTTTTTCTGCCCTTGGCTATTGAGAAGCTGAGGGAACATTTTTCTTAAGCATTGTCTCAAAGGGAATGAGTGTCAGAGCTGAGGCCACCAGGGCTGGTGTGTTTGCTTTCGTGATACTATGGCCTGTCCTGAGGGTTTGTATCTCACAGACATATTGGCCTTAGCAGAAGAGGAAGGACTCCTGGGCAAGAGGGTAGGGTGCCATTCGAGTAAATTCTGACGACAACTTTATTTTTATCCCTTTTCAGAGAGGATGATCTTCCACCTAAATGTTCTTCTTCTGCCAAAGCATTTCACACCGAGATATCCTCCTCAGAGAACAACACACTGACCTCTTCCAATACCTACAACAGTCGATACTGGAGCAACAATCCGAAAGTTCCCGGGAACACGGAGTCGTTCAACCACTTCAGTGACCTGCGCCAGTCTTTCTGTCTCCACTCAGGCAATGCCAACATCCCGTCCATCTATGCCAACGGGACCCACCTGGTCCCAGCTCCGCATAAGACTCTAGTAGTGACAGCCAACAGAGGGTCATCCCCGCAGGTCGTGTCCAGGAGCAATGGCTCGGCCTCAACACACACACTCGTACACTGTCAGCCAAGCAACACTAGAGAGAATTGGTGCTGTGCCTGTGATGGTGCCAGCCCAGAGTCGGGCCGGGTCCCTGGTATAGGACCTGAGCGGATAGAGTATTCAGAAAAGAATCAGTGGAGTGCCTCACGCAGGGGGAGGGTGCGGTGAGCAAGCGCTGGGAAAGACACACTTTCCTTGTAAGGGTACTAGTAAAAAGCACAAAGGAAAAGGCAATGCTGTTACGTGGCCAGTGAAATTTGTGAAATGAACTGGAATTCTTCATCTTGAAGACTCATTTCCCCACCACAGATGTCCCAGCATTCTATTCCAAAAACTGGATCTCAAAGATGTGCCAAGCCAAGGAAAAAGATGTAAGAGCAGGATAGCACTTAAACCCAACTGCAGTCCAGATGGGCTTGCTCTTTAATTCATGCCTAATTTAATAATTTTTCAAGAGACTGAAGTGCCAGATGAAGTTTAAAGAATGAAATTATTTAAAAATGTAGTTGTCTTTAGAAAAAATAATGAGCAACCCTGGGATCATCACGGTTCCCTCTTTATCTAGAGGGCTTAACAGCATGAATGGTTCATACTGGTCCCAGCGGGGCTGGCTCTTGTATCATAGAATCAAAACTTTTTTTACACAAAATTCAGTAAGAAATGGGGGAAAACAAAAGAAACTTCTCTGAGAAGCCCCTTCCTATTTATTTATTTATGTCTTCCTAAACCATGAATTTCACATTTGGAATATTGCTATCTTGACAGATTCTTGCCTGTCTGCGTTTTTCTAGGGTCTGTTCTGGGTCCATGACAATTACCATTCATTATTTCCTGGAAAAACACTTTTTTAAAAGAAAACTATTGGTTTTTTCAAAAAATACATGCGAGGCATAGGGCTAGGAAAGAAAAGACTGTTACTAATAGCACATCCAGTGTGTGTTGGTGGAGCCCTGTGGGAGGCCCATCCCGAGAGAGAGCTGGGTTGTGTGGGCTGCACAGGGAGCAGGAAGGCAGGTGGGAGGGACTGGAGCCTTCCTGGCAGTCTCAGAGCAGGGCTGGCCAGGGCTCCCTTGCTGTCACACAGGGTTACCCTTAATGAGGGCAGCACCTGATGCCCTTTGCACTGAGGGAGATAACTCTCTCCTTGTTTGACAAGTCAAGGTTAGTAGGTTGTTACAGGGAGGGCAGGAGTTGTTCTGTTGTTGTTTCCGAAATAATTATTTTTGCAAAAGAGATAAGATTAAGACAAAAGGGGTGCCTTCAGGTATGCTCCTGGGAGGGTCTGCCCTATGTTTGTCACAGCTCAGGGTTGCAGTTTTGCCCAAATGCATTTGACACCACTGTAAAGAGACTCCTTCTGTGATTAATTACCTGGCTTGGCTGGCCTTGGAGTTCACCAGATAATTCACAAACTCCCCACTCTTGTTTCGTGCTGTGTGGATCTGGGCATGCTTGTACTGGGGACTATCTCGCCTTAATCTCACTTCAAGCAGCACAGAAATGATTTCATCCCAGAATCATTCTCTGAATTATTTATGAGGCCGACCTCGTGGTTCGATAAGAGCATCATTTCTTTCCCAATGTTGTCTCTCACTCCCTCTTAGCACCATGCCTTCTGCCCTCTTTTCCTGCACGCATAGTCGTCACAGGGAGCGGCTTCCTGATTCTCAGACCCATTTGCATAAACGGAAGCCGGCAGCTGCTGTGTACACAGTTTTCCGGGAGGGCTCAGCTCTGAACCTAACCATGGCAGCCATTTCGATGTTGAAGTGCTGAATTTACGTTAGCATTACTTATTTTTTCCCTGTGATGGTTCTTGACTTTGTAAAAAATTAAATAAATGAATGTCTATACTTTTTATAAAGAAGAGTGAAAATACCATGACAGAAAAGATACTATCAGATGTTGTTAAGAAAGCATTTATCTTGCATTTCTTTATTCTTTCTAATTATCTAAAATTCAATAAAAGTTTATTCATATAAAAACAAGCTGTCATTTTCATACATTAATGAATTTATGAGTTTATATTTGGTGTTCTTTTTAATGTTATAAGAATTTTCCATTCTGTTAAATAGTATGCATAGTAATTTTAATGAGCAAATAGTACTCTGGAAATTACTTTACCTTGCTGTTCTTGTTAGAAATTTGAGTCCATTTCTCATGTGTATGACTGAAGATGTAATGACCTTTTCATACATTGAACGATTTTCCTGTTTCCCAGTGTGAAGGTAATGACGCAAGGTCCATGACTGCTTTTTTCCCACTCCGACTCTCACCTAGCACAGTGCCTAATATAGGTATTGAGTAGATGAATGATGATTTCTAAGCTAAAGTCGCCAAGTTCCAGTTCAGAAAGTTCTGATCATGATTGCAGCTCTTGGTATATACTGGATCATTCCTTTGTTTTTACCTTTTTTTTTTTTTTTGAGAGAGAGAGTGTGGCACGCGCATATGAGTGGTATGAGTGGAGAAGGGCAGAGGTAGGAGAGGGAGAGAGAGAATCCCAATGCAGGGCTCAATCCCACAACCCTGAGATCATGACCTGAGCCGAAATCAAGTCTGATGCTTAACCAACTGAGCCACCCAGGTGCCCCTGTTTTAACTTTTTATTTTGAAATCATTTATATATTAATATCCTGTTATAAGAAATAATAGAGACTCCCATATACTCTTCACCTAATTTTTCCAAACGGAAAATTTTCCAAACATCTTGCATAACTGTTATACAGTATCGCAAATTGACATGGATAGAGTACATCAGCCTTACTCATATTTCAACAGTTGTACATGCACTCATGTATGTGCAGCGCATGCATTTAGTTACATGCAAGTTGATGCATGTGTAGATTGACGTGACTACCACTACAGTCATGGTGCAGGATCCCTTGTTCTACCCTTTTACAGTCACAGCCATTTCCCTCCTCCCCAAGGCCCTAGTCTCTAATTGGTTGTCTATCTTTATAATTTTGCCGGAGAATGGTATTTAAATGGAATCAGGTAGTATGTAACATTTGAGGATTGGTTTTTGTTGCTCAGAATATCTTTTTTGAGATCCATCCAAGTGTTGTTGTATCAATACTTTATTCCTTTTTATCGCTGAATTACGGCAGTCCGTGGTACAGATATGCCAGTTTGTTTAAGCATTTACCTATTGAAGGCTATGAAGGATATTTGAGTTGTTTCCATTTAAATAAAACTGAGGATTTTTTTGCAGGCTTTTATGTGAACATAAGTTTATTTTTCAGAGATAAATGCCTGAGAGTTCATTTGCTCCATCACCATTTGTTGAAAAAGTTATCCTTCCAGTGAACTGTTTTTGCATCTTTGAAAAAATAATTTAGGCATATTTGTGTGGGTCTCTTTCTGAGTTCCTTAGCTGGTCCACTGATCTTGGTATCTGTTCTTCCGATACTGTGGTATCCACTGTAGCTATTTAAGAAGCTTTAACTGGTGGAGTGGTTTCTCCCATTTCTTCTTCTTTTTTGAAATTGTTTTAACTATTCAGGTCCCAGTGCCTTTCCGTATAAATTTTACAATAAAGTGGTACATGTCTACAAAACACTGGGCTGTTTTGATAGGAATTGTGTTAAACCTATGACCAATTTGGGAAGACCTGGCATCTTTACTATTTGAGTCTTCAAATCTATGAACATGGTATATATCTCCAGTTTTTTAGACCTTCTTTGATTTATTTCATGAGCATTTTGTTGTTCTCAGGATACAGATCCGGTACATGTTTTGTTGGATTTATCCCTAAGTATTTAATTTTCTTTGAAGCAATTATAAATGTTACTGTGTTTTAAATTTTGGTTTCTATGTATTTGTTCTTAGTAAATAGAAATGTGAGTGGATTTTTTGTGTTGATTTTGTATTCTGCAACTTTGCCAAATCACTTCTTCAGAGTTTGGTTATTTGTTTTGCGTTTTGTTTTCTTATAGATTCTTTGGGATTTTCTATGTACAGAACTCATCATCTGCAAATAGGGACAGTTTTATTTCTTTCCCTTCAATATGTGTGCCTTTCCTTTTTCATAAAGCTATGTTAAATACAAATGGCTAGTGTGATACGCTTTCCTTATTCCTAGTTGTAGGGGGGAAGCGTTCATTCTTTTACCATTAAGTACGGTGTTAGCTGTAAGTTTTTGTAGGTGCTTTTTATCAAATGAGGAAGTTTCACTCTAGTAGTAGTTTCCTGGGAAGATCTATCATTTATGGGTGTTGGATTTTATCAAATGTTTTTCTGCATGAATTGGTACAGTCATACTTTTTTGTTTTGTTTTTTTGCTTGAGTCTGTTGATAATGCTGGGTAACACTGACTGATTTTCAAATGCTGAATCCGTCTTGCATACCTGGAATAAATTGTGTTTGGTCACGGTGTATAATTTTTTAAAACGCTGCCAGATTCAATTTGCTAATATTTTGTTGAGGATTTTTGTGTATAATGGTCTAGAATTCGCTAGTAAAATTATCTGTGGCTGGAGATTTTTCAGCTTTTAAATTACCAATTCAATTTCTTTAATGGTTATAGGATTATTCAGGTTTTCTATTTCATCTTGATTGAGTTTTAATAGTTTCTGGGTTTGGGGAATTGATCCATCTGTTCTGGCTTGTTGGTATTTATGGACATAGAGTTATTTGTATTTGTCCCTTATTATCTTTCAATGGGAGCTGGACCTACACTGATCTCTCTCTTTCATTCTTTGTGTTGGTGATCTGTGTCTTCCTTATTTCTGTCAATCTTGCCTGAAGTTTGTCAATTTTATTGACTTTTTTTAAAGAAACAGTTTTTTGTTTTTTTCTATTTTTATGTTTTCAGTTTTATTTCATCCCTTCAGCTTGCTATGGGTTTATTTTTCTCTCATTTTTCTAGTTTTTTGAGGTGGGAGCAATGATTTCAAACTGTTCCTCTTTTTTTAATGTAAGGATTTAGGGCTGTAGCTTCTTCCTCAGTACTTCTATAGCTGCATCCACATATTTCGACCTGTTGCATTTTCATTTTCATTGAATTCTATGTGTTCTTATATTTCCTGTGAAAATATCTCTAAACCCATGGATTATTCAGAAATGTGTTAATTTCCAAGTTATTAGAAATTTTCTGGTCATTTTTCTGTTAATGATTTTTAGGTTGAAGTTAGAAAAAAAATATTATTGAAGTTAGGAAAAATCTGTATTATTTTAATTCTTTTGTATTTGTTGAAGTTTGTTTTATGGCCTACGACATAGTCTCTGTTGGTACATGTTCCATGGCTCTTAAAAATTTTTTATTCTGCTGTTGTTGGGTGGAATGTTCTGTATACAATTAGGTGATGTGTGGGATGACTGTTTTGGTCAGTTTTGTATCCTTACTGATTTTCTATCTAGCAATCAGTTTCTGAAACTGAAGTGTTGAAATCCCCAAGTATAATTGTTAGATTTATTGATTTCTTCTTTCAGTTTATCAATTTTTGCTTTATGTATTTTGAGGCTCTCTTTTTGGTGCAGATATATTTAGAATCATCACGCCTTCCTGGTGGATTGATCCTTTTATCATTATGTAATGTCCCTCTTTGTCTCTAGGAATTTTCTTTTCTCTGAAGTCTACTTTATCTGGCATTAATTTACCACGTTTGCATGGGATATCTTTTTCCATACTTTACAACAATGTCATCATATTTGAAGTGAGTTTTTTGTCGACGGCATATTTTTGGATCATATTTTTGTCTTTTAATTGGCATATTTGGACCATTTACATTTAAGGCAATTATTGATATGTTTAGGGCTAAAATCTGTTTTATTTTTTGTTTTCTGTTTTTCCCCCTTTTAAAATGATCTGTTTCTCTTAATTTCTTGTGGGTTACTTGAATAATTTTTAGGATTCCTTCTTGATTCATTTATAATGTTTTTGAGTATATCACTTTATATAGTTTTTTTAGTGTTTATTCTAAGTATTAGAATAAACATACAGAACATATCACAGTCTACTTGTATTAACATTTTACCACTTTAAGTGAAGTGTGAAAACTTCCATATATATCCCTTTTCTTTCACAAATTTTAAATATCTTTTTTTGATCACAATATGGTGCACAATTTTTTTCAATCATCAAAAAGGATTTATAAAGCTTACGATAGGAAGTCCATTATATGCACCTATATTTCTGCTTCTTTGTTCTTTGTTTTGATGGTCCAGGATTCCTTCTTTGATCATTTTTTTTCTGTTTGAAGAACTCCCTTTAGCCAATTTGTAAGGGTAGGTCTGCTAGGAGCAAAGTCTATTAGTTTTCTTTTGTCTGAGAAGTCTTTATTTCCCCTTCATTCCTCACTGGCTGTAGTATTCATGGTTGACAGTTCTTTTCTTTCAGCACTTGAAAAATTTGGGAAGTGTTCCGCTATTACTTCTTAAAACACTCTTTCGGCTCCCCTCTCTTTCTCATATCTTTCTGGGATTCTGATGATGGATCTTTTGTTATTGTCCTATAGGTTCCAGGGGCTCTCTTCATTTCTTCTGTCTGTTTTCTCTCTGTTGTTCAGGGTAAATCTGATTGGTCTGTCCTCAGGTTTACTGATTTCTGCCCTCTGTTGTTTCCGCTCTGTTAGTGAAATCAGCTAGATCTTTATCTCATATACTGCATCTTTTAGTTTGACAACTTGCATTTGATTCTTCTTAAGACAAAATTTAATCATTAATTAAAATTCCACATTAAATCATATTGAAGTACTTTTTATATACCATAAAATTCGCTCATATGAAGTGTATAATTCAGTAGTTTTCAGTATGTTTATAGAGCTGCACAAACATCATTATAATCTAATTTTAATACATTTTCATCAGCCCAAAGAAACCTGTATCCTCCAACAGTCATTCCTTATTCTACACCACCTTCAACTCCAGGCAACCACTAATCTACTTTCTGTGTATAAACTTGTCTACTCTGGACATTTGATGTAAATGGTATCATACAATATGGGTGTGTGTGGGTGTGTGTGTTTTGTGACTGCCTTATTTCACTTAGCATATGTTTTCTTAGATTCATCCATATTGTAGCTGTGCTATTGCTTTATTTCTATTTCTTCTTTGCTGAGATTTTCTAGTTTTTCAGTTTCAAGAGAATTCATAATTGCTTATTGAAGCATTTTTATTATAGATTATTTAAAAATCTTGTGAGATAATTTCAACATCCAATTCATTTTTATACTGGCATCTATTGATAGTCTTTTCTCATTCATGTGATTTTCCTGGTTCTTGGGATGAATGATTTTTAAATTTTCTCCTGGACATTTTGGAATTATCTTATGGGACTCTGGAACCTCTTTTTAATGTTCATTTATTTTAGCAGGTATTCCCCTTGTCGAGGTGTAGCACATGAGCCAGATGTGTGTATATGTTTAGTTTCCTCGTGGACACCACTGATAGCATCTCAGCTAAGTCAAGTATTTACACTGTCTCTTTGCAGATGGATGGGGTAGAAGGATAGCTCCCCCTTGGCTCTGCTTACACCTTCTTGGTGAATGTTTAGTACCAATCTGTACCATGTTCTTGCCATCAAGTAGGGGGTATAAAATCAACTTTTGGTTGGACCTTGCTGAGACCCAGAAGGGAAGAAGGAGGGCCCTTACTCACATGACTTGCTACAGGATGGGAGTAGAAACTCACCTCCATGCTGCCCAGCTGACCCCAGTGGAGGGGAAGGAGGAAGGAAGATGGAGTACCACATTATCCTGTCTCCTTGATGGGAGATGGGGTGGAGGCTTACCGCCCCACTGGGCTTGCTGAGACCAGGAGAAGGGGAAAGTGGAGTGTCAGTTACTCTGCCTTGCACCATTTCTTTCCACCTTGGTGAGATTGGGTTTAAGTGCAGGCTCAGCTCCCCCCACTGGGAGGGTACCAACGTCTCTTAGAAATCCATCTTCTTTCCACTGTTCAGAGTGTTCCTATGCTTGTTGTGTTATGTCCAGGTTTTTTAAAAATAATTGTAAGAGGAAAGACTCTTATACTGGGAATTATAATGGGGCCACCCCATCTTGACTGGAACCAGAAATCCTGGAACAGTATTTTAAAAAATAATTAGTTATGTCTTACAGTATTCTAGTATTTGGAGGATTCTCAACTCTGTATTAAATAAAATTCTTATTCCTTCACTTGATTCATTCAGTTCCTTCCACAAATGGTCTATTATCTTTTCATTCTCAGCTTACGCTGTTTCTCTACATGAAAACTCTGCTCTAGGCCTTTTCACCTTCCTTCAGACTATTTTTTCTCTCTTTTTTCTATACCTTCTACCTATCTTTACCCAAATCTTTCTGTATCACAAATCTAACCCAAATACTCTGTCCTAAATCCTCTTTTTCCAACTAGTGAGAAGTGGCTGCGCCTTCTCACAAGTGATAGCATTTACTATGTGTAAGGGAATTGTCACAGTCTGTATTACGTTCCTCTATTTGTGTATATGATTGATCCCCCCACTGGATCAAGTTATTCCACAATAATTTTTTATCCCATACTATGTGCTAAAATTGTTCTAGGTTTGGAGATAAACACAGAAGAAAGCCACAATGGCTATCCTCAAGGAGCTCATATGACAGGAGTACAGACTTGTAAACCAATTACTGCAATTAATTTTATAAGTGTACAACTGGATGTTTGTACAAGTTTAGGTGGGACGATGTCTTCTATACCTTAGATGGGGTCACAACACAGCACATTGCTTCACTTGGAGAAAGTGCTTGAAGGATGTGCTAAATTGATGAAACTGAAAATGGACAGTTGGTCTCTTAATCTCAAGTATTAAAAGTAGCTGTCAGATAACCGAAAATTCCCAAAGCAATGATGCATCAGAATTATTCACCCAAGTAGTCCTTTGGAAAAGGTAGAGATAGTATAACAAATGCAGGGATATGGAAGAATCCCTTGGTAAGTAACTAAGAAGTGTTTTACATAAAAATAATAATTGCTGTTGTTTTGTGCTTACTTCTCAGGCGCTTTAAAAACTGCATTTAGCATTCATTCATGTTACCTTATCACAAACTTGCGTGGAAGATATTATTCATAGTTTACATGTGCAGAAACTGAGGCTAAGAGTAATTAAGCAATTGGCCAAGCTAGTACATTTCAGCCAATTGCTTTCCTCAGTAGGTACTCCTGTCTGAGTATCTGAATGTTAGAATCAGAGATCTGGGGTCCTGGTGGTTTTGTTTTCTAACAACCCTCTTTTGGACAAGTGATCTAGCTTAGTTTAGTAAAATAAGTTTACAGAAAAATGTTGAGAAAATAAATGCAATCTAGAGAAAAGATGACTTGTAAATTCTGTGCATATGTAGTTATTTATAGCTTTTCCTCACAGCTCCCTTGTGAATAAGGTATTATTTCCCTATTTTAGGTAAAGGCAGGGCACAAAATTCTGACTGAATCATAAGACATTAACAATAGAGACAAAATTACTGGACAAAACAATATATGTAAGTATTTAACACTGTGGACTCAGATGATAGCTGATTAATTTTGGCATAACTATATTAGATAATTTAGCCTAAAATATTTTACGCTGAAGCCACATTTCTGTATCATCCATCCATTGTCCCCTTTCCCCCACATTCATCAGATTTACAGCAGTGCTGCATGTGGGGCTTGGACTAAATTATACGACCATGTATATGTATATGGATGAGCTGCAATTGTCCGTTATACTGGACAAGTCACAAAATTCTCAAGGGCTCAAATTCGTCTGCAAAGTGGAGATAATGGTAGCTATCTTTGAGGACTAAATGAACTAAGGCACACAGAGTGAGTAGCACAGTGTCTGGCCATAGTAAACACTCAATGTTAGCCATTAGTAGTAGTTCAGAAACTTAAATTTTTAGTTGACTAAGTCATTTATACTTACTCAGTATTCCAATTCTTCTGGCCAGAGGTGCTATTTGCGTGCTGCCGATATCAAATAGCACTTGGAGAATGTGTAAGAGAAAGAAGAATACCTTTATAATAATTATAATAATTGTCTGCCCAAGTAGTCCCTTGTTTCCTGCTTTCCCACACTTATTCCCAAATGGCATATCTATGTTTTGATTACCATCAATATACATCACTTGAGAATTAAAACATTTACAGAGTACCTACTGTGTGTCAGACAGCATGTCAATCACTTTGTATCCCATCACCTTCACAACACACTTCCACGTTAGTATTATGCTAATTTTATAGATGAGGAAACCAAGGCTTACATAGGGTCAGTAATTAGCTTAAGGTCAAAGCCAGCAAGTCATAGAGCCAAGAGTATTGGTATAGACTGCTCCTCCATTTTTTAAAAAAAGATTTTATTTATTTATTTGACAGAGACAGACACAGCCAGCGAGAGAGGGAACACAAGCAGGGGCAGAGCAGAGGAAGAAGCAGGCTCCCAGCGGAGCAGGGAGCCCGATGTCGGGCTTGATCCCAGGACCCTGGGATCACGCCCTGGGCCAAAGGCAGACACCTAACGACTGAGCCACCCAGGGGCCCCAGACTGCTCCTCCATTAAGACGGCTAATAAATATTACAAGTCTTGGCACTGCCTCCAATTTGGTATGGCATAGAATTATTAATTCCTTCTAGTCATACTTTGTCCGTTTTTTTTTAATTGATTGGAGAAATTTTTCATCTCTGACCTTCTAGACAATTAGGATAATTTTCTCCACACAGTCAAGGCTTTTAAGTCTTTTTAATTCCTATACTTTAGGGAGTCTCACAGCCTTTTAATTTTTCTTACTGGTTTCCTAGGGCATTAGCACTTTGCATAAAGTACAGTTCCCTCCCCACCTTTAGCTGGAGGCAGGGGGGTCTTGTGAGAGGAGGGTAGAGTGGTGGAAATTCTCTGAGGCGAGAAGCTCCGAGAGGGATGAGGAGTCCCTGGAGGAAGCTGGTCACAGGCAGGACCCTGGGCGTCAGTCCAGCTCCACCACTCCCTGATGACTTTAGGCAACTCGTTTAGCCTCTTTGAGCCTCTTTTTCTTCCCCTTTAAATGAACATAATTCCTACATCATAGCTCTGAGGATTCAATGAGTTAGTATGTGCAAAATGGCATAGTTCTGGATAAATTGTAGCCATTGTTGTTTGACTTAATAAGCCTTTTATTTATATTTTATAAGGAGGGGAAAACATTCCAATGAAGGACAACAGAAGGTCTGCGTATCCTATACAACCAGCTCATCACCCTCCCTCTTCTTCCCTTCCCTTTGCCTAATCATCAAGAAGTCAGGGCTGTGTTCACCCCTCCCACGTTACAGAGCCTCTCCTTTATGATGAGGTGAGAATGAGCTGTGATTTTTCTGAGCCCCAGTCCTTTCCGTGCCACGCCCAGCGTTTAGCAGCTACTCAACGACCACTAAGAGTTGCCAGGATGGCAGGTCTCTTGAACATTCAAGAGAAGCCAGAAATGCTGATTTGTGTATCTCCTGAATTGTGGATGTTGGCAACGAATTTCAACAAAAAAAGTTGAACCCTGTTCAAGTTAACCGTGCATGTCTGTGGGCCTTCGTTGGCCTGTGGTCCAGTACCTATGGTCTCTGTTATAGAAGAGAGCGATTTCTAGCAGCTCCGTGGGTTGATCAGCCTGGGGCTGTCCTCAGCTGAACAGCATCGGGTGGCCAGAAACGATATGCCAGCCACTCTTCTGGACACTTTACCTCCATTAATTCATTTTAAGCCTCACAGCACCTTGGTGAGGCGGGTGCTATTACTAGCCCATTGTACAGAGGAGCAACGGGACACAAGCAATGAAGTAGCCCAAGGTTACATAGCAGCAGAGCTGGGACAAGGGCTCAAAATGTGGGCAACCTGGCTCTTCGTTGACATGCAGTGTTTTCGGAGATTTGTGCTTCCATAAGAAGGTGAGTTACTGATCATTTTTAAATGAAGAGGAAGACTCGGCAGCTTTAGATTAGTGTACCCGTCTCCCCAGTTCTCAGAACAATCTGGGCTTCACATTAGGAAAGGAGGGGAGGAGGCTGGTCTGGCATGTGACTTCTTCGGGGAGCTGCTTCTGGAGCAGATGGAGCTGAAAGCCCCCATTGTGTCAACTCCGGGCCTGTCCCTCCCGCTGGGCAAGAAGTCCTGAGCAAGTCTTGAGCCTACAGAACTCCAGAAGCCTCTAGAGGAAAACTCTGCACTAACAATGCATTGATTTGTGACTGCACTTTTATAAAAAGAACAGCTTTAATAGAGGCTTCTGCAGCCTTTTTTTTTTTTTTTTAAGTGCAGTGTTTTTGGTTACTTGAGAAGCACTGAAGACGAATTAACTTGTATACGGGTACAAGGAATCATCAGATGTGTTGCTGCTAGCACTTTTTTTTTTCATTGAGTATAAGGGTGAAAAGAATGTTATTTTTTGGGGAGGATTATCAGGAAAGAGGATCTCTTCTCAGTTGTTGAAACACAGCCGAAAGGGGGGGAAATCTTTCACCTCACTCTGACTTTAATTATTCCATATGATGAAAAAAATTCCCTTGCCTTGTCTAAAAAAGAATGTGAAAACTTGTCATTTTAGTCTTGCACTAGAAAACTTATAAATATGTTTCACAGAGGAAAACAGAGCTGGGTAGAAATTTTTGATCAGACAGGGAGAGGGCTCAGGTCGTAGTCACTCCCATCCGGGAAAAGGAAATGATTTATCCAGAACCCACCATGTGTCAGACGCAGTCCATACATTATCTTATCTATTCTCACTTCAAATTCATGAGGTAAGTATTATTTTCCCTGATGTGCTGGAAAAAACGGTCATTCTTCATTCCCCTCCACCTCCACGTCCCCCTTCTCCGCCCCCAGATGCTAGCTGTGGCTTTGGAAAGAGGAGCTGCTCAGCGGTGGCAACATACTGGAAAGTGGGCAAGGAGGAGGAAGGGAAGATGGAGGGATTTTCCTATAATTCGGTTGGCACAGCAAATGTTTTTATTTTACTTGTTGATTGAGGAGGGCTGCAGGAGATTATGGGAGAGCTGAACCTCCCAGCACCCCAACCAGCCACCACTACCTCCACATGACTACAAGCTGGGGACCTGACATTTCAATACCTTTTCCCCTCTCCTTCCCAACCACTTTCCTTTACCTGTGTTTTCCCCCTTTATTCACTTGGACTATCACGATGGTCTTTTGGGTCTGTCCACTTCTAGTCCAGTCTCCACACTGTTGCTGATGGGCAATGTGATATTACACTTGTGTTCATTGCATGCCTTAAATAGCTCCTCATTGCCTACAGAAAGAGGGGGAGTAAAAATTCAGAAATGGTAGATCTCATTAAGGACCAAGTAATCAGTATTACTAGGGGTGAGCTGGGCATCTGTAATTTTTACAGCTGCACGGGTGATGGTAATTGTTAACTCTTGTTAACAATCAGGGGCCTGGAGCATCCAGGCTCCTCAGCTCGCACACCAGGCCCTCCAGGATCCCGCTGTGCTCAGCACTCCAGCCTTACTTCCCATCCTATCCCTACCTGGCCTCATGCTCCAGTCATACTAATATGCCGGACACTCCCATTCACTCTGAAGTTTCACCCTTCCCTCTCTCTGTACCCCACTGCTCCATCCTTCTATCTGGATGCTCTTCTTTTCCTCCTTGACTTCTTGGGGTGAACTCCTCTTAGATCCCAGATCAGGAATCACCTCCCAGGAGGAATGAGGACACTCTCTCTTTTGGGCCCCACTGTACATCTGATGTTCATTGCAACACCAGTGCATTCATTTGTTTAAATGTCTGCCTTCCCATGATAGAGTTGAAGCACTTTGCATTTTGAGTACTGAGTACATAATGGTTATGGCTAATAAACGTTTATTGAATAAAATGAATATACTTTATAGGTAACCCAAAGTTATACAGGACTCCGGGACTGTCTAAACTCTATGCTCTTCTCTTCTGCCCTCTGTAAGAAATGATGACATGGAAATATTAGGCAAATTACAAACATACTGAAGTACCCAATCTCTTCACTATGGCCCCAGAGAGCCATCTCAATGCATACATACTTAAAAATATTAAAATCAGGCTTTTTATAGAATTGGTATCTTGCTTTTATCACTTAATGGTATCTTAATATATTCTTATTAGGTGTTATTTTAAGAAGTGTTTATGTAGCTAAATAATATTCTGTTACATGATTACCATATTTTTAATTTTGTGTTTTTCAAACTTGCTCATCACCTATTAATATGTAGGTTTAGCAAGTTGCAATCAACATTTTATAACAGATACATTGTACGTAGTAAGAATATAGTAAGAATATTGTCTCATGATGTTTTTGTTTCACACTTGTATATGTATATGTACATGTAAATGTATGTTTGGTGTGTGAATATATATACAATAGTCAAAAAAGTTCAAAAGCTCCCATTTTAAACATTCTCCAACAGCAGGACATTTCGGTTACTTGCATTTTTTACTATTATAAATAATACTGTAATGGATTTCTCCACGGATAATTTCTTGATTTGTTTCCCCAGAAAAGATAGATATGGCAAATAATTGGGTCAAAGGATATGAATCTTTAGCCTCTTGGTATCCTTTGCCAACTTATTTTCTAGAAAGATTATAGCAAGCTGCAACACCAGCAGCAACATATGGTATTCTTTGGTGATGTTTTAGAACTAGGCCCTGAGTAATGAACATTCCCAGCTATTCAATAATGGAGGAAAGCACATTCCTGGTAGAGAAAACAGAATAATCAAAGGAATTGGGCTAGGGATGTTGAAAGTGCGTATTACTATATTCTCTATTACCATATTATTACTATCCTCTATATACCATATTATATTATTCTTTATTACTATAGAGGAATAGCATGTAGTGTGGTACATGGGTGAGTGCTTGCTCTTATTGAAAAAGAGAAAGAATTTAGTCAAATAGCTTGAAGCCAGAGTTCAAGGGTTTTACATGCCTTGCTGTGTTTTTGGTCTTTATTCTTTGGGAACTGGAGTACCATGAGATTTGAAAGCAGACAGTGAAGTGATAAGATGGGACCTATATTTCAGAAAGAAGAACACTCTTTTTTTTTTTAACCACACTACATCCTTCTCAAAATCTCAGGAAGCTATCTGTGATGGATAAAACTTATAAATCAATACCATTGCAGGGTGGGATCTTTGATCTGGGATACAAGATTCTGATTTGGAGAAGGATCATGAACATCTTTAATATTTGAATATGGCATTTTTGAGTGCTGGGGACATGACTAGGGCTCAGAGAAAAGGAAGGATTGCCTTTCGCTAAAAGGCTCAGTTTCTTGTTCTGAAGTTTTGTTTATCAAATAGACTAAGACATAAAATGGAAGACATTTACCTCCATACACTAAGTGACTGGGGCAAACCTAAAAAAGCTGAATTATGTAATGGCGTAGTGTACACATTTTCACTTGTGTTCCTTCCCCCTTTGCTTTTGCAAGATTTCATTGTCATTTTTTTCCAACAAATATTTATCAGGCATTTACTATGTGCCAGGGATTCTTCTAGGTGCTCTTGATGCCGCAATAAATAAAATGAAGTTTCTTCCTGAAAGAAATTTACATTCTAGAAATTGTAGCAGAAATAAGTATTAGGAAAACCATCCCAGCAGTACAAATCATAGATATGTTTGGCCCTCCCAATTGACCAGAAAGTTCTATCCTTTATCATTTTAGATTCTAGATAAACTGGAGGTTATGGGTTTATGGCTGCTGAGACCACTGAAGCTGATTATCCTCTTTCATTCAAAATCTACCTAGGATAGAACATGCATAAGTTAAATATACATTTAAGACTCTGGTTCCTCTTCGACAATAATAGCATAGTGTGTTCTGGACTTGGATTCAGGAGACACAGTACTCAGCTGACCAGCTGTTTAAACTTGACCAATTGACTTAGACTCTTCAGCCTAGTTCCCCTTTCTAAAATGAGTACAATAATCTGTGCTCTACTCATTGTACAAGGTGGTTATACATTTCAGTGAGATTACAGATGTGAAAAATACTTTGAAAAGTACAAGGGTTAAAACTAATATAATGTTTTTATTATCTCCCATGATATTATAAGGGCCTAAACGGCTTGTTCAGACCTAAAGACAGCTAAGTTCATCATGACTGTTGATTCTGCAAAATACCAAAGAGGGCAGGAAGAGGATTGTGTGCTCTTAGGGATAGCATTGCAGAGAGGATCCCAACTTTTGAGTGATAATAATAGGACTTGGGGGTATCAAAATATAACAGAACAAGAACTGTCTTTGAAAAATCAACTTGAGCATTCTGCCACTCCCCAGCATTTAGCCCATAGCTGTCTTTCCACAGACACTTCCTGATTGATAGTCAAGTGGAGCAGGGTGGGGAGAAATCCTGTGCTAAGAAGTTGTTATATGCGATGTAACATGAAATGCTGCAATGGTTTTTCTTTTTTTCTCTTTGTTTTGTATTGTTTTGTCCAGGTTAAAATGTAGGCAGTGTCTTGCGTTACGTGATGCGCACTACACCATTTGTCCTTGACGCTTTCAGATTATCAGGAATTGATTGTTCAGAAGCTCTAGGGTGACGCCTGCTGCAAATTGTAGGAAGTGTATCTCTTATAAAGTCAACATTTGGGTTTCCTCGGGCGTATGAGGCATGACGGGCTAGTAAGGACACTGATCCAGCAACCCCCCCCCCCACGAAAACCAGATTCACTGTGACACGGAACACCACATTCTTGTTTAACTGATGTACACGTGGAAATAACAAGCGAGTTAATAAATATGGTTGAGCGCCCACACCGTACGCTGTGCTGCCACCGTGTGGCGTAAAAGGCAACGGGGCAGAGTGGGGTGCCCTGGACTTGCAATCAGGCGACCCCAGTCGGTTGATTTGTCCCCTGCAACCTAGCAGCTCTGTAAGCTTTCTGTGGGTCATAAAACGTAACTTGCCGAGCAAATGGGTTGTTATGTGGGTTAAATAACAGGTGACAACGCTTGCAAACTGTGTAAGAGGTCATGCTAAGACATCCTCAGGGACCTTACACTCGTCGAGTGTAACACAGGCAAAAACTGATAATGACACAAGACCCAGGCACAATACTGGTAGCAGTAATAATCCTAGCTCACACTCTGCGCATTCACACGCCGAAGCTTCAGCAGAAGTGGGAGGGTATCTCCCAGGATTCCTCCTAGCCGCTCCCGGGCTGCGCTCAGCCACAGCGGAGATTCACGCGAGAGTTGCAGGGCGCACGTGACGCAGCGGCCGGCGAGTGGGGAACGTGGGCTCTGCGCCGGGCGTGGGGCGCCGCGTGCTGTCGTAGCCCTTCTGCTTTGACACTATGCGCGTGCAGCAGCGCCTGGGCCTGTGGCTCCTGCCGCTCCTGCCAGATCTCCAAGTTCCTGTAAGGCACGTGTGCAGCGCGGAGCAGGGCACCACCTTTACCGGGTCACCAGCGATAAGTGAGTTAAATGCACGCGCGAGAGTCGTGGGTTCCAGTCTCCCTTGCATTTCCTCTGCTTTGGTCCAGAGTTTCTTCCCCACCTGCCTGCTCTTTCGACCTAGAACTTCAGGCCACCAGAGGATGAAGAGACCGTATCTTCGTCAGTAGTCTTCTTTATTGGCAACCCTTTGTGGCTCATGATGAGAGAACGTTGTCCGATTCTTCAGTTTTCCCCATGCTCCCCTTTACTTACGTGTAGGGTCTGATCCCTATAATAAAACCCTTTTCCATGTCAGTCATAGTGGTTCTGCTTTCCTGATACAACCCTCCAGGATAAGCTCTTAGACTCTTCTAGGCCTTTCTTGTATATTTACATATCTAATTTGTAACACAGGCCTGGTGATTCTTTGTGGTTCACCTGGGACTCACCAGCCCCCCTCAGTGTACACCCAAGTCCAGAATGGAGCATGTCACCAGCCTTGGGCTATCAGAACTTTGTTTGCTAGAACTGTTGAGGACAATTTAGGTTGGAGTTGGCTCCATTCCCCTGGCCTCAGGGATTGGTTCATGGATGAATAGATGATATCAGCAGGACTGATCAAAGCTATCAGAATATCTTTTTCTCTGTGACTTTGAGCTATAAGTACAATATAAATTGAACTGATTTGTGGGCCATCTTGCCCAGACAAATGAAGGTATCTCTCTTTTTAGAAAGGATGAGCTCAATTTGCAAAGAAAAGCAAAACCGAGAGAGAGGCCAAACCACACTATTTGAATTCCTGGATATAGTCAAACGTGAAGGTCTAGCTCTAGCGTTGTGCTGTCTAATATGGTAGCTAGTAGCTCGGGTGGCTCTTGTGCAGTTGAAATATGGCTAGTCCAAATTGAAATGTCCTGGAAATGTAAAATACACACCAGAGTTTGAAGACTTAACATGTGTAAAAAAAAAAAAAAAAGAGAGAGAAAGAAAAATGACTCATTGATAGTTTTAACATTCTGATTACATGTTGAAAGTAGAATAATTTTAGATATATTGAATTAATAAAATATATTATTAAAATTAGTTCCATCAGGACCTTTTAACTTTTTAAATGTGTCTTCTAACAAGTTTTAAATCTGTATGTGTCTCATGTTATATTTCTCTTGGTTAGCACTTTTCTAGACTCTTCAGGTGCAGTATCCAGTAACTTTCCTTTTTAAATGAGTCCCAGTTGAATTGAGTTTTTGTCACTTGCAAAAGAGAGTTCTGAGAGGCACATATTAGATCCCAGCTCGGAAGGTTAGGAAGACACAGGAGCATCAGGCGGAGTGTTACGTAAATCATCAGGATGAAGACCACAAGACATTAAGCTCTCCATGTATGTGGCTTCCGTGACCTCCCAAATCCCATCCTTTTTCCTCATTTCCTTTCTGAGCAGGGGGTGCAGATTTACAAATGTCAGCTAGGTATTTCTTTTTGGCAGTTCCCCATCACAAAGTCAACATGTTTCTAACAAATTTGCCGGCTCCTTCTGGTCACCATATCAAAGATTTGAAGTCATCCTTAATTTCACCAACCTCCCCTACCTCTTGATTTTCAACCGAGCAGTTGAGCTGGGATGAATTTTTAGGGTCCTCTGTTGGGTGTAAACTCATTTCATAGATATGAAAACTGATTCGTCGGGAAGCCTGTTGAATCTTTCTCCATGCTCTAGGCCTGTCATGGCTCTTCCTAGGTGACAGAAGCAAGCAGTTCTGCATTCTGGCCCTACCTTTCTCCAGGAGAAAGCCGCTGGCCACCTCCTCGGACTCCTGTTGTGGTAACTGCTTGGGATAGATGATCTGCTTGATTGACTGACGCTTTGTGGTACCAAGTGCGCTCAGTAACCAGCTTCTCCTTAAGCCAGTGAAGAATGTAATGGAACAGAATCGTAATCAGCGTGTTCACACATCAGTTAGGGCTATTAGAAGAGAAGCAGGAGGTGACTAGGAGCTCACATGCAGAAGAGCTGGGCCTTTTTACAGTTAGTAAAGGAGAAACAACAGAGGGGCTGAGAACTGATGAAAATCAAATTGCCGTTTAAGTTTAAATACCTTGAAGGTCTTGCTTAAGCCATTTAGAAAGCCGGGCATACCTGGGCCAATTTCACAGCTCTCAGTATCTCCAGACCAGCAACTGCCTGTCGTGGGTGTATGTAGCCACTTTATCAGAGGCAAGAAGAGGCAAAGAGGCAGTGGGAAATCTTTAGGAGCCTGGGGTAGCACATCCATGGGCTCTAGCCCCCATGCTGTGCCTGGCGAAGTAACGCATAGTATCTTCCCTCCCTCAGGTGCAGGCCCATGAGCTAGAATACAAGCAAAGCGTGTTCAGCAGCAGAATGACCAGAATAGAACATATCTTCTGTGGGGGATTTGTGTCCAGGAGACTGAGAGCCATTGGAGAGGTAGGCCCACAGGCAGAATAGACCGGAGTTAGAGATTTGTGCGAGAAACAGTGGAGGAAATCATTGGTGTCTGGAGCGGGGGTAGGGTAGTGTATGTGTGTCAGGTGAACGTACGTACCTTCAAGGTATTTAAACTTAGACGGCAATTTGATTTTCATCAGTCCAGCCTGAGTGGGGGGTGTGACATGGAGAATAAGTCAATAAAATCTTTCTGCCTCAATTAGTGAGCTTAGAAAAAAAGCTGCAGCTCCTCTGTCCTGGGTCACCTAGTTCTCATATTCCCCAAATCCCATGTTTATATTGTTTTTGTTGGGATAGAGTTGGAAACCCAATATTTTAGACAGAAGGGTGATTCTTTGTAAGGTTTATTTCAGTTAATTACAACTGTCAGTGAGGTAACTGTCCCCATGTTTAGAGATCCAAGATTGAAATTATCCAGGATCACACTCCACGTGCCACAACTTGTTACCAGGGTGGGAGCCAGTGTTGAGTTTCTGAATTGTGGCTGGTGCTTCTGCAGACACCTGCTTTCTGGGATGCTGCAGGCCAGGTGGCTCTGCTTTTAGCTCATGACCACAGCAACCTCAGAGATCCAACTGACCTTTTGTTGCTTTGGTATCATGGAAGCAGTGTATTTGATGCCTGCTCACAAAACTAAACTGTTCCAGAATTTCACAAAGTTCAAATCCTTTTTCACTTTAAGGCAGGGGTTGGCACACTTTTTCTGTAAAGGGCCAGATAGTAAATATTTTAGGCTTTGTGGGCCAATTTTCATTGCAACCACTCAACTCTTCCATTGTAACATAAAAGTAGCCACAAGCAATATGCAAATGAATGAGCTTGGCTATATTCTAATAAAACTCTATTTACGAAAACAGGGGGCTGGCTATGGGCTGGGTTTGGCCCACAGACCATAGTTTGCTGCCATATCTTTTATAGGGGGTGTCTGCTTAGCGCTCACGTCATGATCCCAGGGTCCGGGATGGAGCCCCACATCAGGCTCTCTGCTCAGCGGGGAGCCTGCTTCTCCCTCTCCCTCTGCCTGCTGCTCCCGTGCTTGTGCTCTCTTCTCTCTCCCTCTCTGTCAAATAAATAAAATCTTAAAAAAGAACATAATATATCAAGTTGAACCAACACCTGGTACCAACATACTTAAAAAAATGTCTTTTACAGTCTTCTCCCGTCTGGAACTCTTGCCACCACCAGAACAATCTATATTCCATAGTTATTAAGAGCAATGGGAGGGGCTTAAAAATTCAAGGTATTTGTTTTGGTGCCTTTCATTGGGATCTTGGCCCTTGATAAGATCAGATATGTATCCCTGATCAGTCAGCATTTGAAAACCCTTTCGGGTTTTCCATGTAGAGTATCATGTCGTCTGCGAAGAGAGACAGTTTGACTTCTTCTTTGCCGATTTGGATACCTTTTATCCCTTTTTGCTGTCTGACTGCTGTTGCAAGGACTTCTAGTACTATGTTGAATAATAATGGCGAGAGTGGGCATCCTTGTCGTGTTCCTGACCTTAAGGGAAAGGCTTCCAGCTTTTCCCCATTGAGAATAATATTTGCAGTAGGCTTTTCATAGATGGCTTTTATGAGCTTGAGAAATGAACCCTCTATTCCTATACTCTAAAGGGTTTTAATCAGAAAAGGATGCTGTATTTTGCCAAATGCTTTTTCTGCATCTATTGAGAGAATCATATGATTTCTGAATTTTTGTTTCTGAATAAAATCCAAGACACTGATAGATTTGCAAATGTTGTACCACCCCTGCATCCCAGGGATGAATCCCACTTGGTCATGATGGATAATCCTTTTAATGTACAGTTGGATTCTATTTGCCAGGATCCTGTTGAGGATTTTGGCGTCCATATTCATTAGGGAAATTGGTCTGTAATTCTCCTTTTTGATGGGGTGTTTGCCTGGTTTGGGGATCAAGGTAATATTGGCCCCATAGAATGAGTTTGGTAGCTTTCCTTCTGTTTCTATTTTTCGAAATAGCTTTAGGAGAATAGGTATTATTTCTTCTTTGAATGTTGGTAGAATTCCCCAGGAAAACCGTCCGGGCCTGGAGTTTTGTTATTTGGAAGGTTGTTTATCACTGACTCAATTTCTTCATAATTAATTGGCCTGTTTAAGGAATCAATTTCTTCCTGTTTCAATCTTGGTAGTTTATAGGTTTCCAGGAAGGATTCCATCTCTTCCAGATTGCTTAGTTTATTGGCATATAGCTGTTGATAAAAATTTCTAATAATCCTTCCAATTTCAATGGTGTTCATCGTGACCTCTCCTTTTTCATTCATAATTTTAATAATCTGGGTCCTTTCTCTTTTCTTTTGGATAAGTCTTGCCAGTGGTCTGTCAATTTTATTGATTCTCTCAAAGAACCAGCTTCTAGTCCTGTTGATCTGCTCTACTGTACTTCTGGTTTCTGCTTGATTGATTTCAGCTCTAATTTTGGTCAACTGCTTCCTCGTGCGTGGATTAGGCCTGTCCCTCTGTTGCTGTTCCAGCTTCTTGAGGTGAGAATATAAAAACTGCATTTTAGATTTTTCTATTCTTTTGAGTGAGGCTTGGATGGCTATGTATTTCCCCCTTAGGACTGCCTTTGCAGTATCCCATAGGTTTTGGACTGTTGTATTTTCATTCTCATTGGTCTCCATAAATTGTTTAATTTGATTTTTGATTTCCTGGTTTATCGAGTCATTCCTGAGCAGGATGGTTCTTAGTCTCCAAGTGTTTGAGTTTCTTCCAAATTTTTCCTTGTGGTTGAGTTCCAATTTCAGAGCGTTGTGGTCTGAGAATATGCAGGGGATAATTTCAATCTTTTGGTATCGGTTGAGACCTGTTTTGTGTCCCAGAACATGGTCTATTCTTGAGAATGTTCCATGGGCATTAGAATAGAATGAGTATTCTTTGGTTCTGGGGTGTAGTGTTCTATATATATCTATGAGGTCCAACTCGTCGAGTATGGCATTCAAAGCCTTTGATTCTTTGCTTAGTTTTTGCCAGGGTGTTCTGTCTATTTCTGAGAGTGGAGTGTTGAGGTCCCCTACTATTAATGTATTTTTATTTATATGTCTCTTTATTCTGGTTAAGAGTTGGCTTGTGTATCTTGCTGCTCCCCTGTTGGGGGCATATATATTTATAATTGTCATATCCACTTGTTGAATACTTCCCTTAAGAATAATATAGTGCCCTTCTGCATCTCTAACTATAGTCTGTAGTTTAAAATCCAATTTATCTGATATGAGAATTGCTACCCCAGCTTTCTTTTGAGGTCCATTTGCGTGAAAGATGGTACTCCATCCCCTTACTCTCAGTCTGAATGCATCTTTGGGTTCGAAATGAGTCTCTTGTAGACAGCAAATGGATGGGTCATTTGGGAAGAGAAGGGCCATATGCACCCCAATGTTCATAGCAGCATTATCCACCATAGCTAAATCGTGGAAGGAGCAGGGATGCTCTTCAACAGATGACTGGATTAAGAAGTTGTGGTCCATATATACAATGGAATATTACTCAGCTATCAGAAAGAACGAGTTTTCAACATTTGCTGCAACATGGACGGCACTGGAGGAGATAGTGCTAAGTGAAATAAGTCAAGCAGAGGAAGACAATTATCATATGATTTCTGTCATCTATGGAACATAAGAACTAGGAAGATAGGTAGGTGAAGAAAGGGATAAAGAAAGGGGGGTAATCAGAAGGGGGAATGAAGCATGAGAGACTATGGACTATGAGAAACAAACTGAGGGCTTCAGAGGGGAGGGGGGTGGGGGAATGGGATAGACTGGTGATGGGTAGTAAGGAGGGCACATATTGCATGGTGCACTGGGTGTTATACGCAACTAATGAATCATCGAACCTTGCATCAGAAACCAGGGATGTACTGTATGGTGACTAACATAATGTAATAAAAAAACAGTAAAATAATAAAAAATAAATAATAAATAAGGCACTGAAACGTAAAAAAAAAAAAAAAAAAAGAAAGAAAACCCTTTCGGGGCATGCAGTTCTGAACAGAGTTCTTTAAAAAAAAATTTTTTTTTTAAATTTGAGTATAGTTGACACCCAATGTTACATTTGCTTCAGGTGTACATAGTAATTTGACTTCTCTGTATGTTATTCTGTCACCAATCAGTGCTATTATAGTGTCATTGACTATATGCCTTATGCCATACCTTTCATCCCTATGACTTACTCATTCCATAACTGGAAGACAGTATCTCCCACTCTCCTTCACCCATTTTGCTCATTCCCCCATCCCCTACCCCTCTGTCAATAATCAGTTTATTCTCTGTATTTATGGGTCTTAATCTGCTTTTTATTTGATTGTTTATACTGAACAGAGTTCTAAGTGTCCTCTCCACTGTCCTGTATCAATAGACAAGTCAAATACTAAGATTGTATCACCACTACCTAGCAAATATGGAGGTGATGGAACAATCCAATTCCAGCAGTACCCTAATTATAAAAGGAATCTCTAAAATGTTTCCATATAAAAATAGAATTCAGGATATCACTAACTGAAGTTAAATAAATGTAGGTTGGAGAAATGCAAACATAATTTTACTAGACGTTGTCATTTTGCCTACCTGCTAGCTAAGATGAAGAAAAATGTTTTCCTATAGCCTCACCAAAGGGTACGTGATTTGACTCATGGGTTTGCTGACAAATAGATGAGACATAGTGTATCAGTGTTGTTTTAATTTGTGTTTCTCCTATTAGGTGTGAGATAAGCATCTTTTCATATGATGATGAAACATTTCCTTATCTGTAAATTTATTGATTGGTGGTTGTTGCTCTTTACTTTTTTGGGTTATTGACCTTTTGTGCTAGCATTTTTTTTTTTTTGAAGAGCCCTTATGTACTTATGGAGGCTAGACTTTTTTTGATTCAAGTTGCGTTTTCTCAAGTGTATTTGTATTTTAGTTTTTCTTATTTTTTTAAATGTAAAGCTTTTTTTTCTTTTTTCTTTGTATTTTATGTAGTCAAATAGAGCAGTCTTATCTTTTTGCTTCTGAAACTTAAGTCGTGTAGGAAGATTTTCCCTCTAAGTTAAAAAGAGTATGCCTGTTTTTCTTATATGATTTCATTTTTTATATTTAAATCTCTTATCAATTTGGAAATTATCTTGGTGGGTAGTCTGAGAAGGATTCAATTTTGTTTTATTTTCCAAAATGCAATCCAGTTATCTTAGCATTATTTATTAAAAAGTCATTTTTTTCTATGATTTGAGAAACCATATTTTTCATATATAAAATTATCAAATACACTTGGGTATATTTCTTGACTTTGTATTCTGTTTACTCATGTGTTGATATTAAACTGTTTAATTTTAAAGGATTGTAATATGCCTTAATATAGGGTAGCCTCTCCCCCTTTGCTCTTCTTTTATATAGATTTTTCTGGCTCTTTTTTCTTGTTTCTTCTTCCAGATTGACTTTATAATTAAGATGTCTGCCTCTAGAAAGTGATTCTATTGGCATTTTTATTAGGGTTACAGTAAGTAAATGACCGAACTCTGAATTAAGATTTTTTATGAGACTGTATCTTCTTATTTAAGTATGTGCTGTATCTTTCCATTTGTTCATATGTACTTTAGTATCCTTCATGATTGTTTATAATTTTGATCATTTTCCTTCAGTTCAAAGACCTTTCTTAAATGTTTGTTGGGCAGGTCTGCTGGTGAGCTATCTTCATTGTTATTTATCTGAAAATGTCTTTATTTTATATTAATGTATGAAGAATACACTATAAAATTCTAGATTGACAATGTTTATTTTTACATTCAGCATTTTAAATATGTCATTTCATTAGCTTCTGGCTTGCAGTATGTCTAAGGAGAAGTCAATGATAATTCTTAGCATTTTGGGGTCTTTTTTATGGTTGCATTTCTTTTAATCTTTTTTGATTTTTAGAAATTTGAGTATGATGAACTTATGTGTTGTTTTCTTTGGTTTATTTGGATTATGGTATGTTGAACTTCTCCAATCTGTGGGTTGATATTTTTCATTAACTTTGGAAAGTTTTCAGCCATTATTTCTTCTAATATTTTTTGTTTGTTTTTACTGCAACCTGTCTCTCCTCTACCCACTAGAAATCCAGTCACATTTTTATTAGACTGTTTGCTATTACCATATAGTCACTGAGGTTTTACTCATTTTCTAGCCCTCCCACCGACACTCTCTGTGCTTCAGTTTGGACAGTGTTCATTGTCCTGTCTTCATATTCACTGACTTTTTTCTTTATCGGATGATAAAGTCTACTGTTATGTTCATCTAGAGCATTATCATTTTAGTTCAGTTATCAGTTTTAAGTTACATAATTTCTATTTGATTCTTTTATATAGGGTCCATTTATATCTTCATCCATCATATCTTTTTTTCTTAAACCCTTAAACATATTTATACTAGCTATGTAAAGTAGTTGTTTGTTAATTGCAACATCTCTGTCATCTCTGGATGTTACTTTTGACTTTTTTTTTGGGATTATGGATCACGTTTTCTTACTTCTTGTATCTGGTAATTTTTGATAGTGTGCAAGACATTGAAGATGCTGCATTAAGAACAAAACAAAACAAACCAACACACAAAACACCCGGCTTTTGTTTTCTTTTTATTAAGGGTGTTGGGGTTTGTTCTGTCAGGCAATTAATTTAACGGAGGATCAGTTTGATGGTTTCAAGGCATATTTTTAGGTTGTGTTAGTATGGACCTATAGTAGGGTTTACTATATAGCTAGAATAAGCCAACTCATTTTTGAATTTTCTGAGGTCTCAATTGAATTCTTGAGTGTGTAGTGAGGTTTCTTCACATTGCCTGCTTGAATCACCCATGTATCTGTGTGCACTTATGACCTCTGCAATTTCCACTCATTGCATAGATCTTTTTTTTTTTAAAAGATTTATTTATTTATTTGAGAGAGAAAGAGAGCATGCACATGTGCACAACCAAAAGGAGGAGCAGAGGGAGAGGGAGAATCTCAAGCAGACTCTCTGCTGAGCATGGAGCCCAATACAGGGCTTGATCTCATGACCCTGAGATCATGACCTGAACCAAAACCAAGAGTCAGCCCCTCAACTGACTGAGCCACCCATGCTCCCCTCAGTGCACAGATCTTAGCACCAGTAGTGGTATCTGATATTCCTCATCTCATTCTGTGCATGTGCAACTTAATCTTTGTTGAAAATGTTAAGATCCCTTTGCAGATTTCTTGCTCTACCTCTGTGTGAAACTCCCTTCTCCTTAGTACAAGGGTTCACAAATCCATCCCCTTTGAGGCCCTGATCTCTAGTCTCTGTCTCTGAGGTAATAAACCCATTATGCTCTGCATGAACTTATCTCCCTGAATTATGGCCCAGAAATTGCTTTCATACAGAAAGCCAGGAAGATCATAGGGTTCATCTCATTTACTTCCTTTCTTATATATACTACTTATTGTCCAGCATCTGAAAACATTTGCTTAATAGATTTGTCCAATTTTACCATTGATTACTGTGAGAATATTAGTTTGGTATGAATTACTGTCATGGTCAGAACAAAAGTATGGTTTGTATGTTTTGTTTTGTTTTGTATTTCTTGTCCTTGTTACTTGGGCATGATGTTTAGGAGGAAATTTTGTAAATTAAATAAACAACAAACCTATCCTACTTCCATTATCTTGTAGAATTCTGAAATCTTCATCCATGGAGTTCATTAGAAATATGTCCTTCTCTCTGTAGCATCTCTCTAAATCATTTTAGCTACCACATTTTGCCTTTGAGTTTTGGCAGTTTGTCACATTTGCCTCTGACCTTTTCATTATGTTGACCCTCAGCTCTTGGGGGACTCTATCCTGGCCTGAGCTCCCTTTGTATATTTAGGTCCTAACCTTAAATCTCATGCCACAGCTGTGCCCTTGCCTAGTCCTTGTGTTTGGGTATACTATCAGCTGAGGCAGGATTCAGTTCTTCACAGAACAGGATGAGAGAAATAAGCATCACCAGTCTCTAGAGTCACTACAGAGTACAAAGACACTCCAGTTCATATGGGCATGGCCTGAGAATTCAAGCCAGCAGCCCCTGGAGTTGTTGCTACTGACAGCACACCCTTTGCTGCAAACCTCAGAGGGATTAATAGTGACTTTGCCTCTAAAGCTTATACCCTTTGTGGCTATGAGGCTGTCACTTCCCTGGAATTATAGATTAATACAGTGCAGCTGCTTAATTCCCATAGAGAACCAACATGGTTTCTCACTGTCATGCTGAGATGCTCTTTCCAAAGGTTTTTTAGAAAGACAAGATCCCCATTCCCAGCCTTTCCTTCTCCTCTACCAGACAGCATGGTGAAAAAAATACAACTATTCTAGCAAGGGTGGGGAGGGATGCTGACTCCTTTTATTGCTTTATTCTGGGCTGAATACGACACCCAGTCACAATTTTATTTTGTCTTCTTTGACTTACAAAAGGTTTAGCTTCTCCCATTTTATTTATAGAAACCCACATGTCAAAGGAGAGAATAAAGGAGATTTTTATATAACTTGGCTCTTAGTAATCTGGATGTACATGCTTTCCTCCCTCATTGTAGGTATATAGTCACTGGTAAGGGCACACATAGAGACCCTGCCACACCGTTTTAACAAATAACGATTACGGTCAGTTAGTTCTGTTTAGTCCTGTTAGGTGGAAAATCCTTCTGTGGTTGTGCCAGGAAATCTAGGCCCCACTTCAGATATTTTCTGGAGATGTCCAGTACATCATTTAATATGAATGTGTTGTGACTTGATTCAGAGCTGTTTTACAGAAAAATTTCGGGAAATTTACTTCATTGACTACGGATGTTGCTTTCTTTATTTCCTCTCTTTCAGCATTCTAAGAATTAAGGAGATTTCTGTCAAAGAATGAGGTAATCAGAAATTTAATTTGGAAACAACACACAATAAATATTAATTTCACATAGAAGCTAAAATTTCTTGTGTTACCAGCTGTGATGTTCTTTACTTCATCTTTGCGGCTGAAACCTGGGGGCGTACTTCCTAAGCCTCAGTGAGGGGCATCATCCAAGTGCCTGTGGAACCCACTCTTTCCCCCAACTCTACTGCCGAAAGCACATCTTTAGTTGTTGTTTGGACGCCTGGGTAGTACAGAAACCTACTGCATACATCACATGGCCTTCTGTAAGGGACTTAAAAGAGAAAGGAGCTGCGGTTCCTTTTCTCTGTGTGACACTCTCTTTGATTCTTCTTGTCTTCCTCAGGCTATTTTCTTCCACTCTCCTGCTACGCATTTCCTTTACCGGCTAGCGTCCTCCTGCTGGGCTTTAGCTGAGAGGCTTCTCCCAGTCAGTTATCCAGCCTCTGCCCCTCTCTGTGGTGCACTCCTGTATTGCGGCCGCATTGCATTATTAAACATCTTCATGATAAACAATTCAGAGTAGCATTCAAAATTAAAAACATTCATCCTGAGGCAAATAGGAACTCTAGTTTATTGGAATGTGCTTTAACAATAATCTGATATTTTTCAGAAGTAGGCTATCTAAATTACAATCTGAGTCACTGGGTGGTAGATAGCTTTTCAGGGTCCCAAGACCTAGTGACCCTCTCTGAATTTGCCCCTCGTTCTCAGCAATATGGTTTTCTCTGAAGCTGTGAGCTTCTCTCACAAGAGCTGATTTTCTATTAGAAAGTTTCCGCCAACTTCTCTTTCTTACCACCCCTCTGAGAAAGAGGAGCCGGCTTGCTTCCTCCATCATCCATTAGTGCTAGGTGAACTACACTGTACTATTGTATTAATTAGGGTGTGCAGTTTGAATAATGCATCAAGCTCAACATCATGTTAATGAACAGACCTTTAAAATTCTCATCATTTCTGAAAGAATTTTCTTTATTAACCCTTGAGACGCTCTCTAGGGTAATCTCAAATTCTTTCCTGTGTGTTTCTTAAGTAAGCAACATTGCATTTCAAGAATGGCTCAAATCTACCTTCAAAGAGGCAGGACTGTAAAAATGGTGGATGCACTGCTTCCCGTATCCTGGACTTCACAGCTCCTTTCTCACTCAGTACCTCAGTTTCTCAGGTGCAAAATGAAGATTTATCATGGCATCCAGCATTTAAGGTAATTGTAAAAATACAGTGAATTAACAGATACAAAGCACTTAGAATAGTGGCTGAAACATCATTCAATAAATGTTTTAATGATTTTGTTTATTTGTTTGAGAGAGAAAGAGAGCGAGCGCAGGGGGTGGGCGCAGGGGGTGGGACAGAGGGAGAGAGAGAATCTCAAGCTGACTTTTCGCTGAGGATGGAGCCTGGCACAGGGCTCGATCTCATGACCTTGATATCATGACCTGAGCTGACATCAAGAGTCAGTCACTTAATGGACTGATCCACCCAGGGGCCCCTACTATTACTATAGTTCGAAAAGACTTACTATAAATAACATATTTTAAAATGTGTATCAAATCAACATTGTATTTAACACTATTCTATCTCCCCAGTTCCTCAGTACCACTAATTGGATTTGTGGTTTAGGTCTTTACAGGCAGAACCTGAATGAACTCAGGGCTGCAACTGGGCTTTACTACCTTTCAGTGGGTCACTGAGATATTACATTCCTGCCCTAACTTGTTGAGTTTCACCTATTCTTTCGGTGGTCTCTGTTACCAGTTGAGAGAGCTTCTAATTTACCTTTGCTCCTCCTTCTCTTGTTCTCTTCCTGGCCACTGGTGAGTATTTACACAGGCTGAGATTGGAGAATGCTGTAGACCAGGAACCCCTATTGGCATTTACAGCAGAGTCAGTCTCTTCGGTGTCTGTTCCCTGTACCTGGGTCAAATGTACTCCTGGCCTCTTTTCTGTCACATCCTATTTTAAGTAAATATCCATTCAGATGGGATCCTACTCTTAGTATTAAAAAGTTGCCTATTCTCAAGGCCAGAAATCTCAAGTTCTAGAACGAAACATAGGAAGACCAATGGTGATGACAATGTATGTTGTTGGGGACATTTACCATTTACTAGGCTGAATGCGTTTTCCTCCCAAATCCATATGTTGAAACCTAGCTGGAGGTAGGGCCTTTGAGAGGTGATAGGTCTTTTGTAAAGGTACATATAAGGTATCAGTGCCCTTAGAAAAGAGACCTCAGAGAGCTCCTTTGCGCCTTCTAGCATGTGAGGTTACGATGAGAAGATGGCTGTCTGTGAACCAGGAAGTGGCTTTTCACCAGACATTAAATTTGTTGGCACCTTGATCTTAGACTTCCCAGACCCTAGAACTGATCATTAGTGATCACCTTTTCACTTACCTATTGGCCATCTCTTCTCTTTGGAAAAACGTTCAGCTCCTCTGCCTATTTTTTAATCAGGTTGTTTGGTTCTTTTTCACTATTGAGTTGTAGGGGCTCTTTATATATTTTGGGATATCAATCTCTTATCTGATATATAATTTGCAAATATTTTCTCCCATTCCAAAGGCTGTCTTTGCATATTGTTGATGGTTTCCTTTGATGTGCAAAAGCTTTTTGGTTTAATGTACTTACCAGTTATTTACTTTTGTTTTTGTTGCCTTTACTTTTGGTGTCAAGTCCAAAAAATCATCACCAAGACCAATGTCAAGATGCCTACCACCTGTGTTTTCTTTTAGGAGTTTTACGGTTTCAGGTCTTACATTCCCTAGAAATTATTATTAGTGTCTCTCCTTCACTCTTAGAAGTAAATTATAGAACAGTAAATTATAAAGCCACTCTACCTTGGACTGTTGTCTTATAATCACTGTATAAATTGTCCAGTTGTTTTATGACAGAAATTAATGTCAGTTTTCCATAGATCTCCATTGCTGCCTGGTGGTTTTTAACGATTCTATTATAAACCTTCCAGGAGAGTTATGTTGGTAATTGTGTTCAAAAGCCTAAGATAAGCATATTTGTGGCGAAAGGTATGATGAAAATAGGACATCAGTCTCCACCCCAGTAGAACAGAAAAATCTCTTCTTAGGTGACACCTCCTCCTGAAGCCTTTTTTGATCGCCCAAGACAGGAGAAGAAATCTGTGCTTACATAAGTCCTGCACTTATATCTGTTTTAGGATTTACCATATTATATTCAAATTAACTTTGGAATGTGACTGTACTCTTTGAAGGCAGGAACTCTTTTGCAATTATTTGTGCTCTCCCAGGGCCTCACACAATGCCTGGTACTAGCAGATGCTGAAACAAAAAATGTTTGTTGTTCGTCGTGCTCGGTTGAACTCTAGGCTATTTTTATCATCTCTTTTATTGATTGAATTTGACCACCTACATTATAAAACAAATTAATCTGATGTTTTATCGATCATGCGGGCCACCTATCCAACCTGTGCTTTCAGGCTTCCATGTCTGAAACATTCTTTTGCTTCCACCTCACACGGAGGCAAGTGAATCTCATTCACTTCTCCCCACTCTCAGTGAGTCTGATGACATCCCATGTTCCTGGTCACTTGATCATAAGACACCAAAAATAAGATTTTAAGATGGAGGCAACACCTACCTTAGCCAAGAATTTTTTAGTAAAACCCTGTTAGGGATTGTAGCCAACCCCAGAAAGACATTGCTACAAGGCCCACAAGTGAAGCTGATGACCCAGGTAAGGCAGATGTTAATAGGTTGCCCTGGCCAAAGTCATGTCTGGAGTCTGAAATAGTAGCTGATTATGACCAAAGACACAGATCAACAAAAGAGAAGCCAATTAGAACTCAGAATAATTCTCATTCTTTGCCTGTAATTCTGGTAAAACATTTGAAAGTAGTGGCTCACATATGGTGTTTACACTCTGTGGATTTGAATGACCTGAGCTATTCTTATCTTGCTTTACAATGAATAATTGAGATTTGAGCGTTGCAGGATGAAAAAAAAATGTTTCAAAATCCAAAGTGACTATAGCAGTTTCTGCTTTTCAAGTGGGGTAGGGTGACATATTTCATATCAGAGGAAAAATATACATCTGTACTACTTCCTTCTACTCATAGAGGCCAGAAGCGGAGAAAGAAAGGAAAGCATGAAACTTCAAAGTCTCTGCAAGTTTTTTAGAGGTACCAATGGTGGAGATAACCCATTGTTTTGTCAAAGGACATTAATGAGTTTTTTTAAATGTATGCAAAAGTGAGCGCAGAGCTAGACTGGATTGGAGAATTAAATTACTCCACATAATAAAATGAGGGGAATTGAGTGTGAGATTTGAGGGGAAGCAGTAGTCAAGCAACAGGTCAGAGTGGTGTGAAGACAAGTTCAGAGTGACTAATAATCAAATATAAACTATAGGCATCGCTTCCATGCTCTAGATTGCCCCAAATTCCAATTGCCCCAAATCTGTAATAAAGTCTGTTACATTCACCATGCTTTTGGGGAAATCATTGAGCAATTGAGTTCTGTATCTATGCTGTGTAACAGAGCTTCTGGAACTTTAATATACATGCAGATCACTGGGGATCTTGTTAAACTTGCAGATTTTGATTCAGAAGCAGATCCAAGATTCTGCCTTCCTAATAAGCATCCAGATCTTACCAATACCTCTCGTTTTAAAACCACGTTTTGAGCGTTGGGGAGAGAGGCAAGTGAAACATAGGCAAGAAATGTAGGTGAATTGTCACATTTAGCGGATTGAGAAACTTAGACTCAGAAAAACCTGGAGAATGTAAATCCTAGAAACCTTAGATGTCTTAGGATGGAGTATTAGACTGCCCACCAAACACTGGGAAGAAAGATGGAGTCAGTTTTATTAAATCTCAGATGGCAAGGGGAGGGGAGCTAACACTGGAGTTATAGACACTTGAATTATTTTTGAGTTTTGGGGTTTTTTGGGGTTTAGGATTGAAATTCTCATGATTTTCTTTTCGTGATCTTTTTCTTTTCTTTTTTCTTTTTTAATTCATTGTTTCTTCTCCTCCTAATCTGCATTTTGCTCACATCCAATGGATGTTCTCAACTGGAATCCCAGGAAGAAAAGTCAAGCTTGCCCTGAAAGTGTCACCCCTAATTAATATCCTAGAAGGCCACCTTTCATTAGTATTCAGACCTGGTTTCAGCCCAGATCATTAATGGACTCTTTTCTCTGAGGATGATAATTAGGTGTGACGCTGATGTTCCCTGCCGGTCTGGGGATACGAAGAACTTTATCACTGTGGTGGGCTCATCAGAGAGTTAAATGGCATGGCTGGAAGCTGTTCCACCAACAAAAACATCTTCTGACATTGTAAGCAAAATTTCAGCCGTCACCCAAACCCGATGTTGCTGCGCAACCTCATGTGAGGTTCATGTAATCGTTCATGGATGAGAGTGCCTGCTAACAGTGCTGTTCACTCCTGGAGGGTCTGATGTCAGTAAGCCCTGCGCAGAGTTCTTAGCTCCTTGATGGAATCACTCATAGGTAGGTTAAATGCAACCAAAACGAGAATTCCTCCTCCTCAAATGAGTTTTAATTTTAAACACCCCCCCCATCTGTCTTGGTTAATATGAATTCTGAAATAGTAAATCACATGTTTCCCAAACCTCATTTTTCTCAGCCTTTTACTTGTCGATCATTCTCCAATCTAGTCTTTCATAATTTCGTGTATATCAAAGCTATACATGCGTTTGTTTCGTCACCTGCCCAGGGCAACTTTCTCGCCACTTTCCCTGGTTATATTTACAGGGCAGTGTGTTCCACAATATTAAGCAAACATTTCCTTCTCTCTCCTTGGTAATTCTCAGAGCTCTGGCTAAGTCTGACACATTGGGGTGCAGACAGCAGCTCTTCTTGTGTGGCAGGTGAGTGATTAAGGTAGGACATGGAGGCTAGTGCCGTATGTAAGAACCAGGCCAAAAGTCAGGTAAGGAACCATGCCAGCAAACCAGACCCGGGGCCACAGTTTCCTGGAGAGCGAAGCAGTGCCGATGGTCTACCTTCCAGGGCAAGGGATTGGACCTGTAGAGCTGAAGAAGTAGAGAAAAGCAGACAAGAAAACTGAGGATTATAAGAACAGAAATCAGGCTGCTTACTGAAGCCATCGTCAGTCCCTGAACTTTATAGATCTTTGCTTTTCGCTGAGGTCATACCCGTTCCCCAGGTGGCTGCTTCTGACCCTGCAGGTAGAAGTGAGTGAAATAACTTGCTAGAGTGGGAGATGGAGTAGGTCCAGAGAGCACAAAGAGAGTCAGTTTATGATAACAGACCCTATGGGTTATAGGATGTCGCCAAAATTATAGGATGACTCAGGAGGGGGACTGCTGTCTGGGAGGAACAGCACCAATCATATTTTGAGCTAGACTTTAGAAACATTTGTGTGGAGACCGTAGGAACTTTACTCCTGGCACAAAGACTAGAACCCAACACAGTAGATACTACTGTTTGTTGTACTGAGCTGCACTAACTATGAGCAGGCTGGGGTTTGTCCAAGTGGAAACCTTGGGTGTATGAATTGGGTAGCAGGGAATTGATATGATTTAAAAAGGGCAGTGATATTGAGAAAATTGAACACAGCGATGAAAGGAAGGCCGCATGCTGGGAGAAGAGCTGTCACAAAAAGGGCACAGTGTGAGAAATCCAGAAGTGGGGCATCTCAAGAGTAGAGTAATTCAGTCACCCACTAATGTCTTCGACTGGCCAGCTTCTTTCATTCTTTCTGATCTCCATCCTCAGTGGGATGCTTTTTCCTCGGGCTCAACCTTCCATGGTGATGAGATGGCTGTTGCTCTCTCATAGTTGTATACAGAAACAACAACGAACAGGCTTATGAGAGTTGTCTCTTGTAGGTTCTCCTCCTTCATAGACAGTCCCAGTGGACCTCTCCTCATAACTCTTTGGCAAGAACTAGGTTCCTGTTTATTGTGCAGTCAGTCACCGACAAGCGGAATGAGATTTCCACGATGAGGATATATTGTGCTGAGTGTAATGTTTTCCTTGAGGCTGGGGGCCTGGCGTTGGAGCTGGACTCTCTTTAAACTAGTGAGAGGAGGGTGGATAGGTAAGAGAATTTGAGTAGGCTACCATGACTGTCTGTTAGAACAGAGACTTAGGCAGTTTGAGGAGCTCTTGGAATCAGTCCTGGTGAAGGCCAAAGTTTAGTGTCTTGTGTGCACTTATCTCACTTCGATAGGACATATGTTGCTCTGGGGGCACCTGGGTGGCTCAGTTGGTTAAGCATCTGCCTTCAGCTCAGGTCAGGTCATGATCCCAGGGTCCTGGTATCGAGTCCTTTATCAGGCTCCCTGCTTGGCTGGAAGTTCGCTTCTCCCTCTCCCTCTGCCACTCCCCCTGCTTGTGCTCTCTCTCTCTCTCTCTCTCTGTGTCAAACAAATAAAATCTTAAAAACAACAACAACAAAAAAAAACACATGTTTCTCTCTAAGTTACTGAACTGGGCTTGTGCTGAATGAAGACCATGCATGCAGGAAGGGTAATGAAGGGTTGGAAGGTCAGAGGATGCATCCTCAAGTAATGATCTTTAGAAGTGGAACCCATTTGTTCCCTTTGATGCTGTAGGTGCACACTGGGGAGCCTTCTTTTAGGAGATTGGCCTTAGCCTGGTTCATTATGTAGCTCTGCTGATGATCCACGAGAGAAGTTTATCTTTGTCTAGTGACTCTTTTGTGTAGTTCTAGATTGAAGACTAGCAGTGTGGATGCTCATTCCCCAAATCGCTTTCTCCTTACTAGCTAGATGTCTCCCCACAGCTCTCTCTGCCTTTCCGGCCCCTGTGTTTCTTGCTATAAGCCCAGGCTTACGTACTTTCCAAGGTCAGCTTTGAAACAGTGGGGAAATGCATTTCTATCTGAAACTTCCAGACAACCTAGTGGGGAAGTTTCAGGACGGGAACAGGACACTTCTTTTATGGCACCCCTAGTCTTACTGGATAACTGTTCTTTCCAATCTTCTTCCTCCTTTGTGCTCATTCTTCACCAGATGTATTTCAAGTTCAAAGAGGACCAAGTGAATGGTACTGTCTTCTTAACCAGCTTTTAATCATGTTCTCCACTTCCTGTTGAGGTGGTTGCAAACATATTGTAGTTTTAGATTTGGAAGAGAGTGCCTCATTCCTATTTCATCATTTTCCTAGTAACAGTTATAAATTCTTTGGCCAAATTCAGTTGGAAAATGAAATTATCCTTATTTCATTCTCAATTTTGTTATGTGAGAAAGTCACAAAAGGTCCTTTTTATGTTCTGTCTCCTGAGGTTTAAATGCCAGTCTAACCTCTTGTACCCTTGACACATTGTCCCAAGGTGGTTTGACAATGGAGACATTTTGGATGCCATAGGATATTTCATAACTTTAAATATTTTATAACAAATTAAATGTTAATTATATCCTGGTCAGGGAAGAAAATTGCCAAAGTATTTAATTAACATTTAATTTATTAGTCATCAAATATTTAAGTAGCTTCTATCTTAGGGACTTTTCCTCCTCATTAGTTGTTAAGTTAGCAGCATGTTATCATTGTTAGTTGCTATAGCTTCTACTACTCCAAGTATGTACGGCCTCTCTAGATATCTTTAAAAAGATCTTTGCTTACCATACAAGGTAGACCCCAATATGGAAAGACCTATTTCTAATTCCTTTTTCCCCCAAGATTTATTGCTACTTAGACATATTTTCTCACAGAAACCCGACATTTGTATGGTAATTTATAATTTGAAAAATGCTTTAATTTTCATGGTTATCAATTGCCCTTTTCACTAGCAACACCTTTGAAATTTGTAGGGTGGGTAGAATCACTGCTATTTGTAGGAGTTGGAATCTTGGTGGAGGTGTGTAACCTTCCAGTGTCACGCAGTGGTGGAGGTGGCATTTCACTCCAGAGTTTATTTAGCCTGTCTCATGATCAATGTCAGGTGGTATTTCAGCCTCAGAAATACCACCATTCCTGACCATTCCTTCATTAAGCCACTTTTATGTTTTGTTTCTAATTTATTATGAATGGAAACTGTGGTCTGTAAATGATTTCCTTGAATATGTTTTTATTTAAGCAAAATATAGGACTAATTTTTTTGTGACTATATCCTGGACATAAGACAAAAATGTATATTCTCTATTTGGAGCCATGTGTTTCTCCATATATTTAATACATTTATTATTTGTATTAATCAATTTATTGCTTGCATTAGTTCCTTTAGGTATTTGCTTATTTTTTGTTTACTAGGTCTACCCAGTTTTGAAAGAAGTATATTGAATCTTCCTCATATATTTGTTAAGTTTATTTATTTATTAAGTTCTGTTTGCATTTCCAGTACTTTTTGCTTTACATATTTATCTGCTATGTTTTTTGGTGACTGTGGCATCTTCTTTATAAATAGTGCATTCTTAGTGCAAAATATTTCTAAGACAGCTCTGATGTCTTTATAACCTTGTCTGATTTTTAAAATGCTCCATTCAACTTTCCTTTTATTTATATTTTCCCAGTATCTCTTTGTCTGTTTCTTTATTTTCAATCTTTCATTATTACTTTAAGTATTTCTTGTAAGCTTAAGAGGTTTTTTCTTTCTTTTTTGTTAAACAGATCTGCTTGCTGTCTTTTCATGGGAGGATTCAGTCATGCACAGTGCAAAGACAGGTGTACTTGATGTTATTCCATTGCTCTTGCTTTGTTTTGTATTCATTTACATAGTTGAGTCTTCTTTTTATTTATGTGGGTTATTGAGATATAATTAAAGCACATTAAATGAACATATTTCAAGTGTACTGTTGGTCAGTTTTGGTATATTGGATATATATGAGTACATTTGTGAAATCATATCTTCAAGATAGCAAGCATTCCTGTCACCTGCAAAATTTTCTTGTGTTTGTTTGTAATCTGTCCCTCTCTTCACCCCGGCTTTAGGCAAACACTTCTGCTTTTTTCTAACATAAATTAGTTTGAATCATTTAACATTTTATATGAATGAGATCATGGAGCATATGCTCCTTTTTTGCCATTCTTCCAAATGGCAGAATGACTTTGAGATTCATCTACTTTGGGTGTTATGGCAATGGTCATTTCTTCTATATTCCATTGCACGGATATGCCACAGTTTGTTTATCCAGTGACCTGGTGATGGATATTTGGATTATTTCCGGTTTTGGGAGTTTATGAAGAAAGCTGCTATGAACATTCATGTAGAAGTCTTTGTATGGACATATGCTTTCATTTCTTTTGGGTAAACGCTTAGGAGTAAAATGGCTGGGTTATATGGTATGTGTATATTTAACTTTCTAACACTACAAACTTTTTTCCAAAGTGGTTATCATTTTACATTTTGACTAGCAGTAAACGAAAGTTTCATTTGTTCCACATTGTCATCAATACAGAGATTATAATAGGACCCAGAAGCTACATGACATAATAATCTCAATGTCTAGTTACTGCACATGTAAAGAACCAGGAAAATATGATCAGTTCTCAAGGGAAAAGACAATAAATAGATGCTAACCCTGAATTGGTCCAGATATTGGAATTATCAGACAAAATCTTTAAACATCTGTTGTTAACTCTGCTTCATGAGGTCAAGGCATACACACTTGCAATGAATGGGAAAGATAGGCATTGCCTGCAGAGAAATAAAAACTGTGAAAAAGAGCCAAATGGGAATTTTAGAATGAAAAAATGTAGTATCCTAGATAGAAAAGTTCACTGTATGAACTCAGTAGCATAATGGAGAAGATGGAGAAACAAAGTCAGTGAATTTGAAGATAATCTCATCTGAGAAACAAAGAAATGAAAGACTGAATATGTTAACAGAGCCTCAGAGACCTGTGAAACAATAGCAAAAGGCCTAACATACATATCATGGTGGGCCTAGAGCAAGAGGAGAAAGATATTGAGGCAGGAAACACATTTTAAGAAATAATGGCCAAACTTCCCAATTTTCCCCAGGGAAAATAAACCTGTAAGTTTACAGATTTAGGAAGCTCAGTGAAACTTAAACAGGACAAACTCAAAGAAAGGTGTACCTGGATACATCAGAGTCAAACTGATGAAACTAAAGATAAAGTCTTGAAGACAGCTGGAGAAAAGTGACACCTTACAGACAAGGAAGCAATGATTAGGAAAACACTGGTTATCTCATCAAAGACCATGGAGGCTAGAAGAGAGTAAAACAACTTTAAGTGCTGAAAAAAAAAATGAACTGTCAACCCAAAATTCTGTGTCCAGTGAAAATATCCATCAGGAATGACCGCAAAATAAAGGTATTTTTTCTCGGGAGAAGGAAAGCTAAGAGAATTCATCAGCAG
>NW_024426552.1:61595190-61853355 GCF_017311325.1 Ursus maritimus | reverse complement strand
AATAAGAAAAGCTTCTTGAAAATGCCAAGGAGAATGTTCAGGATGAAAGGGTCTTTAGGAATATAAAGGGAGAACAACAGGAATTGCAAATCTCTGGGTGAGCAGAAAAGATTACTTTTTTTTTTCTTTTAAGGTTTCAAAAAAATGTGTTACTGAAAAAAAAAAAAGCAAAAACTTACAGGATTTTCAGTGTATGAAGAAACAGTACGTGACAATTGTAAAGGTCATTGGAAGGACCTATGTGGTTGCAGGTCCTCTACATTTTATATGAAGTGGAACAAAATTAGCTATAATTACACTGAGAAGGTAAGGTTAGATATTTATACTGTAATTTCTAGAGAAACCGCTAACAACAGGATGAAGCGAAAGATCCATAGCCAAAAAGCCAACAGATAAATTAAAATGGAATACTAAAAATATTTAAATAATTCACATGAGTATTCTTTTCATTTTCATTGTTTTTGCTGATTTGTTAGAGTTGATATTCACTTCAGTTGTTTCCTCCTTATTAACTTGGAAGTTCTGTACTTTCCTATTCCCTTTTCTGTTGCTCAAACTCATATACATATTTCTCCACTATTTATTCCGCCCATTAAGACCCTGTATCTTCCCTCTATTTTCCTGGTGATTACTCCCAATAAAATCAGATTACTCCCAATAAAATACTTTGACTTTCCCCATCGCTTAAACTCCCAGCCCGAACCCAGATGAGACTTTTGGAAGACCACTTTCTTTTCTCTATCTCTAACCTCAGGGTTTTGCTGAGAGAGTTTAGTATTATTAAAATTTTCACTGGCATTTATCCCTTCTATTTTAATAATCCTTATTTAGTGAGTACATCGCTCATTCCCACAGTTTTTAGTATTCATTTATAAATGAATACTCTCTCTCTCTCTCTCACACACACACACACACACACATACACACACACTGCAAAGCCTGATGTTACCACTGTTTCCTCTCCTTTTCATTAGTTACACATTGAGTTCTTCCTTCTGATTCATTAGTTGTTTGGCTAGAATCCTTTCTTGAGCATTTTCTTCTGATGAGATATGGGTGACATAAATACATGCAAATAATTTTTTCCTCCTGACAATTAAGTATCAGGGTTGGATATAGAATTCTTGGTTTGCATTCCTTTCCTCTCAGTAGGGAAGATGTTCTCCAAAATCTTCTAGCTTTTAATGTGATGAATAAAAATTTCTGTACCACTTCTTAGTAGAAACTCATATTTATTTTGTTATCCTTGGACTTAAGGAATTTTAAGATGTGTGCTCAGGAGTATATCTTTTTCAGTCAAATTTGCTTACTATACACTTAGTGCACACTTTTAATCTGAAAACTTGGACTTGCCTACATCTCAGGAAAGTTCTCATATTGTTTGTTTATTTTACTTCCTCTTGTCACTATATTCCTTTGATGATTTCTAGAACTCCTATATCTGACGTCTTGGTTCTCCTCAATCTATCCTCCACAACTTTGATCCTTTCCCTCACAATTTACTTTTCTATTCTTTGTGTTTGTTCTTCTAATTACAGTTCCAGGGCTCTAATTTGGGTCTCAGTATTTACCACTTCTCTGTCAATCTACTGGGATATTTAGTTTGAAAATCAAAGTTTTCCATTCTAGAAAATTGGTGTGTGTGTGCTTGTGAGCTGCACTTGGATTTCGTGAAGTACTATGGGTACATTTTGGTCAGTCATCCTCTTTCTGCCATGGAAGCACCACTTTGCTGGGTGCTCATTTTGTTTGGTCTTCTCTGGAACCATTTGATGTGTTATTCTTCTCTTTTGTGTGTCACTGAGACTCAGATCTGGTTATTGGGGTATCCCAAGTGGCAGGAGTCCTGATGCCAGTCAGAGGTAATGTGAGCTCTACCTCCTGGGGTGGTGAAGTGGAAACAGCAGTCTGGGGTCTCTGGAGAAAGTTGCCTTCTCCCCACACCCCACACATTCTTCTCACCTGAAGGGAAGGGAAACCTTGTCTCCATACTTCATCACATCTCAGCTTCCTGGTTATCTGTGAGACCTCACACAATGGGCCAATGTTGACCTTACCCTTAGGGGGTGAAAACCTGTGGCATTAGAGCTCCTTCTAGGTATCTAATCATTACCCCATCTCTTTGACTGTGGTCTTCAGGCTCTCATGTGCTCTTCCCACTAGATATGAATTGGAGCCTGACATCTCTCTGACAGTTAGCCGCTCATCAGCCCCAGCAGTTAATTGGGGCAGGAACACAGATCATGTGGGTTTAGGAGGAGAGGGAGACTTGTACCAGGTTGCCATCATCCCAGACTTCTCCTTCTTGTGGAAGTTTAAAAAACTTAAGCCACTTCTGCATAAAAATGTAAGGGAAATGGGAATAGAATTTTAAGCAAAATAAATGGAAAAAATGTATGTACACATTTCAGATGTTAATTTACCCATGAGAGCGAAGGGAAGGCATTCATCTTAGAGAACGGTGGAGAGTTTGGGATATTTCATATTGCTAGTGTTGTATTAAATGGACTGTTACCTAGTGCTAATTGATTAATGAATTCTAGTGATGTAGGCTGGAAAATGTGGTCATTAAATAAGGAGTGACCTTAGCCGTACACAGACATGTCCTTGGGGTCAACTTAAGTCCTGTTTTGACCCATCTGGGGTAGATCTGGTGTGGGAGTTTTAGGAGTACCTCTCAGCCTTTCATATCCTTGGGAAATCCCTGCCTTCCTCAGGGACTGTTGGGGCTGAGCGTCTGGGGGTCCTTTGAGTAGAAAAGGGCAGAGTGGATGTCTCTGAAGGCTACAGTGATTTTCTAGTGTTGGAAATCTCTGGTCAAAGGGGAGGATAGGAGTCTTGTGCTAGTCATTAAGCTGCCGTCTCTCACCTCCACAGATACCCTTCTATACTGTACTTTGTGGTAGTTTGCCTGTCACATTTATGCTTTGTCAGCTGGTTTCTGTTAGGACTTGCCAGTAGGGAGCGCTAAGAGGGAGACTGCAAGAGAAGGAAGATGGGATTTGCTCCTTTCTGTTTGCTTTTTGTTCCTTTGAGTGTCACACAGTAAAGCTTCTGCACTCTGGTGGCAGCAGGTCTTCCCTGTAGGAGCTGCTGAATTTGTTTGCAGTTTTTTCCAGCACCTGGAGAATCAGTCTCATTGCGCTTCCTCCCCACCCCCCGCCAGTCTGCCCGCACTCCCTTCTCTGGAGACTATAATCCTCCTGTAAGTTTTTTTCCTGTCTCTGAGTTTTAACAATCACGCACTCTTGCATTTGCTCCTCTGGTTCTAGGGGTGATAGCTGTGTCTTATGCTTGCTGCAACCACGATACCTTAATGTTCGTTTCTACTTTCGGCTTTCTGATCAATAACTTCGTATAATTCTTTATATTAAATTCTTTCTGTTCAGATTTCTTCTGTGTTTTCTGTCTCCTGACTGCTTTAACCGATGTAAGACCTCCCCTGAGTTTGTACCTGGAACTGTAATATGGATTTTCAGTCAATACCACATGGGAGCCCTTGAGACTTAAAGTCTTTGCAGAAAATAGGAAGAGGCATGAACGTTCTTACTTTCTCAGTTCCCCAGACCCTCTGTGAAAATGGATCACATGGACCCTGTCTTATGACAGGTGGTTCTAATCGAGACCCACTCTTTTGGGTCACCAGGAGTTACATATTTCTAGGCGAGACTAAGCTAAGAGTGCCTAGACACCCAGGAAACACGGCAGTGATACAGAGGCGTGGTCCTTGGCCCTACTGAAAGTCTGCAAAGCCACCTAAGGATTCCTGGAATAGGTAGAGTTAATACTGTAGAATTCTCTGGAGTCTGTGGCCAGAGCATTTAGGAGAGACTTATGGTAATGGCTGCTCTAGTAGCTGCCATAAGTCAAATTATCAGGGTTTATGGGAAGCCAGGGAAGGCTGGTCCACAATTAGGAATCTGGGCAAGATTTTGAAGGATGATTGGCGTATGGCTACTAATAGTATCTTCACTTTATTGAACACTGTATCTTAAACACTTGGCATCTATAAGCTTAATTTCACAACCACCCGCTTTGTAAATGAGGAAATAGTTTTAAATAGCTTCAGTGATTTAGTCAGTCATACAGTCATATAGTTAGTAAATACTGGGAATGGGCCTTGGCTCCAGGTCTGTCTTGAAACCAGAACTCTTAAGCACTACTCTTGACCTTCTCATTATGCAGAAATTTTCATAGGTGAGAACTCAATATTCCAAGTGGGAAGAAGAGCATCAGCCCCTCTTTGGCTGTAACTGCCTAGTTCCTACTCCTCCCTCTCAGTCTGAAATTAGTTTTAGTAAAAATAATGTTAATTTGAAATAATAATTGATGTCTGTTTTATCTCTAGGCAGTTTGATTTTTTTCTTTTTTGGTTCATTTGTGTTTACTTTTTGGTAACCCAAGATATCCCTTTAGAGAACAAATCACTTTTCTTTTTTTTTATCTGTGCTCTCTCTGTCCCTCCTGCCTGAACCTGCTTTCATATAATTGATTGATCTTTAAGGTAAGCTGGGTGTATTTTTCTCTATAGAAAGATTCTCAACTCACACTTATTTAGCACATACATGAGTAGAATTAACCTCACGTCATGGCAGTGGGAGAGGAGTGTAGTTGGGCGAAGAAGTAGCAGAGGGAGGAAGGGTCACCATCCTCTCTTCTCCCATTAGATAACACATTTCTGGAGGCAGAAACTCTGTTTATGATTCCATACTGCCTAACCAATGTTGCTAATTGGTGTTAAATAAGTGACCTAGGGCTTCTGTTTTAAGGCATTTTATGGCCTGTCCAATAAGAACAACTCATACCTAGCCATCTACACATACTTTTGCCAGCCTGTCCTTATGCCTGATATTACTGGTGGTGATAGGAATGGAGCCATTTGATGGGTTTACTGCCAGGTCCACAAGTGGGTGGTGGTGGCTCTTTGCTATTAGAAAAAACCACTGCTACTCTTTAATAGGCAAAAATATTTTGAACCAACACTAAAATTTTTATTTTAATTGTATAATGTCAGATATTTGCACTCAAACTTAGTGGAAATTATAGATCTGGAGAAGGGGCTCTGTAGAACCACGTTGTGGAGATGGCACGTGACAGTGCACTGGACTCGGAGTCAGAGGACTTGAAACTTGGTCTCATCACTTATTAGCTGTGAGCTCTGTGTCACGTAAGATCTCAGAAAGTCAGCCTTCTTACCTCTAATACCTGACTGAACCATCTCACACAGTAGCAATCTGAGTTAGGGTGAGATCAGCTGTAAGTAACAGAAAATTCAAATCAAATCAGCTTACGTAATAGAGAGACTATATTAGCTTATGTGATCGGAAGTCTAGAATTAGAAAGGCTTCAGGATTGGTGTGATTCAGCAGATGATGTCATCAAGAATCATGTCTCTTTTCATTTCTGTCCTTTTTTTGCCTTTCCTGGTGCCAACTTCATTCTGAGAATAAATACCCATTCCTGTCACAACTTGAGACCCATATGCTTCTTGTCCACATTTAGAGTGTGTATATATGGGAATACTCTGGAAATCTTTTGGAAGAGAGATGATGCTTTTTTTCTTGCAGACCCCTAGAAAACGCCAGTGTACAGGGTTCATTCAGTGTTCAAACTGTGTCAATTCCTACCCTTAAAGTAGCAGCTGAGGCCTGGGGTTGGGATAATACTTCTTTTCCCTGTGTGCCCCACATCTAGAACCAGGTGTGGCATGACCTTCTGCCAAAGCAGGTGGGCTGCAGCAGATAGAGTGTGGATTCCAGAATGGAAATCTTGACAGCTACCCAGAGAAGGGGAATGGAGGTTAGGGTAGCAACCACAATATCCATGATAGGAACATTGAGGATAAAATCAGGCAATTTATGGCTATAGTTATTCAAATTATGTGTCCCATTGAGCCTGGGGGGCCACCTCTGAGGGTGTGAGGAAATGGAGGGACAAGACACTCAGCCCCCAACCTTCCCCTAACACACACACCTTCAACCAGAGCAGCTCTGACCACTTAATAATGGGAAAATATTAGAAACTAATAAAACACTGTGTAATGGTATCGTTATTACGACTAATGACAACAGTAACAAAACTACCACAGTCTTAATTGGCTTAGTTTTGTGTCCTATGGACCTTGCTACTCACTTTCTATTCAGCCAAGAGGAGAAACCGATAATTTTGTATCTTGCCTAGGTCCAAAGAATATTGAGTAATGCTGATCCCAATAAGCTTATGTCATTCTCTGCTTATAATATATTTGAAAGCACCTTTTCTTCACCTGCAAATGCAGATTGGTTTCTGTTTACTGTTGCAAGAGACACCTTTTATTAAGATGTAAGCAGAGTAGAAATAAAATTATAGAAGAAGTCTTCAGTTTTGACCTTCTTGACTTTGTTGCTAATAAACTGTCAAGATAACACATTACCTTATAAAGAACACCTTAAAATATTCAAGACTCCACTGGTCAAATTCCTTAGCCAAAGGAAAGATAAATCTATGTATAAACAGGTAGATTACCAATTTATATTGTCTGTTTCTTGTTTATCAGTCATTGAAGTTCAAGGCCACAGCAGCTTGAATTTTTCCTGTCTGAAAGGTTAACTTGGTGTTTTTGGATAAGGGCTCTTAGCGCTTCAGTCTTTTGACCTTGGAATGCCATTCAAACTACAGCCCTTCCCTCTAATGTGGCCTCAATTATTCACAATGCCTTTAATCTTACAAATTAACCAAATCCCTTCCACTGACCTTGCCCAGGGCGCAGGGTAGACCTTTATCAGTTAATGAAATTTGACTTGAAAATTTTGAGGTTTTTATCATTTATGTTTAATTTTAAACTCTTTTTTTTTCTTTAGTGCAAGAGTTAAAGTTACAGTGAAGAGCAGACTTGCCCAAAAGTCTGACAGCATTGTTTTAAAACAATAGATTTTATTCAAATCTTAAGCAATAGAATGAAATGGTCCTATCCTCTATGGGCTGGCCTTGAATATAGGATTTCTTCATTTAGTATTTGACCTTAATTTAGGAGCTCTTGGCTCTTCCCTCCTTCCTCGTCTGTCTCCTTCCCTCCCTCCTCCTCTGTCTCCTTCCCTCCCTCCTCCTCTGTCTCCTTCCCTCCCTCTCTCCCACTGTCCTTTCTCCTCCTCTCCTCCTCTTTCCTCCCTCTTCAAAGGCTGTGATAGATTTTGTCCTTCTCAGGCAACATTGCTTGGTTTTAGGACCTGCTCTGTAGGTTACTGGCTAACATGTAATTTCGCTTACGGGATAAACTATTCTATCCTGCAATTTCTAACCCCGATGAGATTGGGGGGCTGAGCAACACCCCCCATTCCCTGCACCATACCCTCAAATCCAGTTAAAGCCCCCACCCCACCCCTTTGGCTTCACTCAGGACTGTAATTCATTTCCGGGGTTCAGTTAAGCCCTTCTGGAGCTCCTCTCCCAGCTACCCTGGCACAGAATACTGGAACGTTTAGGATTGGCTGTTCTTTCCTGGAGCACTGGTTCAGTAAACCTTTGAGGACTGCATGCTGTGACCAGGTGCAGGCAGGTGATATAAAGGTTGCTTCTGCCTCGTTCCTTGGAAGCTCTCACTCCTTAACCCCCCCACTCCCTGGCTTTCTTCAAAGAGCACTCAGGGCTGGCTGGGTTTGTCGCTCATATTCCATCCGGGAAAATCTCTTTCCCATGAGTTAACTTCCATCTAGGGGCTTTTGCCTCTGAATTGCCAAGGGCTGCGGCACCACCCGGGCTAGAGGGGCTTCCGTGAGGGTGCCTGTGACCAGTCATCACCTGATGTGACTGAGGCCATGATCTCCCACCGCTGGCCTTGCACACACCGTGCCGTCTCCGTCTCCGTAGGTAGAGCAGGCCCCGGAGGGAGGCTCCTGTTCTGAAGTCAGCAGAGAGCGTATCACTGCCATCCCTGGGGCTGCGCCCAGCCCACTGGCCCGTGCCACCCAGCTGGGCTCCTCTGCCATCCCCAGGGAGGACTGGATGGATCCCTTGCCAGTAATTCCAGGTCTACTCCATCTCAGGCAGAGTCTGCGAACTGAAATCAAAGGCTTATGCTTGTTAGACTGACCCCGGGAGGGGCCGCTGACTGTCACAGCCTTCATAGCGCCCCCTCCCAGTGAGTTTTGCTGGCTCACTATTAACGTGCCTCTCTGCCTCTCCGTACTTTCCTGCATCAGTGTTTGTAGACTGGGAAAGATTTTCTGTACTCAGACTCTGCGTTCAGCTGCTGGTTTTACTGTTTTCTATCTTTGTGCCTCAGGGCAAGTAAATTTGTTTTTCTGGGCGTCCATTCCTTCAGCTGTAAAATTGTGGCTATGCTGCGATCTACCTCAGAGAGCCCCTAGAAGGCATAGACAACCTAATGTCTGTGAGGGACTTAAGCCAGTGCCTGGCACATTGTAAATGCTCAGTAAACACCTGTAATAACTATTTTAGTCATACCTATATTTGGTTGCACTTCTGTTATCTGGCAGTGTTTTCACACTCATTATCTGATTTAAATCGCCCAGCATTTCTGGGAGGCCGACATTATTGTGTCTCTTTTACATATGCAGAGACCAAGACTCAGGAGAATGAAGTCACGTGTCTAACATCATGCAGTTAAATGATGAGCAGCTTACTCATTCGGACTTGAGTGTGTATGAATTCCAGACCATTGCTTCTTTTCCCTGCTGTTCTCTCCCTCACAGCTGGATGGCACTGCTAGCTCAGTCAAGCTCCCCCTGTCTTGTCCAGACCCTTTCCTGTTAGAAAGGTTTTATGCCTGTGCACCCCTCCTAATTTGGAATCCAGCATTGCTGAGAGATCTCCTTTCCAGGTTCCTGAATTCAGCCGCAAGCCTGCCCAAGCCCCCATCATCCCTAAGTAAGAGACTCACAAGCCCTGACCCCCTTGCTTGGTAAATTTAAGAAACATAGAGGTGGCCAGTGCAGCTGGAGCACAGAGAGAGAAGGAGAAGGTTCAAGAGAGGTGGAGGAATAAGACCACGTGGGACATTTCAGGCTTCAGTGAAGAGTTTATTCCAAATGCAGTGGGACACTTCTGAAGGACTTCCAGGCTAGCTGTGGAGTAGGGAAGGAATGTTAGATGCAGGACAGTAGTTGGGACAGCAGCTAGGAGACCGCAGCTCTGGTCCAGCAGAGAGAAGACAGTGGCTTGGACTAGGTTGTAGCCGTGAAAGTAGGAAGGAGGAGATGGATGCCAGGATGGGTCCCAGAGGCTCGGCCACCAGCACTGGTCATGATGTGGGCAGATGGCTGTCAGGGAGGGTGCACCTGAGGGCAAGTGCAGAGTTCAGAATGGCTCCTGAAGAGATTCCATTTGGTAGGGCACTGTAATGGGGTTTGTTTGAAAAACATCTGCCCAGTGATGTATAGAGTTGTCAGATCGCTGTGTCCTACACCTGGAACTCATGCAACATGGTGTGTCAACTCTGCTTCAGTCAAAACAAACAAAAAGGTGCTCGGGAAGATGGAGCCCTTCAGTAGGTGCCCTGCTCTAAAGCACGCCCCGGAGGCCCAGAGAGAGGGCTCCCAGTATGGTTTTCTGTTCACGGACTCATTGCTCTCCTCCTTGGTGAGAGCCGCTTCCAGCCTCCTCACACCACCCCCAGTTCTGCCATACCGCGCGTAGCTCACCTTCCCGTCTTATAGTCATTTGTGTGGCGAGCTCCATGTGATAAATGATCAGGCATCTGTCATGTGAAAGAGTAGCCATAAAATCTCATCAGGGGAGCTTGCTACACCTGCAGATGACTAGGTGCCATCCCTAGAGCTGCCGTTCTGGGGGGGGTCCAGGTGTCTGCGCTGTAGCTTCGAACTGTGATGCTGATGCTGGTGAGAAAAGTACTGCGTTACCTCCGCTGCTCTAAGTGTGGTCCCTGGAACAGCGCACAGCATCCTTTGGAGCTGGTTAGAAATGTGGATTCTCAGGCTCACCCCAGGACTTTCTAAATCATAATTTGCATTTTAATAAGATCCCCTGTGGTTCAGTTGCATGGTGAGTTTCAGAGAAGCCCTGTTCTAGACAGTATAGCAAAACTGACCTCCATTGTCTCTCAGGATGAATTTTGGGGAAGTCAAGGATCTGCCTCAGGTTCTTAAGGGCTCTGGTTCTTCCTTTTTTATAACTCTATTCAATTTTCTACATAAAGCATCTGTTTCTCCTTTCTGCTGTGCCCTGGGCAGGACTGAGCACATCCTGGCCCAAGGCGAGGGGGGCCCATCCTTGGCCTGGGGAGGAACTTACTCGGTTCTCTTTCTCTGGGTAGTGAGTGTGTTCCTGCTTGTCCCCGCTCCTCCCTGCCCCTTAGGAGACCCCTCTGCCTGCTGCAATTTTATTGCTTTTAAAATCTGTTTTATATTTCATTATGTGATTCTACTGTCCTCCCTCTCATTCAGCTGTAGTACGTGCTCCGTTCTAATCTAGGTTCAGAACATTTCATCAGATGGTCTCCGATTAAAATCCAATAAAATTTAAAAGAGGGGAAAGTCCAGAAGAAAGGAGATGTCATATAACACACGAGGTCTGAATCAAATTCTGCTTTAAGCCTTCTGAACACATTTTGGAGACCACCTCTGAGGCCTGTATTAGAAGGAAACAAAACAATGACAACAGCTCCCTCCCCTTGCTTCTTACCATACAACCTGTTTTGTGTCTTTAGCCTTAGGAACCAGTATTGTGTATGAGAACCTCCAGAGTGTACTGCGTTTATTAGGTCCTGTATGGTAGGTATGGGTACCAAATGTTTTATTCGTTCTTTCTGCTGTGTATTTGTCCATGCCTCCATCTATGCCGTATGTATGCATGTATCTATCTCTTCATCATCAACCTGTCATCTATTTTGTATCACAACTGCAGCTAATCTCCCCCAGCCATCTGCACTCTGACCACCTTCCTCCTTCCCCCATCTGCTCCTGGCTGTCCCCTCTGCATGACTCCTGCCTCCCCGGGGGGTGCTCTCTCTGTGCAGCACCATTTCTCTCCTCCCACGCTCAGCTCTTGCGGTAGGTCAAAAACTGGCATTAGAGAGTTAGAAGAACTCTGCTCTGTTTATCCCCGACAAAGTGACTATTACGGAAAGTGAATTGTCAACCAGATTTCCAATATATATTTTCTTGTCACGTTTCTCGATATATGTAATTAGATGCATCCAACTTATATTTACTCTCTGCCCCTTCATAATTAGGTTCCCTCCCACTCTGCGAAGGAAAGTTTCCTCCGCGTAATTCCCACGACTTTAAAATAGCAAACAAAGCTGCAGCCAGTTACACTGTCACGCACACCCTGACACCTTCACTCAGAATCTCTATTATAATTTTTCATGTAAAGAAGTTTCTGCTTTGTGCAGCATTTTTTTTTCCTAGAAACTTAAGGAATTGTCATAATTGCCAGGGACAAAGCATGGGCTATGTGGTCGGAGAGACAGAGTGCAATTAATTTTGTCATTGATTTGTAGATGGTCCCTCTTCCCAGGGAAAGGAGGCTCACTTATCCCTCCATTTTGCCCTAACACACATTCAGAAGAGAGTATTGAGAGGTGGGGGAGGGAAGGGGTGACATATGTGCATGAATACAATCGTACTGCTTATGTGCAATGATTTTCTGTTCAGGCTACCAGAGTGGGAGTCAGAGAAGGGAGCCAAGCTAAAACTCTAGTTCGTTCGTTGTTTTTGTTGTTTGTTAAACTGGAGGAGGAGAGGAACTGTAGGGAGGTTCTGTATTATCTCTTATTCAGTTTTAAATATTTCAATTATGCTTCTCCATTGGTATGGAAAATTGAGAGTTGGCTATAAAATGCTTGTAAAAATAACCGTACTTGAAGCGGTTTAATTACTTTAATGAAATGGAGACAAATATTTGTAAGTGAAGAGCATGTTCATAGATAATGCAAGTAGAGTACATGTATTATTCAGCAAATGACTTAATTAGTTTTTAATTAGTAGAAATTGCAATAATTTTTCAGCATATCTTTTATTGGAATGGTTTTTAATAATAAAATAGCATGTGGGTATCCGTTGTAGAAAGCCATTTACTGTAAAGCAGGATAACAGATTTGTTGTTTCAACTAGAAAAATTTCAGTTCTATTATAAGCTAATTATAGCTCAACTTGTCTTACAGTGTTCAGTGTAGTGCTTCCCAAGTGTTATCTGCAGGATGTGTGCATCCAAATATGTGAAGCACCTTGAAGATGACTTAGTTTCTAGATTCTTTCACCCTTTGAAAACTTCTGTGTTTGCATCCACCCATCTATGTATCTTTCCATTTATCATTCATTCATCCATATATTTAATGTTTATAGCAGGCCAGGAATGGTACCAGGTACTAGAAATTTAAAGGTTTCTAAGGCATAGGGCCTTTGAAAAGTTCAGAGTCCAAAGGGTGTGTGTGTGTGTGTGTGTGTGTGTGTGTGTGTGTGTGTATGTTGGGGGGGGTGCAGACACATAAATGAATAATTAGAATAAATTTAGGAAATGGCATCCTACTGAGGTGGAGAACAAAGGCAAAAGAAAAAATGAAATTTCCTTACAACTTTACAGTCCATTGACAGGTCCCTGAGACAGAATGGCCTTCCTCTAGGAACTCAGTGGCCTTGAGGTTAACACTTTAGCTTAACATTAGCCCGACCTCCAGGATCTCATGTCTCCAAAATTCCTTTGGAAACGTCCTTTATCTCTATCCTCCAAGATCCATATTAGCAATCATCATCAAGCATATGGCCCACTGAGACGCATCTGAAGGGTCTCATGACTAAGCCTTTACTAGACTTAGTAAATTACCTTTTCCTAACAACAGCTAGCCCCTCAAGGTCCTGGAAACCTTGCTTCCAAATTCCTTAAAGACTTAGGCTATCCTTAACCCCCTCCCACATTGAAAGTATATAATCAGTCACTCCTCAGGACCCCAGTGCAGCTCTTTCTGCCCGTGGGTCCTGTCCCCATGCTTTAATGAAACCCCCTTTTTGCATTGAAGATGTCTCAAGAATTTTTTCTTGACTGTCCGCTCTGAACCCCAAGATTTTCACATCACTGCCACCAGGTATCAAATGGTTATAAAACAAAGATGAGGGAATAGCCAGTTCTTACTGGAGTCTTTAGAGAATGTCACCCAGAAGAAGTGATTTTCAAGTTCTTAGAAGGACTTCTGAGTAGTAAGAACTTAAAGCAGAAAAGAAGGGTGGTGTGGATGTGTCTGTTGCATTTAGGAAACAATCAGGGATAGAAGGAAGTAGATAGAATGGAGTCTTTCCAGGCCTTGAGTACCATGCTGTGGAATGTTCTTTCAAGGAATATGTTCTCTAATTGTTAAGATAATCCATGCTCACTATGGAAAAATTGGAAAAAAAACCCAAAGAAGTATTATAAAGAGTAAGATAAAAATCACATGTAATCTTACACATTATTCATGTTTTGGTGCTTTTTGTCTGTGCACAAACTCACTTACAAAATTCAGATTGTGCTATATGAATAACTTTATATCCTGTTTTTTTTTTTTCACTTTGTGCATCGTAAGCGTTTTCTCGTGTCATTCAAAATTCTTTGTAAATATAATTTTTAACGGCCATAAACAGCTCACAGTGTGCGTGTTTGGATGGCCTGTAATTTATTTAAGCGCTCTCTCTTGTCGGGCATGTTTATTGATTCCATTTATTACTATAATAAATAATGCTATTATAAACATATTTACACATAAATTTGCCTGCATATCTGATTATTTCCTTAGGGTAGTTATCTAGAGTTGAAATTACTAGGTCAAAAGCTATAAAAACTTTAAGACTCTTGATGCGTATTGTCTTAGTGTTTTCACAATGGAAGAGGACAGTCGGGAGTTTTTATAATGTTTTTAATCTTTGCCGACTCCATAGAAAATAGTTTCTTGTCGGTGAGGTAATTTACATTTCCTTAATTATTTTTATTTAACATCTATTTCAAGCAGCTGCTAGCATTTTTCGCAGCCATTTGTATTTTTTCTTGAATTGTCTATCCTTGTCTATTTTTCTATAATGCTTTAATATTTTCATTATTGATGTATTATTTTATTGATGGATAAAGTAAAGTGAAATCTATCAAAACCGTCCCTCAAGATTTCTTCTGTTTCTTAATGGTTTTCGTATTATTGGACCTGGCGTTCTCAATGATCCTTCGGCAAACCTGCCATCACATGCCGACAGGTTTCTCAGCCGCTACAGTGAGCATGCAGCCTTCGTCTGTGAACGGTGCAGTCTAGGTGATTCCCATGAGGGGTGTGTGTGTGTGTGTGTGTGTGTGTGTGTGTGTAAATGATAAATATTATTTATAAATATTGTTACTATTTGTATTATGATATTTTAATATATATTATATATGATAAATATATCTGAGTTGTAACAATGGAAAAGAGAATGAACACTTAAGATGTTCATCAGCTTTATACTGTACCATGTCACCAAAATGTTTGCATGTTTGTTATCTTGTAATATCTTTTTAGAGAATGGGAAGCCTGCCTCTCGGAACCCTGATGAAAAAGGAAGTTATGATTGGAGGTCGTTACTGTTGATCATGTTCGGATTATAAGAGGAAGCTGTGATCACTTGGGGGAGAGAGAGGGACCAGGTCATGTTCTGGAGGCTTGACTGTGGTTGCGCCTAAGCTGGTGAATGTGTGTGTGTGTGTGTGTGTGTGTGTGTCTAGCTTGGCTCAGGCCTTTGAAATGGTTCAAGGAGAAGTGATATCTGATGATTTCTTAATGTTATCTTGAGTAGAAAACAAAGGGATTTTGTTGAAAAAAATGTCTGATTGATATCTTGGCCTTTCACTCACTGCCATTAGAAAAGAATCTATTAATTAATTTGGGGCCAACCAAAGAGAAAAGAGTTCTGATCTGCAGCCAAAAATTCTTCTAGATGCTCCGGTTCTTGTAATCTACATCAAATAGCCTCATCATCAAATTAAAAGGCAAACAACAAACAAGGAAAGATATTAGAAATAACTATAGAATACCCTAAAGGGAGAGTTCCACGTTCTTCTTTCACGGTATAGTTCTCCAATTTAGAATAACTTTGTTAAATTCTACACCTCTCCAAAAAGTATTCAGTAAGAAATAATTAGAAATGCAGATAAAGATTAATGTACACACATTTTCGTAGCATATTTATTAATAGATTTGATGCATTGACATTTGAGATCAATAAGATTAATGCTGAATGAACATATGACCCTCCAAATGTCTCAAACCACCACATAAAAAAAAGAACTTAAGTAAGTCTCTTCCACGATGGGGCAGATGACCATCCCACCCCCGGCACAGGTTCCTCTAAAAGCGTGTCCAAAAAAATTGACAAATGCATGCCATCCCATTATGAACAGAGCACAGTCCTAGTAAAAAGATTACATGTAGGACTGTTCTCTGCTAAATGAAGTTCCTTGGCTCAGACCAAAGGATGAATATAGTTTCTCTGATGTTCTGTGGACAAGAAGGAACAAGCAGACTTTGAACAAGTTGGGGCTGGGGTGAAGTGGTCTGCTGAAGCTGATGTGTTGATTTCAGCGTGGCGGCAGTGTCCTGCCATGTCAGCGTGCTGGCCCTGGAGGCCTTCAGGGACGGGCCAGCGCATGGGCATGGCTGAGGCCGTACAGAGCTCCAGCCCGTCGTGGCCGCCTCTGTGAGGCAGCATCTGTTGCTGTGGGTCCATTCATTTCTGAGCTTGTGCAAGGTACATCTTTCCTGAGAAATCAGCTCTTCAGAAGTCATTTGAAAGTGAGTGAGACATTTACTTGACTGACTCTTCCTTCTCCTATTTTGGCCTTTGCAGTGTGCTCATTGTTATAAGACCCTCGGTTCCTCTGAAGGCCTGTTAACCTCTTAGCTCGCTCTGCCAGCGGCACCAATAACTTCATAACAACTTGGCCAATTTAACACAAATGGACCTCAATTTCCTCATCTGTAGAATGGGGTGAACATATTGTCTGCCTAACTCGCAGTGTTATTTGAAAACAAAATAAAAATCCCATACGTGAAAGTGCTACAGAAATGTGAAATATGGTCTCAGCATTGTATTTCAGCATTCATTCATAAAGATATGCACTGAAGATGCCAGGACTAGCCTCATTTTGCATTTTGTCCTCTCTGGATAACACAGGATTTCCCCAAAGCAGGATATTTGGTAAAAATAGCGATCATCTCTTAGTGAGTGAAATTCTGGGGGCTTGTGATATGTATCCAGAATTGTTTTACCCCCATAGAAGAGGCATTTTTTGTTGGCGCAGAGCAGATAGAACTTTATAAGTTCCTTCTCTTCACCACAAGGTGGTGCTAGTGTATCCAGTAAAGCAGTTTACCCAGGGACTGAATCAAAAGTCCTCTAAGTTTTCAGCCTTAATTTATGATCAGGATTTACAACCCGTTGCCATAACTTTATGTTTCCTAAGCCATCAATTCTCTGTTTCTCTTAAAAATTCACTTCTTATGAAATGACTACTTTTTTTTTTTTTTGGAGGATTGTTTGTTTTTGTGGCAAATCCATGTCTGCATTTTGAATTATTGACTCTTGCTTTCCTCAGGGGTCAGTGCTGGACTTTCTCCAGTGGGATACTGCAAGGCTCAGTCCTGGGCCTGTTTGAACATGGTCTCAACATCAGGTTTTGATTTTAAGTTTTGATGATGGATGGCCAATTGGGAGGAGGAGGTGGGGGTATTTTCTGTATTGCTGAGACATTGCTCTGTAGAAGGAGCTTTGGGCTGTACATTGGGAGACCTGCGTGACCCATGGGCAAGTTACTTGACCTTTCTGAGCCTCAGTTTGTCATCTCTAACATGATAACAGTGGTAACAACAAACAACAACAGTTTGGGACTGTTACAAAGATTGAAGATGGATGATAAGGTAGTTTTTTCTCATCCGTGAAATGGGATGATGATAATAGTTATCTCTTAGGGTTGTAGACTAAGTAAACGAGAGAAAATATGTAAAAATTCATAAGCACAGTGCTTGGGACTTAGAGAGTGCTCAGTGAACTTTGTGATTATCGTCATCGTCATCATCAAGGATGCCACAGTTTGTGCGTGGGTGGGGGGTTAGGCTGGAGGACCCCTGAGCCCCTGCTCTTTGATTCCTTGGCTCTGTGTGATTATACATAACTGTTTGTCTGTGATTAAGCTGGTCATAACTGCATTTGAAGTGTTAGCAAGGTTTGTCCCTTTTCTTTTCCAATTCCTTTCTTTCCCCTTTGCACTTAAAGGGAGAGTTAATTATTTCCATTTAAACTGTCCCCACCCTTCTTAGGATATGAATTTGCATTTCTGCAAAAAGAACCGAATAAGAAGACAGGAGACCTAGTTTTCTTCCTCGCAATGCTGTCAGGGAGCCCTATGAGATTAGAGAGAGCTGGCCTGGAAGCCAGGGGACTTCTTGGAATTATAATTCCTTGTAAATGTAATGACTGACATTCTCCAATTTGATGATTCTTTAAAATGGGAATGGTAATATTTTTTCTTCCTGTCAGGTTTGTTATGAAGGTAAAAATGCACATGTAAGACGAATGATAATATTGGGGTTCCAATTGTCAGTATTAAAAATAGAAGGTTATTAGGTATCTGATGGGGCATGTATGTGTTGGGTGAAAGAGGTCATTTTGGAATGCTGACTGGACAAAATACGATTGACCTAGAAGTTTTCAACTATAAAATCAGGAAGCTAGGGTATTACATATTCTCTCCCTCTCCCCTCCCCTCCCTCACACACATGTACACACCCCCCACACCCCAGTTCCAGTTTAAAATAGGACAGTTATTTGTCCCAAAGGAGTTGAAAATGGAACAAACACTAAAATATGGGTCACTCCCAACTGTGTTTGGGATATCTAGTAATTTTGCCTTTGGGAGACCATGAACATCATTTTCAGGAGCAGAGATCAGCTCCTGGCCTCTCCTTAAGAACCTTAGTGGAATGAAACCTGCCTAGATGGGAATAGGCATAAAACATAGGCAGGGAAGAAAGTAAAGAGCAGATCATGGGGGCCGCCTGGGTTGGCTCAGTTGGGTAAGCGTCTGCCTTTGGCTCAGGTCGTGATGCCAGGGTCCTGGGATCAAGCCCCACATTGAGCTCCCTGCTCAGCAGAGAGCCTTCTTCTCCCTCTCTCTCTGCTGCTCCCCCTGATTTTTACTCTCTCTCTCTGTCAAATGAATAAATAAATAAATAAAATCTTTTAAAATGATAAAGAGAAGATCTTGGAAAAGGAAGGAGGTGGGAGGAGAGGAAGGAGAGGGGGCAGAGAAAGGTTAAAGAGGGAGTTGTACTTTGTTGGGAGTCAGGACGGTTACCACCTATGTGTTCAGATGTGGGACAGAGGGAAGACTGGAAGCTTGGGAGTTAGGAAGTCAGGGCTGGAACCCCAGCTGTACTGGCTGGCTGGCTCTTCTCCCTGACTGATGTATGTACCCACTCTGATGCTCTTGTTTCTTTACTCTAAACTGGGGTTGATAATCTGTCTTTGCATGGTTGTGGCTAGCTTAGCAAAACAAAATGTCTAGTAATAATGTGGACGTGTGCATTCTTGCCCAGAGTTGAAGTTGCCTGCCTGCCACACCCTTCTGGAGAGTAACCCTTCCAAGCCTTCTCTGTTGAAGCCTAGGTGAATTGTGCAGTGTTGTTGTCATGTGCAGAGTTTCCCCCTGAGAGCATCCATCAGTGTCAAAAATGTGCAACAGAATGGCTCCAAGGACAATATTCTCCACATCCCTCTTTCAAGCTAACTTTGAACACATAATCAACACCACTTGGGGGTATTTTTTTGAACAGACAAATGTACCGAATCACACTGCCTGTTAGTCCCCATTTCACCATCTTGTTCACAGGGACATATTGGGGGAATGTTAAATATTTTGCTGAAATCAAGGCAGACTATGTTTGCAATATCCTTAAAGTTATTTGGCTTGGTAAGCAATTCTAACAAATATATTTTGTTATGAATATTTTACAATCTTTTGTTATAAAGTGTGCTCTAAATTTTCTAAGAACTGGTGAGTAATGTGTTGGTCTGTAGTTTTCTGGAACTATTATTTTTCCTGCTTTATTTTAAAAACTCAAGAATTATTCCATCTATAGTCTTCTGATTTATTGTCTATTTTTCAGGATTTCATCATGCTAACATAGAGTAGATACAGATGTAAATTCCTTTAGCACCTGAGATATAATTAGTCTGGGGTTCTGCTATGTGTTTTTATATTATCTTTTAAAAATAAAATAATGATTTGTCTTAGTCAGTTTGGGCTGCTGTAACAGAATACTATAGATGAAGTGGCTTAAATAACAGAAATTTATTTCTCATAGTTGTAGAGGCTGGGAAGTCAAGGTGCCAGCAGATTCAGTCTGTTTCCATCTTCATAGACGGCTGTTTTCTTGCTGTGTCCTCACACGGCCGAAGGAACTTTGATCGGGTCTCTTTTCTAAGAGCACCATTCCCATTTTGGAGGGCTCCTCCATCATGACTGATCACCTCCCAAAGGCCTCACTTCCTAATACTACCACTTTGGAGGTTAGGTTTCAATATATAAATTTTGGTGGGACACACGCATTCAGTCTATAGCCTAGCCTTTATTTAGAATAGGAATAGCAATGGCTCGATTTGAGTGTTGTCTTAAAAATTTGAAAGTACTTCCACATGCATTATCTCCTTATTGTTAGAATCACTCGAGGGATTGGGAGGACTGGTGTTATTGTCTGCATTTTAAAGACAAGGACTCCTGGGTTTTACCAGGAAGTTAAATGAGTTGCTTGAGATCTCACTGCCTCCTGTTGGCAGAGCTTGGTTCTACATGGCATGGAGCATCTGTCTGGATTCTTGAATGTCTTCTTATGTATGTTATTGTATGTGTATTACGTTTGGAAGAAAGTAGAACAAATAGACAAGAACACACATATGTGTGTGTGTTGTGTGTGTGTATGTGTGGATATAGTGCTGTCCGGTAGAGTGTTCTGTGATGGAAATGATCTGTGTCTCTGTACTGTCCACTTACAGTAGCCATTAGCCACATGTGGCTGTGGGGCTATGGAGCACTTGAAATGTGGCTAGTGTGACTGAAGAACTGATTTTTTTTTTTTTTTAAAGTAAACTCCACACTTAGGATGGAGTCCAACGTGGGGCTTGAACTCAAAACTCTGAGATCAAGACCTGGACTGAAGAGTCCGATGCTTAACCTACTGAGCCATCCAGGTGCCCCTGAGAACTGATTTTTTTTTTTTTTAGATTTATTTATTTATTTCGGAGAGAGAGAGAGAGCAAGCACAACCACAAGGGAGAGGGAGATAGGATCTCAGGCAGACTCCCAGCTGAGCACAGAGCTGGATGTGGGGCTCAATCTTACAACCCGGAGATCATGACCTGAGCTGAAAGCAAGAGTCAGAGGCTTAACAGACTGTGCCACCCAGGAGCCCTGAGGAACCGAATTTTTAGTTTTATTTAATTTTAATTGAAATAGCCACATGGTAAAGAGGCCCACGCCCAGGAGTAAGTGGGACAGGACTCCTCAGCTAGTAGTCCCTTTTTTCAGAGCTAGGGGAGTTGGTAAGTCCAGGGTGGGGGTAGACTTTAAAGGGGCAGATCGTGAATACACTGAATATTCACCCCAAGGAGACTGTATTAACCACAAGAGATTGCTTGGAAGCCTTGCAGGGGCAGGCAAATGGAAGCGGGGGCTCAGGAGCATGGGGAATTAAACTCCATTTCTGCACATTTGAGTCATAGTGTGTAAATTTTAATTCACTGCCTGAGCAAGCCTCAAGCCCTTTGGGGCTTTTGCCCTGCTGAATTATTCTTATAGGGTCTTGCCATCCTGTGTATGAGTCTTTGGTTATGTGCTCTGCTTTCTAATTCTGCACATTTCAAAGTGTGGATCTCCACATGGGTAATTGGTTTTGTTGTTCTTGCTTGGAAAGAACACGGAGCTCCCTCCCCACCTCCCTCGCAGTCTCACAGCCAGCAGATATGGTGTTGAGAGCATGCCAGGCTGCCCAGGTTTGGATCTCTACTGTGCCACTTATTAGCTGCGTGACCTTGGACAAGCACTGAAAGTGCCATGTGCCTCAGTCGCCTCATCTGTAAGGGGGAGGTGATGATAGTACTCCCCGCTTCCTACGGCTGTAAGGGGGTATTGAATGAGTGACTATGTTAACAGTGCCCGGCACGGTGAGCACTCTGTTGGTGTTTGTTGTTGATCTTGTTGTGGGCTCAGCCCCTGTCCCATTTTAAGTGCCATTAAACCCAAGGGAGATTCTAGGCAAGGGAGGTTTAAGGGACACCAGGCTTTCTTTCAACATCTGTGTAATGAGGGCTGCTGCTCCTGCCAAAGCAATGGGGTACTTAGTTCCTGGAGTTGTGTCTGTGAACCTAGACCCCATGCATGGAGCTGTCTCCAGCCATGACTGGACTTTCCCAGGGCTGACCCTTATTTGTCTGCTGATGGCCCATGCCAGACATTTACTGGTGATGCTCAGACCACCTGCCTGTACTTCTGTGCTCAAATTCTGGAAGCTTGAGGGACTGCCTGCTCCACTCTGGGGGGTTGGCCCACTTCCCCATTTTCCCTCAGTTGTCTGGCCCCTCCTGCCTCTCTCATCGTGTCTCCTTTTTATTCCCTATCAGGCATTGTTTTGAGTGTCGTATGAGATTTATTTTATTTTTCTCTTTGTAATTTTTTCATTCTCATGAACTGTATTTTTTTGGGCCATAGGATCAAAGCCTATCTTTTCCCCTAAGTTTTGAGATTGTATTGATGTAAATTCTAGCATTAACTTCTGTTTTACAATCTAGGTCTAATATCCATCCATTCATTCATTCATTTCATTCACTCATTCAACAGACTTCATCTACTTAGTGTCCACTGTACAGTGGGCACTATGCTAGATGTTGGAGATGCAGGGTTTTGCGTTTTCTAGGCCTATAGGAGGGTCTCCAAAAATGGTTGCTTAGTTGCATGGTATAGAATTAAGTATACAGTCACACTTTCCTGGATGGCTACTGTACCTTTAGAGAGACATACCTCAATGTCCACAGGTAGGAAGGAAAAGGGAAGTCAGAATTCAAAGAGCTGAAGAAGGCAATGAAAGTATCACCTGGTCATCTCTCTTAGTTCATGGTCATCCTGCTCCATGACTCCACCCACCTGCCCATTGCCAAGGATGGCATAGGGTCAGGAGGAGACTAATCCCTAATTTTGTCTACAGAACTCCCAGTATTCTGCAAATTGGAAATAGCAAGATCTATCAGAACTCCCAAATTTTGAAGATATGTTTGGAATTGTGAATTTGAATTCACACATCTCCTCTTGTTTCAGATCTGACTCTGCTTGTCCCTGGTCTAATCAGTTATTCAGGAGGAATTTACAGAGCAAAGCACAGGGACACACACCCACAAACATGCCTTTTTGGTTTATTTGCTTTTTCAAATACAAGCAGTTTAACCTGGGCACTATTTACTAGGTACTGTCTTAGAGGAAAGAGATGTAAGTACTTATGTCAAATTTATTGGCTTAGGAAGTTCCCTCCCTGCTGGAGGAACCCAAGAGGGCTTCTCTGGCGGTGGCTGAGGCCTCAAGGTTGGGGGTGGTGGCGGGTGCGAGCAAATGTAAACTATAGTTGATATTATGCTACCAAGACATGGCCGATGCTTGGAACAGAGCAGAGAAACGGAGAGAAGGAATAAAAATAAGAAAAACCCTGCTTGTTAATATGTATATTTTACATGGCATCTTTGAAGATGAAGCTGCTGCTTACACTACTTTACTCCAATTCAGTGAGTTTTACAAGACCACAGGGGGACGTGTTCCAGTCTGAGCAAGCTGAAAATGTCTTAAAGCTGACAGAATAATGAGTATTTTTTCTTTGTTTAATATTTTTGATCCACATCGGGTAACTGTGGTTTCTGTCATTTCTACCCAGTATACTTTTTGCTGTTTTCCAGATATGTAAGTTTCTTGTACTTACTAGAGGATTTAATTTCTTGTATGTATAAAAAGGAGGCCAAATTAAAGGCACGCATTTCCAGTTATTATTAAGAATTTTCCAAAATTATGTAGAATATTTGATTCTCTGGTTAGCTAGTTAATTTGAAAACTGATGGCTTTGACAGGATATTCGCTCTCCATTTTGTTCTAATTGTTGTATTTTTATTCTTGATTTGAAGGTTAAACTATGGCTGGAGTTTGGCTTTCTGCTCCTGGACAGTCAGGGACAGAGGGAGAATTTTTCAGAACAAAGGGGTATCCAACTGGGATTAGATTTGCAATAGGTGAGTAGGTGAACATTTAGAAGAAAGATTTTGTGCTGGCCCTGAGACTGACTCCTTTTTAGAGAGAGCTTTATTAACATGTTTGTGTATTATTATTAAATTCTACAGTTTACTAATTTCCTAATACAGGTTAGGAAACAGTTTTGTGTGTCAGCTGCTATGGAAACCTATCCCTGTTTCCAAAGCTATTTCTCGTTTCACAGCATGCTTTGTCCATCTTTAAACTTCAGGACTGTCTGTCAGAAATTACCGAAAAGCCTATGTGTTTTTGCCACTGAGATGGTAGAGGTTGTGATGACAAAAGTAATGGTACCATCTCACCCTCCTTTATAATTTACATACAAGTTCATGTATCTCACTTCACTTTTTACAAGGCAGGGGTAATGAACCCATTTTACAGATAAGGACCTAAACGTTAGAATCCATATTCTAGATTACCTGTTGCACTTTCTACCTCCCTGGGTGCAAGACTTTGTACCTTGTATGGGTCCGGGAGCATCCAACCACAACAGAAACGAGAGGGTCTCTGCCCTTGGCCAGACTCTACGGACAACATCTGGAGCTTTCTCTGCAGCGTCGCTTGGCCCTCTCTGTTTGCCTCCGCTGCTTCCATGTGTGCCAGAGACCGAGACCTCCTGCATGTCTGCTTGCTGCCTCCTGCATGCATCAGTTTTCCGCCCCTGTCCAGTGTCAGGCTTTATTTGCGTCCCATTGGGTTTCATTCTGCTTCCTTATCTGTCACTGTTAGAGTCATTCAGGAGTGTGGCAAAGTAGATTGGGAGGACAATTGAACTAACCTAGGAGACTGGGACTCTGGTCTCACTGGCTTTGTGCCCTGATTCCCTCACTGGTAGAACAGGGAAATGGACTTAGATGGTCGCTGAAAACGGTTCTGACATGCTGCGGCTCCAAATGCGGTGCTCGTGGAAAGTGAGAGGCTTGTCCCCACAACCTTCTGGGAAATGGATAGGCTTATTTTGTTACTTAGGACAGTAAGTGCTAAGGATAGTCAGGAGTTTTAGATTTTTTTTCTTCTGACAAAAAAAGAGAGAAACGGCAGTTCTCCAAACTGTTGACAAACCCAAGGGACGCTGCACTTACATGGGCTGCCATCTGTACGGGATGGAGCCGAGCAGAAGTGAGAAGCCCTGAAGTGCGGCGCGGCGCGCTGCCGCCTGAAGCAAAAGGTACGAAAGACGCCCCAAAGTGCCAATTCGAAAAGCTCAAACTTGGGTAGGAAGAAGGAAAAGCTGGGAGACAGGGCAAACTCTAGGGGGAATTTTATTGCCATTTTCCGTAAAAGCTCTGAGGAGCAGGGTTCTATTTTTCACCTAGAGGACAGCGGAAAGACTGAGCAATAAACCCTTTGGGTGCAATAAATGCATAAATATGGCCCAAGAATTCTATATAAAATGCTGACAATTTCTCCTCGAGGTTTTAGTCTTGATTTGGATTTTTGTCATTCACTCTCCTCTCTCTTCTCTCTGATTCTTCTGGGAGACGGTGAGAATGCCCTATTTTCTAAGCCTTTCGCCTTATAAGTTTTTACAGGTTTCTGCCTTGAATCCCAATTTCCGTAACTTATCTCCTTTTTGCTTCCTGCCGGATTCCCTTGTTTCTCCACCACTGAGTCCTGACTTGCTCCCACCTCAGCCCTCCTGGAGACGGGAGTCCTCACCTGGAATGCCATTCTCAGCATCTAGACTCATTAAAAATAAGTTAACTTAACGGATTAACTTTATTATCATTTCAAAGGTATTCTGAAGGTCTGCCATAATGGGATCTCATGTATCAGTCATACCGAATGGGAATAGCTTGTTTTTCTTCATTGAATATTGGTGTCTGATGGAATCCAAAGAATAAACAGTGTTTGGAGTAATAATAATACTTTACATACATAGAAAAGATCTCACGGGGCAATTTCATCATTTATTTGTTTGTATTTTGCCTTCTTCCAAAATAATTTCAAGCAGTTTTCAATAAGGCTCCTATATATACATGATGTTATCGCCTTTAGGATTTCCCTAGTGAAGTGCTCCTAAGGGTAGGAGAGAGTGAATGGGCACTATTCTCAGGAGGCTTGGGGAAGAACCCAGAATGATCAAATTGTGCTTTCCAATTCATAATATATCTGTGTTTGTATTAATATTAAGACATTTCAAATAACCTAACTTTGATGAAATTGGGGTCTCCAGACATACGAGCCATCTTTGGGGATACTTGTATTTCAGTGTGAGAAGCATGGCAACAAGACTTTCAAGTATGTAAAAAAGAACAAGAGTCAGTTACTTTAAAAGGGGTGAATAGGGGCACCTGGCTGGCTCAGTCAGTGGAGCACGTGATTCTTGATGCTGGGGTTGTGAGTTCGAGCACCATGTTGGCTGGAGAGATTACTTAAAAATAAAATCTTTAAAAATATAAAAGAGGTAGATAAAATTTCTAAGGACAAAACTAGCTTCTGAGTTCCCTAGCAGCAAGGACAAAAGAGGAAATCTCAAATATACATTTAAATAAATCAAGCCTAGGGATGCCTGGGTGGCTCATTCAGTTACGATTAAGAGTCTGCCTTTGGCTAAGGTCATGATTCCTGGGTCTTGTGATCAAGCCCCGCATCAGGCTCCCTGCTCAGTGGGGAATCTGCTTGTCCCTCTCCTTCTGCCCTCCCCGCCCCCCCCTGCCCGCCTTGTGTGCATGCACTCTCTCTCTCTCAAATAAATAAAATCTTAAAACAATAAATCAAGACTAAGACGTTTTGGGGAAAATTTATTTTCTTTTTTATTGAAATATGATCAAGGAAAAGCATTGTTGAGTCCATCACTATAGATTACTTATTATTCTTTGTAATTGACGGCTCTGCATACCTGTTGACTACATATATGCTTTTTGCCCCAGGTATGAAAAATTGTCTGTTTATGTTCATTTCCTGAGTTCTAGTGGTTTTCAAACATTCTTGCACATTAGAATCAGCGGGGGAGTTAAAAAAAAAATTCACATGCCTATGCTGCACCTGATCCCAATTCAATCAGATCTCGGAAGTGGGGGAGGATGTAAGAACTGGGCCTCAGCATTTTGTTTCTTAAAGTTTCCTAGGAGCTTCTAACGTGGAGCCAAGTTTGAGATCCAGTGTTCTCAAACTTGAGTGCATTAGGAGAATCACCTGGAAGCCTTGTTAAAACAGATTCTAGGCTTCACCCCTGAATTTGCCCAGTAACTTGAGAATGTGCATTTCTAATAGGAAACGTTGGTGCTACTGGTCTGAGGATTACACTCTGAGAACCGTTGTTCTAGAGTTTTCATGGATCTTAACACTGCCGGATTGGGTGGGTTGGAAATCTCCGAGCGCTAAAGGTGACTTTGGGTTAATTTGGTAAAACCAGGTGATTTCCCAGGGCTTGAGAAATACTTGAACAACCACGCTCTTTTGCTACAGTGGCCATATTTGCATCTGACTGACAACATGTTTTGTTCCAGTTGGATTTAGCCCAGATCTTGGAGACTCTGCCACCGTGTCTTGCCTGTGGTCTCACACTGTTTCATGAATGCAAATTAGGAAAAAATGTCCACCGCGTTGCCTAACACAGGTGTCCTATGAGGCATCACGGTGCATTGTGAATGTTGTCTCATCACGCTCAGGGTTTTGTGGTTGCCGTGGATGCTGTGAGGTGGTGGAGGCCTTCAGGATAAATGTCTTTTCTTTAGGAGGGCTGTAGCTTTTTCTTTACTGGGCTTAACTGTGCCCAGCCTGCTCCCCCCTTGCTTTGCCCTAGAGCGTAGTTTCTTTTTCTTTTCTTGTAAATATAATCTGCACAACTCTCTTAGCTGTGCTTGTCCCATTAAAAGGTCATTAGGTTCCCCATTATTAGCAGCTCCTGTCGATGGTGTCCCACAGAGGCCTCAGTATGGGCTTCCTCACCATGCATTTGAGCCGGAGGAAAGCAAGAGAAAGCAGGGAAGTGTGGAGACCCCACTAATACCTGCCTCCCAGCTTCAAAACACAAGAGCTAGGCGGGAGCCACAGTCTCGCTGCTTCAGCAAAGTTGTCAGCGAGTAAAACAAAATTTGTGTATTTGTTCCTGCAGCTCCCAGTGGCAGCTTCCACTTAATCTTTTTGCTACTTTTTATATCTTTTAATTATAAAAACAAAACAAAAACAAGCTCAGCTTGCCACTTTCTCCATCCCCCCACCTTGTGTCAGGTGCCATTACTTGATGGTTTTCAGTTCGCCATCCGGTTCCCCTGAAGTTCTAGATCTCCCATTATACTGCCCCAGGTGACCCAGTGGTGAGGTTGAATTCCAGAGATAATAGTGCATTTCTTTTACTCAATTTTGCCCTTCTTATAAAAACAACAGCATTTTGCGCTAAATTTACCACCATGTGTATTTATTAAACCTTGTATTAATGAAGAATATATAAGCAAAGTAAAATTTAAAGAAATCTAGGTATAGTGAGAAATTTTGCTTATTAACTGCATGTAGTGATTAATATCTGTTAAAAAACCTTTTTTAAACTTTAAAGAAGGAATGCTATCCCTTTAGAATTTCTGACATCAGAAGTCCCTTTAAATTCATAAATGTTCTCAGGCTGCAGGTGTCCCCAGCTCTTTACCAAGACTGTCATCAGGCTTAACCCGTCTGCTCAGTTAACCGAGGAAGTTCTCTCCCAGCAGTTTTAACTTCCTTCTCAAATGCCCACCTTCCTTTCTTGCAGTTTTCAGGAAAAGGAAAAAAGAAAGATCCTAATTATACACACTAGCTCCATTTACCTGCTCCACTTCACCATGATTGTACTTTTCTTATTAGGAGAAAATTTGCTTTCTCTGACTGCTTCCTTAGATTTAGCTCTCTGCCCTTTCCAGCCGAAGAGAGTCTTCTAATTTACACTGAATACACGCGTTTAGTCATTACCACTAAATGTTACAACTTCTCATTGAGAATCTGTTCTGGAGCTTTTCTGTCTGGCTCCTCGAACAACTTGGCTTCTTTTAAGGGGCTTCACTGAAGGCTGAGCCCATGTTAAAGCTCACTACACAATATAATTATTCTATTAGGAGTGGGAGTGACCTCTGGGTCATGTCCGTCCCCCTGAATGGGTGATCACGGGAGTGCCACATGACGTCTGGAGGTTGACAGTGATGCAGCTGCTGGAAGGAGCAGGTCATGGCCATGGTTCCAGTGTGCTTTGCATTAGCAAGGTGTTTAACTCTGCAGGAAAATCCTGTATAAACCTAATAGAACTGGCCTCTCTTTACTAAGTTCCTTGGAATAATAGAGCTCTCTCCTCTGTAAAACATGGGATACTGTCTGGAGTCATGGCAGAGTAAATGTTCTAATACATCAACCACTTCGTTTATTTTTATAATTTTTTATTATGTTATGTTAGTCACCATACAGTACATCCTTAGTTTTTGATGTAATGCTCCATGATTCATTATTTGCATATAACACCCAGTGCACCATGCAATATGTGCCCTTCTTAATACCCATCACCGGCCTATCCCAGTCCCCCATCCCCCTCCCCTCTGAAGCCCTCTGTTTCCCAGAGTCCATAGTCTCTCATGGTTCATTCCCCGTTCTGTTTACCCCCCTTCATTCTTCCCTTCCTTCTCTTACCGATCTTCCTGCTATGTCTTATGTTCCATAAATGAGTGAAACTATATGATACTTGTCTTTCTCTGCTTGACTTATTTTACTTAGCATAATCTACTCCAGTCCCGCCCATGTTGCTGCAAATGTACACCAACCACTGCTGCTCCTGTAGATAACTTCTCCACTTCTCAAGAGTTGGCTGCATTGGTTGCAAACTTGTGTATGCCATTTTTTTGGTTATCATAATTATATAATTTTATTAACTATCACGTAAGTAGATGGGACATTAATACAAGAAGAAAGTGTTTTTATGGAAGCTAAGCTCCTTTGGAAAGATTTGATAAAACGCATTGCTAAGAAGAATTGTTATCAAATTAGGGATGGGCAAACCATCTGCATGAGATTAGAAAAACATCATAGAAGTCTAGGAGAATTCTGCATTTAGATTGTTCTGTCTCCTCCAAAGAAGTTAGATGCTGCATCATGGATGTGCTTTATGCAAGAAACACAATGGAGGACTCCATTCAACAGACTCATGGTAGACTGTGCAGCCTTAGCTCCACATTAATACACTGGTGAATAAATATACATTTACAGGTTCGAGTTTTAATGAAACGTTTAAGGAACTTTCACTGATTTTTCTAATAACCCGAACAGCTCTCAATCCCTGTCACTTTCACTGATTATGCAACCCAAGTGTGAGCTTGGTGTTTGTGCTCTGTGGGAATTGCCGGACATTGTGCCAAAGCTCCGTACTTGGCCGTGCGGATTTTGAGAATTCCTGGGGGCTTACATGTTCATGGCCCCTCTGGCTCTAAACTGCTAGTTCTCTGTATTTCCATTTTCGCATCATCATTTGTCCTTTATGTGTTCTCTTTGTTCTGTGTGTCTTAGCTCTGGCTGTGAAACTCAAGTTTCCTTAATTTCTCTTAAAAAAAAAAAACTTACATAAAGCATTTACATGTGTAATAGACTTGAATGAAGTGGGGGAAAGGGAGGACAGGGCAAAGTTTTACATTTTAGGAATAAAAAGAATTTCAAATTAGAAATCAGCTATCTCTGTTCTTAAAAGTCCTAAGGTCACCCTACAATTGGGAATTTGGCTGTTAATCCCACACAGTGCCCCAGCCACACATCATTTGCCTAGTTTCTTCTCACTGCTCATTTCTCTTCTCTCTTCTGGCTCTTCTCTCCATTCCTGTTCATGTCAAATGCAGAGCAGTTTGGCCAACCCTTTGCTGTGTCATTTCCTGCTAATCCTTGCTCTTGGGTGGGGATCTCACTTCATCCCTCCTTGCCTTCTCGCAGGCAACTTTCTTTGTGATATATATATCTTAACAGGGTAGCCACATCCTAAGAAATGGAGTACCTTTGAAAGCAAAAGTTGGCGATATTAATCATTTCTTCCGGACAAAAGGCAAACATTGGGATTGTACTGGGCAAACCAGGATCTGCTATTAAAGTGTTTTTCTAACAACAGACAATTTTCTCCTTAAGAAGAATTCTGGTGTTCACAAATAAAATATTTTTCATCCCATTATATATACTCTTCCAGTTTGGTTAAACTCAAATAGCCAGTTCTTTCCCTCATTAGGGGAGTGTGTTATTCACTGAAGCAGACTGTGTTCTTACTGGTCATCAGCCTTTACTGTTCAATGTACCTCACCCTCTGTAAGCTCAGTTTTTCCATCTATGAAATGGAGACTAATATTACCTGCTAAAGGACTCATGAAAAAAGTAGAAAGTAAAGCATTTTGGAGGGGATTAAGTGATAGAAATGTGAGGTTTATTGTAATCACTGATATTATGTATTTTTTAATGAAATTAAGAGTCAGAAGGATACCATGCTACATCAGCTTGGTAGCTTTTCTGGGTTTGGGCCTCTGAGCATCTTACACAGTGCCCTTCATTCTTGCTCCTTGACTCTAAACCTGGTCCTTCATCATAACTCTCTACCAGTAATCCTGGATCCTGACCTTCAGCCTCTTTATTATTTCTGTCTTGGACCTCTACTCAGCAGATTCATCCAATCACCCTGAATTGTATGTCCTTGAGTTGAGTTATTGTGATGCTGATAAATGAGAACTAAATTGAAGCCATCAGCCTCATTTTCCTTACCTGTTTCCAGATGTGGAAGTTAATGGGCTTGGATTGGCTGCTAACACCGAGTCTCATCAAAGACCATTTTCCCTAAGGGCATTAACTGCAATTTACTGATGGGGGGAGGCCTGAGGCATTTGGGGTGTGGATTTGTATTGTGGCCTACAAAAATGGGTTGGAGCTGAAATCCAAGCCTGCGCCTGAGTTTGTCAAATTGAACAGGAACACTGTGTCTTGAGATTTAGAAGCCAGGTAGGCTGACACAATGAGAAGTTAAACAATGTCTCACCTTATTACAAGGAGATAAGGAGCTCTTTCTTTCCTCTGAGAATAGGAATATGGACCTGTTTTCTGTGTGCTAAATTCTGTTGCTTCACTTGGGGAATATGTCTGTTTATTCTTCATTGTCTCCTATAGTCAGTCAGCGATGGCTACTTGGATCGTCTAAGCCTGCTCTTTCTACGTCCTCTCCTGTTTTGAATCCATCCCACTAATACTTTTCACTTCCTCTGCTGCAACCACACTACTCTTACAATGGCCACCAATGCCCTCCTCATTGCTAAAAACAGACGACAGATTTCAGCTCTGATTCTCATTTGCATTAGCATAGCATTTGATATGCTGGGTCGTACTTTTTCCCTTGAAATAGCTTCTGCCCTTGGCTTCCAGGATCTCGTACTCTTCTGGTTTCTTCATACCTCAGTGACTGCTCCCCCTCAGTCCCTTTGCTTGGTGCATCCTGACCTTCTTGACCTCTAAATATTGGGTTCTCTAGGGTTCAGTCCTCAAGATGTTTTCCCTATTCTGTCTACGTTCATGTCCAACCGAATCATGGATTTAAATACCATCTGTCTGTTAAAGACTCCCAAATTTATATTTCTGACCTGAAACCCTTCAATAGACATGAAATATGTATGGTTATTGCTTACTCAGCTTTCCATTTAAATTTGTAATAGGTATGTTGAAAAATTAATATATCTCATACTGAACTTCTGTTCTCCCCCAAACATTCATCTCCTAGTCTTTCCTTATTAGTAAAGAACAATCCTCCTTTTCAGTTGTTTGGGCTCAAACCCTTAATTTATCATCTTAATTTATCTTTTTATCTCATATTCTACTTTCAGTGTATCGGTATAGCTTATTGGTTTATCTTCAAAATACTTGTATATCCAAAATCTGACCACATCTTATCACCTCTCCTACTGTCACCCTGGTTCCAGATACCATCCTGTGTCACCTGGTTTATTGCCATATCCTTCCTGAATGGTCTCCCTGTTTCTCTGCCTTGGCGCCCTGTGATGGAGTTTCAACATAGCAGCTGAGTGATCCTTTAAAAACCAAAGTCACATTATGTTACTTTTCTGCTCACAACCTTGAATTTCAGTTAGAGTAACAGCCAGAGTCCTTACAAAGCTTCCTTGAAGGCTCTTCATACCTGTTTCTGAGCTAAGTCCTAATGGTCTCCTTCACTCTCACTATGTGTTGTTAGTGGCCACACTGGCTTCCAGTACTCTAGCTACCTTCCTGCCCATGAGACTTTCACTTAAGAAGGGCACGTATTGCATGGAGCACTGGGTGTTAATACGAAAACAATGAATCATGAAACACTACATCAAAAACTAATGATGTATTGTATGGTGACTAATATAACATAATAATAATAAAAAAAAAATCTCTGCTTCAAAAACTGACCTTTTGTCACTGCATTCTAGTATCTTTGAACACTTACTATGGACACGGCATTGTGCCTTCCCACCTCCACCTTCCTTTGTTGGAAATTAATTATATTGGTTTCTATGTATTTTCAGGACCTTTATATTTTAATGATATAAGTTTATTCCAGAATTATGGTCTCTTCTATGGGCGTAAATGTAGATCAGTTAAATCCTCAGTCATGGGGAGCCACAAGTAGTGGCAGCTAAATACCGAACAGGCTCATCTGGCAAGGTCAGACTGTCCGAAGGCACATGATGGGAAACCTGAAACTGTGGAAGCTATTGAGTAGAATGTGTCTCTAGTTACTGGGTTGAAGGAAAGGATTCAGTGCCCATCCCTTCTTTGTTTTTCTAGGCATGCAGCTGACTGGCTTCTTCTATCTAGAGCAGTACCCCAAACCACTTCTCAACCTATTAAAAAGTGATAACATATTATTTAAATATCTCTTACCCTGCTTTCAAAAGTGACACATTTAAAATACATTTGAAATATAAGTGAATTATTCATTTACCAAAGAGCAGACTTTTACCAAAATAGTTCAGGATAAAAAAGCAGCATATGAGATTATCTGATTGTCACCTACTTGCGTTCTAACAACCATATGTACTCTCCCATTCACTTTCGATATTTTCAGTCCTTAGGCTGAAAGGTCTCAAACAGCATTTTGAGTTTTGAGAATTCCGAGGTTTTTGATTATATCCACACCTACTGGTGATCCAACTGTTGATGGTTCCATATCAGGAAACTTCGGAAGAACTTTGTATGTTTGCACTTTCTGAAATTCAGATAAAGTAAAAATTCAATTATTTAGAATTTGCAAACTACAAATTAAGGTATGTGCTTTAATACAGCTTGCGTGCTCTGTTTCTCTCTCTTGTTCCAATTCTTTATCCTTCTGTTTGGAACACTGCCTTAGATGCTTCATTAGTTTAACTAGTGTTAGAGAACATCTAATAAATTAGGCAGTCAGTCAAAATGGAAGTATTTTGAATGGAAACTCCTCATTCTTCAGATGTAAAATCAGAGTCTTAAGTTAGGAAATAGCCTTCAAGTTTTGTCTAGTGCTTTTCACCTGTAGTTGCATATTAGAACCATCTGGAGAGTGTCTTAAAATACTGATGCCCTGGGCCAATTGAAACCCAAGTTTCTGGGGATTGTGCCTAGGCACCTGTATTAAAACGAAACCAAAAACTGAACCCTAAGTGATTTTACTGTGTCATCGGAATTGAGAACCGTGATATAGGTAAACCTACTTGATGCTTAAATCCATTCTGCATCGTTGTCAGTGCCCCAAACTTGGTTGGTCTCTGTTAGATTCCTCCAAGGAAGAAATTCTTAGTCTCTCTAAGAATAGCTCTATAGGAAATTCTTCCTTACATTGACATAAAGCTGTCTCCTTACACCTTATATCCATTGTTCCTGATTCTGTTATTTGGGATCACAAAGAACAAATCTCACCTCTCCACATGGCAGTTCTTGGAAAATTTGAAGGTGGACATTTATTGAGTAACTATTATAGGCCCAGACCTGCCCTGGGTCCCCAACACAAATAAAATATGGTCATTGCACTCTTGATGCTCACAGTTAAGTGGGGAAGATGAAAACACTAATGACATTGGTAGAGCTCTACAATGTGTGGTTACCTTTCCATCTCCCTACCCTGTATCCCACCCCATCTTATTCTTCTGTGAGCAGAATTAGCCTCAATTCCTTGAACTTGTCTGCAGATGACATTGTTTTGAGGCCTTGTACCAAGGCTGTCTACTGAGGTTTAAACTTACTTGAGGTTATCTCTATTCCTAATAAAGTATGGCTGCCAGGCTAGATTACAGATGTCTGATGTGGTCTGAATATACTGAGGAGAGAGAGGTCCTCCCATCTACTTCCTTCTCTTTCTAGATGATACACTGCTGGCTCATTAAGAAGTTATAGACAGTTAAAGCCATTAGGACTTCTTCATATGTTCAGGGCTACTTGTAATGAGTATATCTACCCTTTGGGTGGATAGGAAGGTAAGAGTAAGGCAAAGCTGATGATATCAAAGCAAGGAGTTGGAGGAGTTTAAAATAACTTCCCTCTCTTTTCTGCCTTTTCTCTGGGCTTAGTCATAGGTCCTTAAAGTCACATGAACATTCTGACAATTGACCACTTCTTTCACTGGCCCCAAAGGGCCATGGATGGGTTTGTCAAGAGGTGGGTACATTTGCCAAGTGAACTAGAGCTAAAAGGAAGCAACAGTTTGGTGAAACTCTTTCCTGTAACTGTATTTTCATCTATCTGCTAATCCATACTGGAAGAAAGTAACTTTTCTAGTGGCCTTCTGGATGCAAACTGGTCAATTGTTTGGTTTTTTTTTTTTTTTGGCTTTCTTTTTTTCTGTGCTCAAAGCTAAATCTTGAAGTATATTATCTATGGGTTAATGGGAATCCTGAATCAGTGACCTCTGATCTTTATCTGGCTCATCTTTTTTATACTTTAGGGTGTCCGAGTTATTCTGATCCAGTAGAAACCTACATCAACTAACATTTTGTGTTTGCCCCAAACTACTCTCCCTTTATGTTTGCCAATTAGCATCTCAAGAAGGAACGCTGCTGTATATTTGAATTTTTACATTCACATTTAATGAACTGTTTCACAGATATTTATAACACAACAGATTCTGTTCTGCTGAAATCAAAGTGGGTGCACTGAAGATGGATTGAAGGCATAATATCACCATCAGGATCAGTAAACATTCATTGAGAATGTACGACATGATTGGTTCAGATTAGAACGAATTTGGGTTCTAATCTGGGGAAGATTTGGGCAAGGCTTCTTCACTGTTGGTGCCGTCTTTAGTATCTCTTCAGTAAGAACCAGAACAACCTATTGAAGATGCTAGGGTTATGTTTGCAAATGTGCATAGGGGAGGTGTTTGAAAACAGGCTTTTATCACCTGCCTAGTTCTTTTACCCATCCTCCATGAAAGAGTTTCAACTACTCAGCTCTTCAAGGAGCAAACTTGTGCCCCTACCAGTGGCCTGTTTGATCTTCACCATCTTTGTCTTCTCTGTAGCATTTGACTTCATTGGTAATTCAGATCTGGAAAGAAAATCGCTGTCTGTTTCACTGCGCCATTCTGGATGATCTTGTCTTTCTGGTCTATCTTTCTCTCACTTGGCCCTCCCACCCTCTAACCATGGGCCTTCTTTGAGACTTAATATTTGATTCTCTGGTATTATGTGCGCTTTTTCATTTGGATTTCTCAGGATTTAACTGCCACTTGAATTATTATATCTTCCAAGTCTTTATTTTCAGCCCTTGAGTACAACATACATTATCAATTACTTGTTAAAATCAAACGTCATTTTTGGGACACCTGGGTGGCTCAGTCGGCTCAGGTCATAATCCCAGGGTCCTGGAATCAAGTCCCACGTCGGGCTCCTTGCTCAGCAGGGAGCCTGTTTCTCCCTCTGCCTGCTGTTCCCCTGCTTGTGTGCAGTCTCTCTCTCTGACAAATGAATAAAGTCAAACGTCATTGTCATTTTATTATTATCTTTACATTAATCCACATATATTTGTTGCTCTCGACTGTAGGTAGGACTTGAAATCAAACATTTCATTTTTTTTTTCCTTTTTTGGCATCCTTATTTCTTCAGTGGTACTCCTATTTTTCAGTCATCCAAGGATATTGGCTTTTTTTCCTAGAAAATGTAAGTATCTACTATATTTCAGATACTGTTCTAGGTACCGGGTAGGTTATGGACTAAAACATGGTCCCTGCCTTAGTGGAATTTGTATCACAGTGAGGGAGTTAGACATTAATCAAATAATCACAAAAACAGACCCTACTATACGTATGAGAATAACGACAAAGGAAAAGTACAGGGAGCCGTGAGAGTGTAGAACAAGGGACCCGACTTAGGCTAGGAGGGAAGGGAAGTCTTCTCTGCAGAAGTGATGTTTGATCCAAGATGTGGATGATGAGTCAGAGATGGAAAGGAACATGCCAGCCGTAAAAACCAGCATTCCTGAAAGTTTTGGGAGTGGGGGTGGCAGAGGAAAGTGCAAGTCAAAGCAACAAAGAAAGCAGCAGCTTAGGTCGACGAAGACTTGGAAGGGAGAGTGGCAAGAGATGAGGCTGAGTCAGTTCACGAAGGGCCCTGAGGCCATGTTAAGGATTTTGGTCTTTAGCCTAAGAACTATTAACAGCATACTAAGTAAGGGAATAACACAATCGCACTTGTATGTTTAGATTACCGTGGTCTGTGGGGATAGAATGGATTAGCAGGGAACAGGCAAACATGGACGTAGGGCCACTGGTCGGGAGGCCGTTAGAGTATGGAGATAAAGTCCAGGCTGGTGGGTACCGAGATGGAGAGAAAATGCTGACTCTGGAATACAAATCCAAACCTCAGAGCCACTATGTCTGAATATACTTCACAGTCAACCAGCCAACATGTTCCCTTATATTGTCCTGTATAATAATACCCTCTGCATCTGTCTTTTCCTTTCTACTCCCGTTCTTGCCATAGAATTCCAGAGCTGTGAACTCATGTCCGAGTTACAGCCATATCGTGTTAGGGGTTGTTTGCTGAGAACTGTTCTTCTGCTCCTCAGTTCCCTACCTTAAACAGGGTCTCTAGGGTCCCAGTAACTTGTTCCTGTCCTAGGACCTATGTCAGCTATGCTGACTGGCTTCTTCTAGGACAAAACCTGTGGATTGGTGTGTCTTAGAAGGCCATGCTTCCAAACACAAATAAGCTCTGTCATTTGGTCAGGCACTTTGAAAACATGCAGATTTCTAGGCTGAATACCCAGAGGTTTTGATTGAGCAATTTTGGGGTGGAACCCAGGAATCTGTGTTTTATGTAGCTCAGATGTCTAAGGATCAGGCCGGTTTGGTTTGCTCGAAGGCACCACTTACCTGCTATTCACATTGTGTTGAAGAGGACATTTTCCAGGGCTAGGCTCTGTCTTCTCTGGGATATCTTCCCCAATCTCGTTCCTCCCCTATCTAAAACAACCTTTCACACTTAAATCTTTATTTGACTCTAAAGCCTTCTGTTTTGTGGTTTTTCTTCCCATTGGGGAATCTCTGATGTCTTCTCGGCAGGCGTAGCCACCTGTGAAGGGACGTGCCATGCCATAGAGGACTGCTCCCTGGTTGGCTGAGTGACAGGGAGGATTTCCTGAGATTCATTATGAAGCAAACCCTATATTTGCAAAGATGAGGTATTGGATAGAGCAAAAGAGGAAACTTAGCAGCAAGAAGATAATCTATTTGAGAATACAGCTCTGTTTCATGTATCTGTCAATTAGATTTGCTTCCTTTTGGTCTTTAGATTAAAAAAAATCTCAAATAAACATGACTGTGGTGCATCTGTTTTAATGCTTCTAATCTTCTGACTACTAGAGCAAAAAATTAATATCTTCCTTCCTCGGTAGCAGTGAAAACTTAGATACCAATGGAAGGAGAGAAACGAAGAATAGACCTAGTTTATCTCTGGTGGAGGACTGTGTGTGTGTGTGTTTGTATTCACATACATATGTGATTCGCATCAATTTAATATTTTTACGGAACTGTAGCAATAGATCATGTTAGATAGGTGAAAAAATATCAAAATTGGATCCCTGACCTAATATACTTAACTTTATAGGCATAGTGAATTATCAGATATCCATGAGCCAAAGGAATAACGTGAAGGGAAGTTTACCTGGTGTCCAAATGTAGATTCATTACTTTTTAATATTCTCGATCGTCTATTCTTAGAACCATGGGTCTTTTCAAATGTCCTTTAATTTCATCTATAGTCAGTATACTGACAAGTGATTATTGAGCTACGGCAGGTAGCAAGAGAACATGTATTTGCATTCCCTAAAATTGAGTCACTGAAACCCGAATGAGGAACACAGATGAATTATAAATTTAAATTGTGTGTGTGTGTGTTGAAAGGGGGAAGGAGGTGAAACTGGGAGGAGGCGGGAGAATGACTTGCTTCCACTCATAGCACAGAGGAAGATAAATCAACACAGAAGATTAAAAAATGCAAAAACCTTTCCCATTCGCCTCGCTTCCTTGTGGTGTCTTTGAATGTGTTTGGCAGCAGTGGGCCATGTCAGGCCACCTGTGCAGTCAGCAAATTGCTCATGGTATTTAAAGGGCTCCTTTATTAATCTCCTCTAGCAGCCCTTTAGGAAATTGGACGCTTGCTTTGGAATGTCCACTGTATTTTTACATTTCTTGAGGCGTTATTATGTTTTTATTCTGTTTTCTTTTATTTTAGGGTTAAGGAAGATTTTCTTTATCCCTGCAGTGGATAATAAGCTTCTTTCTTATGGAAAACTGTCTTCCTTATGTTGCTGTCATTTTGCATGCGATGTGCAAGGGTAGACAGAGTCTGCAGGTCTTGAAGTTCTGAGGCACCAGTCACATTCTTGTGTGGGCAGGAATAGTTTCATGTGGAGTACATTGTGAATGGCACCCTTGAAGTTGTGTGACAAGGTGGTAGGTACTCAATAAAAAATAGAAATTAATGAATAAGCAACGGACGGATCGAATGCTTTTCATTTTTCAGAGAATTTAGTGTGGTTTATGTTGAGTCCAGATGAAAGAGAAATATACAGACCCTGGATTAAGAGAGACTTGGGTTCAATCCTGGCTCCCTTGTGTACTTACTGTGTGACTGGGGCAAAATTACTTAATTTCTTTGAATCTCAATTTGCCTATCTGTAGAATAGGTAGAGTGAATCTACGTTGTAGAGTTATAAAGAGAATTATGTGTGATTTTTAGAGAAAGCATAATATAGTCCCTGGCATAGTGTAGATACTGAATATTAATAGCGAAAATCCTGATTCTGTGTTTTTCAATCCAACGTTAGTTACGCGGTAGCAGTGAGTGGAGAAAGTAAAGCCTGGACGTAGGACTCAGCCAAAACCTGCCTCTGCTAAAGGCAGGGCTTGTGTCTCTTATGTGTAGCTCTCAGTCTGTGCCTATCCTAAGGATAAACATTGCATGAATTAGCAGATAAGTTACTAGTATGAGCTTGCAATCTATTTCTTTGTTGAAACGTTGAACAGTTACTTGAGAATTCCTGATTCGACCTTGTGCAACAAGAAGGATTTGCATTTTATCAGACACTAGCCTTGCCCTATGATTATGTAGCCAACTAGAAAGAATACACAGTGCAGCGCTGATGTTAAATTCTTAGTGCTCCGCACAGGGATGGCTGGAAGAGCAGGCCCTGTTCTGGCTGGCCCAGGTGCCTGTTCTGTTGATGTTCTGCCACTTTCCACTTTTCTACTGTAATAAATTACTTATCAAGCCTGTAGCCTGCCTTGCAGAATTTATCAAACTTATTTGTTTTTATTATTATTGCCTCCTTCTTGCCACTTTTTTTCATTATTTGTGCCTTTGCTCCTTCTCTGCATTTATTAACTGAATTAGCACATTTCCAATATTGGTTCACATTTAATGAGGTATTGGTATTTTGATGGCAGAAATGAAGAAGTGAGACCCATGGGTGAGAATTTTATTGAACTTCAATGTATTTTATTTTCCAAGATGTGTAATTCACGAAGTCATGATCTGTTGTACAACACGAAGTGATACATACCCCTAACAGTATCTGATGTTTTTATGGCTAAAAATATAACACCAGTAAGGAAATTTCTTAGACAAACTGGCTATATCCTAAAGAGTCAAATTTATGTAACAGAAAAAGAAAAATACCCTATCAGCCACAAAACACTTCAAATACATTAAAAATTATTAGAAATACAAAATTATATTGGAAATTCTTTTGGATTAATTGGATTAAATAGTCTTTAGTCAAGGTTCTTTTGGTGTAAATAATGGAAACCTATCCAAACTGGCTGGAGCAGAAATGAGAAGTTTATTATAAGGACCCATGGGTGTCTCAGAGTTCCCAAGGACAGAAAATGGGATTGCAGCCTGGAAGTAGGAGCCCACCAGAACTGAGGCATAGACACATTTTAAACCTCAAGATCTCTCTCTCTCTCTGCATTTCTCTTACTGTAGTTATTTGTGCTTTCTTCTGCCCAGTTGAAGTCGGCTGTCTCCTAAGGGCAAGCTTAGTTCCCGAGTTCAAATGAAGAGCTTAGACTACCCAGCATGTCTGAACCCCATGTCCAGTCCAGAACCCCTAGGAGAGATAATGTGATTTTTCCAGAGTGTAGGAGTCCTATAGTAAGTACATGGCTGCCTAGAGACCTGAATTGGGTTAGGATGGGATGAGCAGAGGAGAGAAATCTTCAATGAAGTGAGTTTTTAGGATGGTATTTTCTACTATACACTTTGTCTTCATTGATCCTTTTTCGGTACCACATAATGTGGGCACAAAATATTTGTAACTGAAGTATTATGACATTCACCTACTGTTAAAAGGTGACTCTGTATATATGTTTGCCAAAGTGACCTATTTTTTTTCTCTCTCTTTTTTAAAGAGTTATTTATTTATTTGAGAGAGTTCACATGCAAGCCGATGCAGGGCTTGATCTTACCACCCTGAGATCATGACCTGAGCTGAAACCAAGGGTAGGACACATAACTGTGCCACCCAGATGCCCCCCCAGAGTGATATATTAAAGAAACTTTCTGTAGAATTTAAGTCCTAAAAATTTTTATTTGAGAGAAATAGGAAATTATAGAGAGGTTGCATATGTATTATTTTATATTTCTTTGGCTGCCTTTGGGCATGGATTAGATTGTGTTTAATCATCCTTATAAGCTGACTATAGTGGTATCCTTTATTTGATTACTCAAAAATGCTGATTATTTCATTGATATTTTCCTTTTCTCATCTTTATCTGTTCCTTTGTTCCATTTTCTTCTTTACTTTTCTCTTGTCCTATTCTTTCTCTCTCTCTCTCTCTTTCTCCTCTTTTTCTTCACTCTCTCTCCCCTAAGGAATGAAAAGATGTGTGTGGGTGTTGTTGCAAGGGGGAGAGAGGAAAAATTGAGCAATGACAAGTTTGAAAGTAGCAAAATTATTTTAGTAACTCACTGTCTTGGGAGGATACATATTGATGTATAATTTATACACAAATGCAAATAGTCATGTAAATTGGGTGTGTATTTTAGCTCTTAGAAAATGATTGCCCGCACATTGCTGTGCCGTCCTTCCTATGCTTTGGCTTCACACGGCTGCTCTGGAGTCACTAGGAGTCGGAATGGAGAGGATCTGGTATAACTCAAGATGAAATGTGTGGGCTTTGTATTCCCATAAAATGACCAAGGCATGTGAGTGGGATGAAAGGAGAGTGGAGAGAAGTATAAATTAAGAGAAAGACAGGCAAGAGGATGGTGGGGATCATGGGGGAAGATGAGTAAGGGAAAGAGAAGAGGGCCTGAGCAGGCAATGGGGGTGAACCGCGTAGTATGTAGGTAGCTGCCTGGAGGGCATGCACTTGGTCAGGAGAAGGGCTGCTGCTGGCACGTCCAGGGTCTGTATCATTTAGGAAAAGATATCCCCTTGCAGTTCTGTGGCTGCAGAAGAGTCCATTCTGCAACTGGTCTGGGCACATCTGTGCAGGAAAAACTTACATACCGTAAGGGAAGTCCTGTGAATGGCAGGCGCTTGCTTGAAATTTAATTCTTGAATGTGCAGTGTTCTCTCTCACCTCTGTACCTTACACGGAAGTCTGTGTCTTCGCAGAGCGTGGATTCTATCCTTGTCTTACTACAGAGCTTTTATTCTCCTTGAAGGTCTGGTTCATGTATCTTCTCCTCATTGAAGCCTTTACTGATTTGCCCCTTCTAGTTCCCGCCACAGCAGAGCAGATCGCTCAGTAGTGTTATAGCCACAAGTATTCATTGCACATCTAAGCTAGGTGGGGCTCCATGCTAGGCACTGGTGATGAAACAGCCTACAAAACAGACCCAGTTTCTGGGCTTGTGAAGCTTTCCCCACTTGGTGCCACTGCTGAGCCTTTGTTTTTTAAGTACATGTTACTATTACTTATAATACTTACACATTGCTTTGAAATTACTTATGTGTTTCTGTCCCCTATTAGACTGTGAGTCCTTGAGGGCAAGCACTATGTCTTAATCAAGTTTTTATCCTCAGTACCTACGAGAGTGCCTGGAATATCATGGTAACTAAACATACATATGTATAATGAATGAATGCCCTTCATATTTTTCCCTTTTATAAATTTGCAGACTTTGAGCATGTTCTCATTCATTCTTCATCTTCCAACACTTCCGTTTTCATAAAGAAGAGCCTCCCAGGGGAATTATTTAGTGCCTTCTACAGACTTTTTTGTGGTCTACTATTTCTTGAGAAAATCAACCAAAACTAGGTGGTATTAGGATGGGTTCATGTTATTCTACATGGCCATTGTCTGAAACTTCAGGTTTATAAAAATATGCATTATTGGAAATTGTTTAATTTTTCATCATAGGATTCCTTTATCTAGCAAATTCTTCCAGTACATTTGAAATAGGATTCAGTTTACAGAACATTGATTTACAAATTGCTTTATCAGCAATATATCTATTGTTTGAGATATACAACAGCAATATACGGGAGCAGGATGAATAAGTTAATTAAGAACAGGGAGCATAAAACTTTAATCAATAGACATAACAAATAAAATGTACTTCAAACTGGTGTTATGGCTGGGTAAGTGGTAGGGAGAGGGACAGATGAAAATAGATGGGCATGGGTGGTGAGGTATTGGGAGAGGTACACAAAGCAGAAAGGAAAGTTGAAGAAGGGGATAACGGAATGAGAGAGAGAAGAAAATTGAGAGAGTAGGAGTTGAGAGGTCCAAGAAGGGTCAACAGGAGAGAGGTGGGGCAGAGAAAGCTGGGGGCTCTCCATGGACACAGAGGTAAGCAAAACTGGGACAGAGAGAAGGAAAAGGCAGAGGGAAAGAGATCAGCAAAAGGAGAGAGCATGGGACTGAGGTGTGTCCACTTGTTAGGCAAAGCCGTACACTTGCAGGGGCATCTCAGAACAAATATGGGGCTGATGGAATTAATTCTTCATTAATTCATTCATTTGGTGGGCCTTTATGGAATGTGAACCAAACACTGCACTGTTCTAGGTGTGAGGGATACAGTGGTTAACAGAAGATTAAAATCCCTACCCTCTGAGTTCAAATTTAGGTTTCGTGATGGAGATTGCTCTCTAGCTCCTCTGATCTCCAGATACAGCAGGAGAAGGAGGGTCCGCATTCCTCATAAGGTGCATTGTCACTGACTAGCTCTCATACAGTAGGTCTGCCCTGGAGTTAGGCCCTTTGAAACCCTCAGTATCCATGACTCTCTTCTCTTGGGCTAGGACAGTTAGCTGTAGTTGCACAATGGACCCAGAGGAAACTTGTGATAAAATGGACCTACAACAGTCACCAAATGAAAAGTCTTAAGTCTTGCTATTTCTGCTTCCAAGATTTATGTCTCTGTGTGCGTGTATGTGCACAAGCATGCGTGCAGATCGTGCCCTAGAGGCTGTGCCTTTTCTTGGGTACTCGGCCTATGCTTCCTCTCTCCATAAGAACACTGCTGAGAACGCCCAACTTTTGTGGAATCCCCCATCATGGGAGGTCATGGTGGTCTTGGCAGGGATACCAGTCAAGGGGACTAGTGCCACGGCTGGGGCCTAGGAGCCAGGGCTTGGTCATGCATGGGAGTAACCCAGAGTTAGGTCCCCTTGTACGGTGGACCTTGTCCTTGCAAAAGGACAGAGGCTGTGGCCAGCTTTTTTCTCTTCTTTTTGCCCACCTGTTAATTCAACCCACCCTCCCTCATCTTGTTAACCTTAGTTTTAATCCCCAGAGAATTGTAGCATATGTAGGGTGAGTATATTAGTTTTCTACGGCAGTGTAAACAAACTACTACAAGTTTAGTGGCTTAAAGCCATACCCATTCATAATCTCACAGTTCCTATGGGCCACAAGTCCAGGTATAGCTGGGTCCTCTGCTCAGAGTCTCACAAGGCTGCAGTCTAGCTGTCTGCTACACTGTGATCTCACCCAAGGCTTCAGATGCTCTTCCAACCTCATGCGGTTATGGGCGGAATTCATTTCCTTGCACCTATAGAATTTATGTGGCTTGCTTTTTCAAGGTCAGTAGGACAGAGCATCTTAAAGGGCTTGCCTGATTAGGTTAGGCCAACCTAGGAGAGTTTTCCTTTTAATTAACTTAAAGTTAACTGATTAGGAACTTTAATCACATTTACAAAATTCCTTCATCTTTGTCATATTCTGTTGGTTGGAAGCAAGGCACAGTCTTGCCCACACTCAAGGAGAAGGGATCACACAAAGGTATGGCTAGTGGGGGCCAGGAATCATGGAGGCCATCTAAGGATTCTGCCTATTAGAGGTGGGGAGAAAATTTCTATTTGATAAATACAGCTGTGGGCTGGTATTAATGCTTTTTCGAGTTGACAAGGGTTTGCAGCTGCCCCTTTCCCATTAGTCACCCTGATAGATTCTTTGGTGATGTCCCAATACACTTTCCTGTCCCCTCCATCATTGAGGTACTTTCACCTGAGGTTTTCTTGACTCCTCTGAATGCACTTGTATTCCAGCTGTAGCTTATGATGCTACTCAGTCCCCAGACCTCCAGCTGTCTACCTGTCACTCCTCTCTTGGCCAAAGTCCCTTGCCCCTGGATGGGGCTCTCTTGTTCAGGATCTGTGAGAATTCCTTGCTGGCTCAGGAGTAGCCCACACCTGGATCACCGGGAACACTCAGAAATGTTATTTCCCTCACAAATACAGGGAGTGCTGGTTGCCTCCATATGAGAATCTTTGTTCTCATGTTATGAGAGGCCAGCCATAACTTCTACCTTTTCAATTTAAAAGGCATGAGTTATTCACCATGACTCTGCCTACCAAAGTGCAGAGAGAACACAAACTCTCCGAGGGGTTCGGTTTAGGCTCTTTTCCTTTGGCTTGATGTGAGGAGGTGGCATCACCCCACCTGAGGGGGAAATTCGTGATCACATTGCTCTTGAAAAAAAATACTCTCCCAGTTTCCAGCTCTCTACCCTTTTATTTCCAGTTCTTTTTTTCTTCTCAGATTTGGAAGGGGTTGTGGTATCAGTGACAGGACTCTAGAACCAGTACCTTTGAGGTACTTGTGAGGTTTGTGGGAATGAAGAGTGTAAGATGGATGGTCTGTTAGCAGCAAGGAAGGACGGTCAGAGACCAGACAACACAGAGTCATCATACTTCAGAATGAGCAGTGGAAAGTCAGGTGTGCAGAAGGATGTGGCTGTTGCCAGGCAGGGCAACACATTTAAGAAAGCAGTCAAGAGCCAGAGATCCATGGGCAAAGGAGGGCCAGACAGGCAGCAGATGGCACAAAGAGGACCTTGATTCCCAGCCAGTATCTGTTGCAACTAGATATTGCACACATGAAGTAATGGATGAAAGTTAAAAATTAGTAAGAAACAATAATTGTGCCTAAGTTCTTGTATTTCTTTAAAATTTTTACAAATACCCTTTTTGATTGAACTTAAGAACAAAAGTACTGTTAATTACTATAGGACATACACAGGTAAGCTCTCAAAGAGCTTATTGGGGGGGTAAGATAAATATATAAATAACCATAATAAAGATCAAGTATACTTGTCAAGAACCCTCCATCCTGTTTCAGTCTGTTATTTAAGACTTATTCTGAGGTTAAACATATTAATCATAATGAAAATATTCAAACCATGCAGAAAGGCCATCTACCTACTCCACACAGGTAACTACTTTTTTTTTTCTCAGTAGGCCATTTTTAAGAGAAGTTTTAGCTTTGCAGAAAAATTGAGGAGAAAGTACAGTTTCCATGTACTCCTAGTAACTGCTTTTTAAAGCTGGTTTTTATTCTAATCTCAAATCATCACTAATAACTCTCTTTTCTTGATTTATTAATACTAGATTGTATTTGTTGATTCCCTTACATGAAGGATGAGATGTTATTTCACTATATTTTCTCCTGGTCTCTCTTTTCCTTCTTCTCTCCTCAGTTTTTGTTACATTAGTATTTTTTCATTTGCATTTATATTTTATGTTGTAATGACATTTTTTTCTTGCTTTGACTATAGGTTTATTACAAAAATTAAGCCCCTGACTAGCATTTGCAGTGTTATGATTATGCATAGATTATCCATTGTCACACCGGGCTTTAGTGCCTGGCCATAGAAAAGGCAATATCAGCCTGTGTCACTAAATCACCGATGCTCAAAAGAGAGTGTCTTAAGCGTCAAGGTCCACTGGATCATTGTTTAATTTCTTTCCGACTCTCTTCATTTCTTCTAGGTCATATACAGCTACCACAGCTTCTTCTATCTTACATTCTCCCTCTTTTTTTTAAATCTCTTTTTAATTTTGTTGGAATAGCTTCTAACATATTTTTTTTCCACATAGGGCATGTGAAGTTTTGATTCCTAAATGTCAAAAAATGCCTTTATTTTGCCCCCACATGTGCCTGATGGTTTGAATATGTATGGGATTCTGGGCTTAAAAATAATTTTTCTTACAACTTCAAAGATAGTATTTGATTGTGTTCTAATAATCAGGCTTGTTGATGAGAAGGAATGTGATGCTTTCACTCAGTGAGTTATTCTTTTTAAAGTGCCTGGAAAAGGGCCTGTCATATAAAAATGCTGGGTAAGTGGTTGATAAATAAAACACTAAAAATGCTGTGTGGTCCTTTTGTAAGTGATTATTTACTCTCTGCAACCTTCTAGGATTTCTTTTTTTTATCCTAGGAATTCTGGAATTTCATCATGCTGTATTGCTAATCCCACTTAGCACTTGGTAGAAACTTTTAATCTGAAGATTCTTGTCTGTCTCAAGTTTTGGGAAATTTTGTTTCATTATATTTTATTCACTCATATCCGTTGTCTCTGCTTTAGACTTCATGGAGTTTGTATTAAGTGGATGCTGGACTTGACTTTGACCCTCCGTGTCACTTTCCCCTCCATGTCTTCCCTTTCTTGATCCCTTTGCTTCATCTTTTGGATCAACATAGAGAAGCGATACCTTTCCGATACCTCAGAGCATGCCGATGAGATTTCTGGGTTGCCCTGTGCTTCCTGGACTCCCGGTGCCCCACTGAGGCAGTTGTTTGGTTTAGTCACTGTGGCGGAGCTCCTTTCTCTCTAGGTTTCACTCAGATGTCTAGTGAGTCCTGGTTATTGGGTGAGGCACGTGAATGAAGGTTTGGTTGATTAGATTAATTAGTATATATCCCTGATACAGTTTCCTCTGCAGTTGTGCTGCTGTCTGTCAGCAGGACCTCCTCTCACGGGAGGGCGGTGAGTGGGTGGGCTATGGGCACGCACCTGGAGGTGAGGCAGACGTGTAGTCTGTGGCTGCCCCCGCAGCTGAAGCTAGAAGGGGCTGACTGCAGGGGTGGACGTTCTGAAGGAGAGCTCTCTCCTCCTCCTCCCGTCCTCCTTTTCTTTTTACTCCTTCTTATCCTCCTCCTCCTTATTTCCTTTAGGGTCTGATGTAGAGTATAGAAGTGTGTGAAACTTTGTTTTCCTTCTCTCTCTGCCCCAAATATGCCCACATTGACTCTTCTCCAGATGACTGCCCATTTGTGTTGGGGAGCGGTTTGAAAGCTTCATTCTAGCAGAAAGATTCCGCCCTTTGTGTTCTGTGTACCTGGAGAGGAGTTAGCACTCAGGTGATCTAAAAGGAGTTCTCCAGTCAACTCATCTGATGGCCTCAGAGCCTATTCCTGGCCTTTGTCATTTGTTGGCGCCAAGTTGCTTGGCATGTCTCCCACTTTTCCTGGGAATAACATCTCTTACCTCTGGTGTTTTGGGTGGTGATTATTCTGGGATTCCTCAAACTTCCTGATGCCCTGATTGCTCTCTTATGTGCTATGCCTGTTAGGATTTCCTTCTTTAAACAATATCATTGTAGTTATTTCACTGGGACTTTGGGTTGGGAGAGAGGTAATAGGGCATGCTCTCATGAAACCTGGAGCTGGAGGTTTTCTTTGTAAAGTACTCTATTAATATGAAAATGACTGTGCTCATTGCTGCCTAACACGTGACCATACTGATGGTAAACAGGGCTCCTCTGACTTCTAAGGTTTGAGAGAGACCCCAAATTGTGGTCAAGTCCTTATGAGGAATTAGGCTTCATTATTAGTAGCTCTGCCAATGCAAATATGTGTAAATGGATAACAAACATGACCACTTGCTGTCCCAGACGGCTCCCTCGCCTCGCTGGCAAGTGTGTCCACCAGCTCTTCCTTCACTGCTGCTGCTTGGGGAGTACTCAGAAACCACAAGGCTAAAGACCTTCGTGCCCTAAGGTAGGCTGGCTCATAAAGACCTGAGGAGAAACTTTTTTTTATCAGGCTCTTTGAAAATGTCCTCCTTTCTCATGACTTAGAGTAACACGCATCTTTGCCTAAAGTATTCAGCTAGTGGGTGATGGGGAACAGGGATGCTCTTAAGATTCTGGGAAATTTCAACACAGCAAACACTATTTCCAGTCTTTCTGAAAACCTTTTGATTACCAACTTGTGCTTGGAGCCATCCCTGAAAAAAAATCCAATTTGGTATATTTTATGGATTTTATTATAGTGCTATTTATTCTCTATCCCAGATAGCTAAAGCCAGTGTTAAATAATGCAGGCTTTGTAGCTCCGAAGCTCTGATACAGACGGGGTCTGTGTGCTTGGCTTTCAGAGAATCGGGGAGGGGGAGGGGGAGGCAGCTGTAGGCGCCAACTCACAGCCCTCTGCTGTGCTGAAGGGAACATGGCCCACATGGGCGCTGGGGAAAGCTGGCCTGGGCATCGGGACACCTGGGGCTTCTGACTCAGCTCTGGGGCTATAATTGGCTTGTGTTCCTGGGCAAGTCGCTGAACACTTCCGGGCCTCAGTTTCCTCCTTCACAAAATGTATAGAATTTACCACCATGTCCTTCAGGCGACTTCATGCTGGATGATCTCTAAGGTTTATTTTGAATACTCTTGAGTCTCTTTCAACAGCATAACATGCATTTCTGTGAGCAAAAAGAACACATGGAAATAGAAGGGAGAGTTAGTCTATTTAGGAGACAATATTTCTCATGTCATGGGCTTTTTCTGCCTGAAAAGGAGGGAGATGACCATCCAGGGTGAATGATTTAAATGAGGTATGGTAGCTAAAGACTCTAGGGATGGTTAACTGCTGTGAGAATCTAGCATCATGCATCCCTTAAAATACACGTGCAGGATCCTGTGTTTATAATAGGTGAGATAATGCTCAGTTCTGGGTGCCTTGTTTAAAGGGTTTATGGATAATGAGAAGTACCTGTAGAGCCATGGAAACCAGGAAGACTTGGGGGTGCTGGAGAAGTGGGGAGAGGGTATGGAGAAACCGGCCATCAGAGAAAAAAGTTAAAGGTGTATGTAGCCTCATACATAGTTCTTAAAAGCCTTGCATTTAATGAAAAATAAGGAACAGAATGAGATATTACAGAATTCCATTCACATGAACTAAAAATACGTATTATATAAGACCATAAACAAATAATTTTAAGGGAATTTAATAAAAAAGAATAAGCTAAAGGATGTGGGATTATTTAGCTTGAAAAACAAAATGAGAGAGATATGGTGTATATTTGTAGGTATTTAAAGACTGTCCTGTGGAAGAGGGAAGATTTGTTCGGGTAGCTCTTGAGGGCAGATACGGGATCATTTGTTCTGTAGTTTGGGGAGTAGGTTTTGGTTCAAAACCTATGACCTCTTGTGTGCCAGTGCAAGCTTACAAAATAAACCAGTTGGTTCTGCCTAGGATAGGTAAGAGGAACTAGTCTTGGCTTATGTGCAAGTGACCCCTGTACTGGGCATATTTGATTATATGATGCTTAGGCCCTTTTCATGGCTCATTTCTACCTTCTAGGACATGAGAACAATCGCCAATTAGCTCTAGAGTAAATCGGAGAGAGGTGTTTTGAAGATATGTGGTGTTCAAGCAGGAAGAGTTAACCACCAGAACATCCCTAGAGTGGTGTTGGCTTCGTGAATTTGCCGTTGTCTAACACTGGGATAGATCTATCTGATGGAACTATGAGAACAGCTGGTTTTCTCCCCCTGCTTATTCTGTCTCTCTCTCAAATAAATAACATCTTTAAAAAAAAAGGGGGCACCTGAGAGGCTCAGTTAAGCGGCCACCTTCAGCTCGGGTCATGATCTCAGAGTCCTGAGATTGAGCCCCATGTGGGGCTCCCTGCTCAGCGGGGAGTCTGCTTCTCCCTCTGTCCTTCCCCCTCTCATTCTCTCTCTCTCAAATAAATAATTAAAATCTTAAAAAAATAACAGCTGTTTTTCAACATTAATGTGCATACAAGTTGCTTGGGAAACTTGTTTTTAAAGAGGCAGCATTCCCAGGTGATGCTGATGTATGGGAGGTTTGGGCTAGGGTTAGAAGTTGTTGCAGTTGAAGCAAGTACCCACGTGATTCGAGAAACTTGTCAGGCCAGATGCTTTTCTGTAGGCAGGGTCAGGTTTTGGAAGAAGGTGTGAATTCTTGACCCGTAGGAACTTTTTAACCCTGAGCTTCTGAGATTCTCCGCCAACAGTTTGTAAAGGCCCGTCTGTTTTAACATGGGCATCTGAGCAGGATTCCAGAATAATGACTGGTGAATGTCATTATACCTGAAGATAAAAATGTTGATTTAGAAACAGATGTAAATATTTAGTACAGAGTTCTTGCTTTTGGCTGCTAATGATTCTTTGATAAGTTTTAGAGTTTTACTAACAAAATATACACCAGTGATCCGAGTACTAATTGCATTTGTTCACATATGGAGCTGGTTGATTAAGTTGGCTCTAGGAATAAAATTAGTTTCCTGAAATCCCACATATTTGTTTGTTTGCTCATTAGTAGCTTGTCCCTAATCTTTGTGCTCAGGAATCCAATGGCAAGTCTTGTGAACAGGAAATAATCAAGTGTGAAGCAGGCTTCAAACCTGGGTGCATACCAGGACCACATGGAATTGTTTTAAAAACAGTAGTTCTCAACGGGTTTGAAAATGTGATGACTGAGTACCACCCTCAGATTCTGATTTAATTGACCAGTAGTGTGGCCTGGTTGTTAGGAATTTTTTTTTTTTTTTTTTTTTTTTTTTTTTTGGAGAAGCGGGGAGGCGCAGTGGGAGAGAAAATCTTAGGCAGGCTCCATGCTCAGCACAGAGCCCGACTTGGGACTCGATCTCATAACCGGAGATCGTGAGCTGAGTTGTAATCAAGAGTTAGATGCTTAACTGACTGATCCACCCAGCGTCCCTGGTTGTTAGAATTAAAAAAAAAAAACTCTCCAGGTAGTGCTATTATAAAGCCACATTTGAGAACAACTGTTTTTAAACACACAGACTTTGGAGCCTCAACCAAGAAATTTTTACTTGGTGTGTCTGGGGTGGGGCCCAGGGATATGCATTTGAAAAATTCCCCGGTTATTTCTGATGCTCACTCTTATTTACAAACTGCTGGTATAAATGAAAACAGCTTAGATTTAGAACGACACAGATTTGCTGTTAATTTTGGCTTTGCTGCTTATTAGCGGGCAATTTACTACCTTTGGTAAGTCCATTAACCTTTCTAAGCTGTTTCTGCATCTGTATGTGGGGGTAAAATACACTAACTTCACAGCCCCGCAGTGGGATGTCATGGTCCCTCACCTCACTCTGGAGTCAGGCTGCTGGAGTTTGGATTCCAGCTCCCCCACTGGACACCTGTGCACCACAGAGCGGATTCTCTAATCCTGGGCTTCTCAGACTTTAATGTGCACACTGCATTCGAGTCACCTGGGGAGTGTTCAGATGCAGGTCTGAGGAGGGGCCTGCGACTCCGCATTTCTAACCAGCTCCCAGGTCACAGTGATGCTGCAGGCAGGGTGGACACTGAGGGCAGTGCATGATAAAAATGTGGGCCCTTTGTTCAAAAAGCTGAAGGAAAGTCCTTAAAGGTACTGAAATATAAAATTTTTTCCTTTCTTCCACGGTCCTACTTTCAGCTTGTTATGGTGTGTGTTATTTAATGTAGTACTAAGTAAAGGAAAGCTAGCATTTTAAATTCTTAGTATGAAATTCATGATTTATCTTTAAATTATACTGTGTCACTTTTAAATGCAAATATAAGAGCATTTAACTCATACGTGGAATCACCAAAATAACACAATTCCTATTTCGTTGCTCACGCATCCGCACGTATTTCATTCTTCCCAGAATTCTGCTGGACAAACCTATCTCAGCTGTTGTTTCACATCTTGAGGCTTTCACGGTCTACAGCATTTTCTACTTCTAGTTATTGTTGAGGAAGAAGAAAAAGGAACTATGGTTACCCTGTCTTCTATCTTTTCTTTTCCTTCTACGTCCTTATTTTCAGCTAACTGACTGGCAAACACAGGAGTGTATGAGTAAGAAAAGATATGAAAGGGTTCTTGGTAGTTTGTGTTTCTTGAAATGCCATTTCTTTCTGTGTTCAAAGCAAATTCTAAGGATGCTAAAGGAAAGTGTGGTTTATTGGGGCTGCCAGCATTTTTGCTTGCTGAGTCATGGACTTGACATGCTTATCTTGTACTTGCTTTGAGGCTTGTTGAACTCCCCCACCTCATGGACCTACTGGAATCCAGTGCTTATGGGCATCACCAAGTGCCATTTGCAAAGGGGGCGTCAAGGAATGGTTTTAAAAAAATCCATGTCCCATTGGATTACATTTACAAAACACAAGTTGAAACATAAAATTAAGAATCTCAAGATAGCAGGGGCGCCTGGGTGGCACAGCAGTTGAGCATCTGCCTTCGGCTCAGGGCGTGATCCCGGCATTATGGGATCGAGCCCCACATCATGCTCCTCTGCTGTGAGCCTGCTTCTTCCTCTCCCACTCCCCCTGCTTGTGTTCCCTCTCTCGCTGGCTGTCTCTCTCTCTGTCGAATAAATAAATAAAATCTTAAAAAAAAAAAAAAAGAATCTCAAGATAGCAGAGCATTAAACCAAGTGTGGCCATCCTGAGCAAGGCTCCTATGCAGTGACTGCATGGTCCCACACTCATGAAGGCAACTTTGGCCACACTTTGAGTAGGAAGGACCTAGTTTCCATACTACTGTCCTCTGTATGTTACTACAACATGAGGATAGGCAGATAGGATCTCTGCGGCAGGCAGATATGGCATAGGGTGAGACTCCTCACTTTCTTGTTTCCCTTCTGAAGACCTAGCAGTACAGTAGACCTTCATAAAACCTTTGGGATGCTCAAATGAGGCTGAGTCACTGTAGGAGATAGTGAAAAGGATCATTTGCTTTGAACATACTCTTCTGATGAGTGACCGTTGGCTGGGCTGGGCTGAGCTTGGTCTCCAGCCATAGGAAGAGCTCTGTGATTCGCTGTGGCCAGCTGTGGCTGTAGGCCTAGGAATGCTAGTCAGGGGTTCCGGGGAAGGGAGAGAAGGCCAGTTTCCTGATCCCTGGTGGGAGGACTGCAGCACTTGCCTGTATTTGTCCCTTGTCTTCCTGCTGCTTTTGTTCTCTGAGCTAATTCCTGTTTGAAGAGCTGATATTTAATTCAACAGCCCCCCATGGAGCCTTGTGCCTGTGATAGAAGTTTCTAAAAATCTCTCAGTCAACAAAATGATAACAGCTGGTCTTTAAAACTCTGGGAGCTCTAGACTGGGGAGGTGCTGGGGGAGGGAGAACCAAGGGAACCAGGGATTGGGGCTGGGGAATGCACTATTTGTTAAAGATAATGAGGCAAAAATGTGACAGAGGTTTTTATTACAAATAATAGACAGAAGTCTTCAAACAACAGCAGAGAGTCATTAAAAAAAGAAACAGAGTTAAATAATTGTCTAATTAGCAGGCACCAAGAAGGCAAAATTTATTCCATTAGAACTTCTTAAGGGAGAGTCAATAAATTCACAGCTGGGTGTTCACTTTCTCAAGAATACAGAGAATGTGGATTTTCCTGGTGCCAAGTTGTACGTCGATCCCTTTGCCAAGCTTCCTTTCTGATTAACTCAAGGTGAGTCTTCCCTGCTAGGCTCAGTTGCTTTACCCAACCATGTCATTAAGCTCTGGCCCAAGTCATGAGCCTTCACAGAGTCAGGAACCACAGGGACCACTGCTATTAACAGTGCTATCAGCTAACATTCATACAGGACTCCACAAGCAAGCATGTTGACATACCTGATTTCATGGAATTCTTGTAGCCATTCAGTAAGGGAGCTGAGCCTGGGTAAGTGAATGTTTGAGTATTGATCGTGTGTTCGCTTGGAAGTCCATAACAAACTACCAGAGACTGGATGGCTTAAACAACAGAAATTTATTTTCTCACCGTTCTGGAAGCTGGAAGTCAGAGATCAGGGGGCCAGCATAATTAGGTGAGGTCTCTCTTCCTGGCTTGCAGACAGCAGCCTTCTGTCTGTGTGATGGAGAGAGAGAGAAGGAGGGAGTGAAGGAGATGGGGTAAGAGAAGAGAAGATAGAGACAGGGAGAGGGAAGGGAACCAAAGAGCAGAGGGAGAGGGCAAGGGAGAGAGAGGTCTATTTCTTTTCCTCTTCTGCTAAGGCCACCAATATTATCTGATTAGGACCCCATCCATGAGAGCTCATTCAACCTTAATTACCACCTAAAGGCCTCATTGCCAAGTTCAGTCACACTGGAGTTTAGGGCTTCAACATAAGGATTTGGGGGGACACAATTCAGTCCATACCAGATGGCAACCACCTGGTGAGAACACCAACCATCTGTAGCAACACAGTTCACTGTCTGCATTAAAATGACCTTATTCCAAGAATTTATTGCTCAGGGATATAATGTTACAAATAATTATTATTTGGTTAAGGAACTTCCCCCAAATCCATTTATCTGAGTAAAATATGATTCAGCCAATCCCTCATTAGAGTAAATACCCCCTTTCAGGATGATACATCACTTTACCAGGCTCACCAAACCACTGTTTTACTCTTTAAGACTCTCTTGCAACCCTCTTCTTGCTGTGTCAACTAATCCTAAAGTATGTCAGGAAGTTGGCCCAATCATATCAGTCCGCTGCATTGAAGGACCTGCCTTAAACAGACCCCCAGACCTCATCAATATTCTTCCTAGAAGATAAATCTCTGCCAAGGGTGTCTTCTTCCTTACTGCAGTAAGCAATGAACTTCAACTGTGCTTTAGCAACAAGTTGATTGGGTGGTTTTATCAGGCAGTCAGCAATCAACATTTGTTTGAACCTTGGCTGCCTTCAACATTTCCTAGCTGTATGATCTTGGTGCCCTCATCCATTTTCTTGATGTAGACTTCCCCCAAACAAGGTTGCCTATGAGAAAATATCACATGCTTTTGATTTACAATGGAATTACCTATCTAATTTTCTCCATTTCTAAAATGTCATCAACTGTTAAACACACTGGGGGACACAGAAACGGAACCCTGCTGTACTAAGTGTACACATTGGTTTTAACATGCATACAGGTCTAAATGAGAAAATGTAGGAAAAATTGTCTTAAAGATTAAGTGAATTTAGAGATTTCTTCTAAAGCCCTCAGAGAGCTTTTGTGGGAAGGATGGGGGTTTTCCTGAGGTCCTTTCAAACCCATCACTACAGCTGAGTAGTTTCTGATTCCGTTCTGGGGGCAGGCCAGCCCTGCTTGGGGGAACAAGGCAGTGAGCCTAAAATCATGTCCCATATGTTTGAGTTCCTCATGGATTTGGTCATGGTCCCTATGTTTGCAGACACTTGGAATGTGTTTGCTGCAGGCTGGAGCTGGCATTTGTTTAAGGGAGGCATGGGAGAGGGGCCCTTCTCTCACAGAGCTGGCATTATGCTTGGCTGCACTGACAGAAAGTATTGACTCAGCCATCCTTTCCTCTCTCATGGAGGACCCGTGCTCTGTCTCCACTCAGTCTCCTTTCTTCCTTAGTCTTACCTCATGGCATATTCATGGCCACGGCAGATAATTCGGATTGTTAAGGAGCTTATCTTATATAGTGCTTCCCAAAGAGACATCCGTAGACCAGGGCCAGAATGCAAACTTTTTCTAATCTCTGATTAGGTAAGTACAGAAATTGAGAGCAGTTAGACATGTTACAGCAATTTGGCATTACCGTGAAATCCAAGCAGAAGATCAGTGACACCATCTTACTGAACAGGGTCTAGGACGGTTTAGGTGTTGTGTTATACCCAGAGTGAGTTGCGTTTAGTGCAAGATCACATATTGACCATGTGCAGTAGGGCCACATACTGGCTTGTGATGGGCTGAACATTAAAAACAAACAAAACCAAGAAAAAAACAACTAGCCCATAACCACAGCTATATTGAGATATACTATTCTAAAAACTAGTTATTTTTATTGAGAAGCTATACCTGGCATATCAGCACCTGCCACTATGTGTGTAAGATCTTGGAACACTGACCTGGACATCAAGAGTTCCCAGCCCAGCTGGTTGAGAATTGTTACAGTTTATAATTCATTTGACATTGGACATTAGTCTGCATACAAAATATGTGCTCTATTAAAAACCATCTAGATGTCAACAGACACAGATTGCCTATTCTTCACCTTTGTGAAAATATAATTTGAAGCAAGTTTTGAAGAAACTGTAGACCTTAGACATAGATCAGCATATTCTCTGTAGCTTTAGTATTGATCAGAACATGACCTTTGGCTGTGGCCTCGCTGGCCTCACTACCAGAGTAAAAGGCCTTTCTGGGCTGTCCATCTTGGAGTCAGGGGTGCTTTTGGAATTAACAAAATAAGCATTTCCTGCCAGAGGCTTTCCTCTAGCTGTTTTTCTTTATCAAAGCAGAGGGGTAAGATGTCCTCTTAGCAGTCATTCTTTTTAAAGGCCAATTTTGTATCTATTTGGTCCTTCTTCCACTAAAGAAAAACAAACTGCTTTAGTTAAACAAACCCTTTAGTTAAAACAAAACTTTACTTGATTTAGGCTGAGCATTCTTATCAGAATTCTTTCCCTTCTTTCTCTCCCATGATCCTTTAGCATTCCTTAGGCTTCTAACAATACTGGACAAAATTGTTTCTTCTATAATTTCTATAAATTTTCCTGACAAAATAACAAATAATTTGAAGTAGACTTGAAATGTTCTTAAATTTTTTTACAGTGTAATTTCCTTTTAGCTTGCCATATCTGTTTTTTCCTTCCATCCCTCCCTTTTATCATATTTACCTTAGAAATTTCTACTGATCCTTCAAGAGTCTCCTTAGGTTGTATAGTGTAGTAATTAAGAGCTCAGATTTATCACATGCCTGCATTTACTAGCTGAATGACTTTTGCAAATTCCTTCGCTTCCCTAAGTCTCCATTTACATGTCTATAAAATGGGAAAATAATAGCATCTATCTAATGGGGATTATTATGAGGATTAGGTGAGATAATTCTCCTACACTAATAAATATTAAGGGCCCAATAAATGTTAGCTATTCTTACTCTTAGGAAACCTTTCTTCTAGGTCGACTTTCCATTGCTTCATCCCCTCTGAAAGTGAGCTCCTTGATCGTCCTGGGCTACTATATTGCTCTATTCTTCTCTTTAATGTTCTGCCCTGTATCTGTCTTTCCTGCTAGACTTTGGGTTTACCCAAAGCAGATTTGTGTTTTCATCTTTGATTCGACAGTATCTTATCACATGCTTAATGGATACTTGTTGAACTGAATTCAAACACACTTCTCTTTTCCCATCTTTCTAGCACATTGGCATTTTTTAGTGCAAGGTCAATGGGAATGCTTATTTAAAAACAGATCTCTTGTTCTTCACAGAGTCAAAATTTAGGATTACTGAGAATCTTCATCTTTAACAAGCTTCTCAGGGATTCTTAAGCTCAATAAACCACTGACCTCCATCTCTTCAGCATGTCCATGTTTGGAAACTTCTGTATTTCTTAGACCTGTGTCCCAGACTCTGCCTATAGACTCTGTAGTCATATGTTTCCTCTTAATCATCATTAATTTCCATTGCCTCTGGCTAATTCCAAGCATTTTCATCTCTTGGCCATAATTTTGCAGTAGCATTATTTGGCAGACTCTTAGGTCCCTGTGATCCTTGCTTCTTAGTATCCATCTTGTTTGTGGACAGGACTTGTGACTTCCTCCAACCAGTAGAATATAGCAAAAGTGATGGGATGTATATGATTACATTACACAGAAAAGTGTCTTCTGCTGGCTTTGAGGAGATAAGTGGCTATGTGTCAAAGAACTCTAGGCAGCCTCAGAAGCTGAGAATGGCCTCTAGGCAATAGCCATCAAGAAACTGAAGCCCTCAATTCTACAATCACAAAGAATTGAATTCTGCCAACAACCTGGGTGATCTTGGAAGCAGATTCTCTTTGACCCATCAAGCCTCAATAATATATCCCTGCCAACATCTTGGTTACAGGTTAGTTAGACACTAAGTAGGGGACCCATCTGAGCCTGGACTCCTGACCCACAAAAACTGAAATAATAATGTGTGCCAGTGCAAGCTGTTAGGTTGTGGTAATTTGTTCCACGGCAATAGAAAGCTAATCTGCGTTCTAATTGGTGTTCTTAATTTCTTCTTCTTTTGTTTCCCTTCCTTTTCCTATCCATTCCGAAGACTTTACTTCCTTTCACATATAAAGACTCTGAATAACCAACTTCATATTATTTCTGATCCCAAACCTTTCATAAGCTCCTCATTCCCTACAGAAGAAATTCTAGACTCTTCAGAGACTTGGCTCTGTCCTCCTTCTTCTCACTCCAAATGGCCTTCCAGTTTTGTTTCCCACCAAATATCTCCTTATCCCATGTCACAGAGATAATTTATATGTGCCTTTCACTTTTACATTTGAGGCCTTTGCTCAGATTCATCCCTCAACCTGGAATGCCTTATCCCTTATTCTCACCTTTTAATGTTTTAATACTACATCCGTCTTAAATCCTTCTCTATTCCTTCCATGTAGAATGAGTTGTCTCTCTGTGGGGCTTCTATAGACATTCCTTGTACCTCAGGTTACCATTTGTTCAGTCTGTCATATTTTCTAGTTAGTCATTTGTGAGGCTAATTTATAAGCTCTTTCAGAGCAGGGACAGTGTTGCCTTCATCCCTTCTAGAGAATAACATTCCACACGTTCTCTGACCTCAATGTAGAGTTCCTGTGTGTTCTTTGGCTGCCATTTGTTTAATTTACTAATCCAAGTTCTACAAAGATATTTTCAAATATTGTAACAGCCAAAATGTTCCCTAAAACTGAGGAAAGGAGTAAAGAGGTATTAGGCCCAGATCTAAGAAAAGAAGTGTTATGAACCTAACACTAGAAGGAACAGTCAATTCATTATTATTTTCAAAAGCTCAGATTGTTGATCTGCCCAGAAAGAATGAGGGTCCTACTTTACCATAGTGGCATACATACCACATAAATAAATTCTCCAGGACTTGTGTACTCCAAGTCAAAATTGATGCTAGATCATTGTGGTTGAGTTTCTCTTCTCTCCTGTGTTTGAGAATAAAGTATTAAGAGGGATGTTTAAGAAGTAGTTACAGTATCTAGAATCATAATAGACAAAATATCAACCTAGGTCTTTATCAGTATCATTAGAGAGTATGATGGTTAATTTTATGTATCAACTTGACACATAAAATTGTACCCACATAATAATTTGGTTAAACATTATTCTGGGTATGTCTGTGAGGATGTTTCTGGATGAGATTAATATTTCAGTTGGTAGACTAAGTAAAGCAGATTGTCTTTCCCAATGTGGCCTTAGCCAATCTGTTGAAGGTCTAAATAGAACACAAGGCTGGCTAAGGAAGAATTAGCTCTTTCTTCCTATCTTTGAGCTAGGACTTATGATCTCCTGCCTTCACATTCGGATTTGGACTGGAACTATACCATTGGCTCTCCTTGGTCTCCAGCTTGCTAATTTCTCAGCTTCCGTAATTGTGTGAGCCAATTCCTTATAATAAATCTTTTCTCTTAGAGTAGTAAACTGTATACTGGTGACTAGTGAACTGTATACATATATATCTGTATCATCTCCTATAGGTTCTCTTTCTCTGGAGAACCCTGTAGTCAGGGAATATGTTTTAGAGGCTACAGAAACTTATTTTGATAAATCAGTCTAGTTCATTAGTTCTTTATTAAACTTCTGGTACATTCAGAGCAACGAAATGCACTACGAGCTATGAAGACTATAAAGATAAAGAAGTTTCTAGCCTTACAGTAAGTTTTTAAGCTTGCTCTTAAACTATCCTAGGGCAGGGAATTTTAAGAGCCAGGAGAGAGGTTTCAATGGAAGGGAGGGTCGCTTTGGCCAGGGAGTGAGAGGATGGCTTATAAGACAGGCAGCACTAGTTCAGGTTCAGTTTTCTGTTAATGTCACTCAGTTTTCCAACTACTGTCCTTGTCTTATTTATGTGGAAACGACCTTGAACTCCTCTGGTTAGTATTGTAAGACATGTTAAAATCATGAAGGCACTGTTCTTAATGAAGATTTAATAGTCATTCAATCAAATAACAGCATCAAAATAAATAGAGCAAAAGCTATCAAGGAGAAATAGACCGAAGCACATTAGTACAAGTAGACTTTAATAACTTTTCCCCAGTCCATTGACAAATTAAGTAGACAAATGAGTAAGTAAAGATATAGAAGACCTAGAAAACATAATTAACAAGGTAGACCTAATATAGCTACCTCAATCTACCAGTGTACTGCTCTCTGAAAACAGAAAACACTTTTTTAACAAGTGCTATGGAACATTTACAAAAGTAGAACTATATTAGGTCCAAAAGAAGGATTCCAAAAATTTTCAAAACCATAGACAACATTCATAGAATCCAATAACATTAAAGATTAGTTATTAAACTAGAAAACAAAGATATTTCTACCATTTGTACACTGAAATCTCTTTCTTAAACCGTTCTTAGGTTAAATGTAAAATCAAAACTGGAATTGGAAAATATCTAGAAAATGAAGACTATGAAGATACTACATATCAGAACATGAGCAGTATAACTAAAACGAAACTTACCAAAAAAGGTGTAGTTTTATATATTCACAGTAATAAAGAGGAAAAAACAAAAAGACATCTGTGAAACTAGACGAACACAATTGCTACATACTCCTAAATAAAATAGAAGGAATTAAGAAATAAATTCAGAAATCCATAAAATAAAAAAACAGAACAATGACTAATAAATTAAAGAACTGTCTTATATGTAAACATATTCCAATAAACAGTCAACTAGCTTTATAAAGATACGCAGTGAAGAAAATATCATGTGCTAACATTTCTTTGAGCACAAGAGAAAGTCGTGCACAGAATGTTACTGCAGGCTCAGTATCTCGGATCTGTTTGCTGATATGGGTTCTTGTTTTGACTTGTAGCTCCTGGTAGCATCTTTCTGAATAGGCGTGTGCTAGTTGGCCCCATTTCCCCATGGGAAAGGAGACGGTGTCTGCCCATGCATCACAGGGATTGGATTGTGGGTCTCAGTCTCTGGAGGCATCATGAGCCATCTGTACTCTCCTCCCTACCTTTTCTGCTTCTCTGCTGCTCTGATAATGTGTGCCACAGAGTGAGAAGACCCTGGACTGGGGGTTGTGATGCCTGAGTTCTAACCTGCTACTATACATTTCTGCTCTTGGGTATTCTCAGGGCAGAATCTCAAGCCACTTTCTTTTCTGCAAAATGTGGGAGATTGGGTTTGATAATTTCTGAAATCCCTTATAAAGATAATGTTTTTAGATTCAATATCTTTTGATATTCAGTGTCTTGTTCTAACTTCAGCAGTTATCAGTTCCTCAGTTGCTCTGCAGTCTCCTCCTCCTACAACCTCGAATAGTGTCAGGCAATCAACCAGAGGACACCATGACCTCAGATTTCTTTGGAGACTTTGCTAAAATCAGTTCTAAAAATTTTGTCAATGAATTTTTTTCCGTGAACATTTGTATGAAAAATTTTTATGGGCTTGTAGGTGCCTGTTGCAGTGAGTTCAGTAGGAACTGATCCAAATGCTAAGTGCCTCTTTTACAAACCATGAAATGTATTATCATTTTTTCTTTATTGAATCCTGCTTCATTCTGCCCATTTTCATCTGAGTTCAGAGTGCCAGAATTGACCAGAATGGCCATCCATTCCAGATTGTGTTTCTGCCTAATCTAAAGGAAGGTATTAAATGTATTATGTATTTGGGGCTTTTTCAGAGTTAGTCCACAGGCAATAGAGCTACTACCAAAAATTAAAACAAAAACAAAAACCAAAACCCAACCTTCTTTCCTACACCCATGAAAAGGTTGAATAATTCCCGAAGGAGGCACATTCTTCAGACATTGACCTACAAAGGAAGTGGTTCTTTATGAGAACAGAATATGCAGCAACATATAACAGCTCCTCCTCCCAGATCAGGTCTGCTTATTTGGATACTTATCACACTGCCTGTGCTAAGGAGCCTGCATCTGTGTCCTGTTGTTATTACTGATGCTAATTGCTTTCTACTAAACACGAGTCAGTGCCAGGAAAGAATACCAGCTCCAATCTGCAAGGCATCAACTTTTGTGAGCCCTTAATACATGAAAGGAAAGCAGAGTAAAGAAGGAGAACTCAATTTGCATTTGGAGAGTGAGATAGGAATAGAAGATAGAAGAGAATTCACTTACATAAAAAAAGAAATTATAAAATTCATTCAGGCTTATATGCTGAAGCATTTCTTTGCTGCTCTTTCTGATTGGAGAGAGTGTCAGGAAGTGAGTGATGAGCCAGCAGGCTTTGGGGTGAGACTGTTGCTTGCTCAGTGGTGGGACTGCATTATCCGTTTTCTTTTACCATCTATGTGAGTACTGTAACATAGCTCCTTAGTGTGAGTGGGAGGGGATGGGGAGACTTTTCCAAATCAGTAGTGTCTGTGAGATTGTTGGTATCGATTTTTCCTCCTGAGTGACACAATTTAAGTGACTCTTGACAGGAATTTTCTTCTTGATGACAATTGACTTCTGATTGCCTAGACATCTCATAGCAACTAACAGGAGAGACAGGGAACACTCAGAGTGCTCACCTGCCAGGGGGAGCTCAGAGTTTCTCCAATTTCTTTCAGGCTTTCCCCACTAGGATGCCCCTAAACTGCTCCTACAAGGGCCCATGTGGCAGCAAAAGGGAACTATGACAAAGGAGAAAAACCTGTCTATAGTAGATTCTTGCTCTCATAAGCTTGGCAATTCTGATAATTCCTGTCATGTCTGTATTAGTTAATCATCGTCATCATCATCATCATCCTTTAGGGTGGACCTGCACAATTTCAAAGATATACAGATAGAAAGCCAAAATATTTTTAATCACCTGAAGAGTTTGCATGCAGGTCACTAAACATAGGAATAGCTGATGAATCTTGTTTCATTCTGCCCATTTTCATTCCAGTTCAGAGCTATCATGTTTAATGAATGAACTTGAGAATTACTGATTCACATGTCTAGGCGTTATGTGAAGTGGAATTTATATGCAGATTTCTGGACTCACGACTAACTGGGGAGAAGGAAACAGTCAAGAGACTGATTTCTCTCACGCTCCTTGGTTAGAATCAAAAAGCAGAGATTGAACCATCAGGAATATTAGAGACCCTCTTTGCTTTACTTCTTTGGACAAGACAATGAAGACAGTTACTTACAATGCCTACTCTACTTCCAGTGAGGACCTGAGACAGCCTAAATTAAAACATACAAAATGAGGGAGTTAAATTGTAGGTAAACAAAGTGCTCAGAAATCTAGATGAAGGGTGAAGTATTGTACTAGAATATAGTTAATGCAGTTGAACACCCAACTTGGCTCTGATGGAAAGTCAATAACAGTAGCAGTAGTAATAAGGATAATGGTAATGGTTGCCATTGTTTGTACCAAGTGGTTTTTAGACATTATTCTAATTTTTACAACAACTTCATGAACAGCAACGAACCCAGAGTCTCAGAAAAGACAAGTGATTTGACAAGAGCTACAGACAGAGTAAGTGATGGAGCCAAGATTCAAATTCAGAGCTGAGTTCAAAGCACATATTTTGTGGTATAGACATGTCTTTGCAGGACACTAGCTTCTATGTGGGCCATAGGGCAAGTTTTTGAGATCTGAGATGCCTGACAGCCCTAGTCAAGGCCCAGTGTTGGGAAGAATTATCCAGTCTTATAGTTGTTCACTAGTGAGATTGCACATATGTAAGAAACAGCTTTCTGGGGGGCTTACTGCTTCAGTTTCTGGGAAGAGGGTCAACTCTTAAGGCCTTTGAGAGATTATCTTCCAGAGTCCGTATTTTCATTGTAAGGGTTGTTGAAAAGAGCCACCAAAAATATAGCCTGTGTTTTACCAACTCTACAAAGGATGCTTTAGTTGCTGTATGGTAAGATAGGAAGAAAGGCTCACAGCTTGATACCCACAAGATGATCCGAACAAGAGAGAGCTAATCCTGGCCTTTACCTGATACCACCATCCAGATGGCATAGCCGACTAAAGCCCAACATACCAGAAACTAGGATTATGGTTAATTGGGAGTTGGGGGCTTTTGGTGGCAATGCTTTTTTGTTGTTGTTGTTGGACAAAAATATACATAAATGGTAAGTATGTTTGCAGCCATAAGAGTCTCTGTTCTGTAATAACCATGTTAATGTTCTCATAAAAAGATATGGGGCAAGAGCAAAGTGACAGAAAGGCTGATTAGCATTTTATGACAGAATTAAGCTGCATGACAAATAACTCAATGGTTTTACAGCCCAGCAAATTCTACTTTCAAATGCCGGAGGTGCTAGGATGTTTTTGTTCATTTATTTGTTTTTTTATATTTAACCGTGAAGGTGTCCAGAGCAATTTGTAGAAAAATGGAATGCAATTGTATTAGTAGTAAATATGATGATTAGTGCTAATACTTATTAATAATCCACTTGCTCCAAAATCTCTGAAAAATTTACTGTATTCAGTTTCAGGATTTTTCAACATACAGTGGTTCAGAAGTGGAAGAAAATGTTCAGACCACTACTCATCAGTGTCCTAATTCATATGATGGGTTTTACAAAATTGAACACTTCTTCCATATTTCTCCCCAACTATGGGGAAATCTCTATCTGAGATTGTGAATTCACTATTCTGTGAATGTTAAAGGGGAAACAACTCCTACTTTGTTCAAAGTAACAAGTTCTAGATTAAGAATTCCATCTACACTTGCCGTTTTTATTTTTTAAATTTTATTTATTTATTTGACAGAGAGAGAGAGCCAGTGAGAGAGGGAACACAAGCAGGGGGAGTGGGAGAGGAAGAAGCAGTCTTCCCAGCAGAGCAGGGAGCCCAATGCGGGGCTTGATCCCAGGACTCTGGGATCACGTCCTGAGCCGAAGGCAGGCACTTAATGACTGAGCCACCCAGGTGCTCCAACACTTGCAGTTTTGTTACAGGTAAAGAATTGCAAGGGGTAGAAAGAGGCAAGGGAGACACCTTACTTAATTCAGCAAAGGAAATGTGTATTAAATAAAGGATTCCTGAGAAAGAATTCAGTAGCTGGTTTTCTCTTCTGCAGATAACGGAATCATTCCATGTTTCCTTGATTGCTGGTGGTAGATGAGGATATTAGTTCTCGTTTATTTCACTGAGAGTGTAATATTAATATATCTAAATTACTGACATTAAAAAAGAGAAAAAAAAACTTGCCCATAATTTTACCCTCCTAATAGAACACTGATGACATACTATATCATATATTTAAATATGAAGGGTGTAAAAATTCACCTCTTTTTGTAATCAGCCAACATATGAGATAATAGGTGGGGGTCTACCTTGTGTCTAGCACCATGCTTGGTAGTTAGGGATACAAGAAGATGGTCTGTCTGCCCTTTCAGAATTTCAGTCCATTTGGGAAGCCAAGCTGATTGAATGAAACAGTAAGCAATGCAGGGTTATATAATAAAGTGATATAGGATGTGGACAAAAATTATGCAGTTACTGTAGTCTTAATTGCATCTGTAATTTAGATATATAACACTTTATACATTCTAACTGCTAACAAACACCTATTGGATTGAGAGGGGATGTTAGTTCTGGTTGCCACTTTGTGTAACTATGAATAATGAGTGGAATGAATGAAAAATGGAATACAATTGTAATCATAGTAAATTTGATGATTAGTTTCTCCAGAATTTCTATGAAATTATTATATTCAGCTATAGGATTTTTCAACATATAGTGATTTGGAAGTAGAAGAAGAAGTTCAGGCTATGAATAAAAGACCATTAAATGAGCCACTTAACATATCTTTTTTTTCTGGATAAAATGAGGAAGATAGGAAGGTCTAGATGACTTTCAAAGACTCTTCCTGTTTTGGTATTTTATAGCTCATAACTCTGGCTCCTGTCAGTGGGATGATTTCAGTTCTTTCCAGAAAGCCTGGGAAGTGGAGACACTTGGAAATTGCTTCTCTGAGGTAACATTGTCTTTTAATCTTTCCTCATAAGTGAGGTTCTGGGGCTCCAGACCCAAGATGTCTCAGATCCTAGCCTGGATAATGATGGGTCTGGAATGGCCCTTGGCTGCAGACTATGGAACTAAGATAGGTCTGAAAGCATCATTCCAGGGCAATATTGGAATGAAGAATCTAGGAATCTGGTCAACCAAACTACCAGCTTGCAACCAAACCAAGTACCTGTGGGTAGAGACAGAAACTTAAGAGGGGAACTGGAGAGCAATCAGATAGTGAAACAGAGCAGAGGGTCAGAAGCAGAATCTGAAGAGATTATCTGAGCCCAGGAACATAACTACAAGATGAGGAAGAAACTTTCAATTTTAAGGACAGGTGGCAGAGACTGTCCCACAGCCTGGCAGAGTGGTAGCTCTCTTCATATGCTACTTCACATGGACTTGTTTTTTTCTTGCAAGGGTGGGACAGACAGATTCACTCATGTTTTTTTGCCTTATCCCTTCCATGAGTAAGGGCAGGCCTCTGAATGGTGGTTGTTTGTGGCTGAGGGTGTAGTTCATAGCTGGAATGTAAAAATTTCTCAGCCCCTACTTCAGGGCTCTTTCTTACTCAATCCACTCTCCATACTATTACTAGCATAGTGATTTTTTTTTATAATATATTGTCTCTGACCTTGCCATTTTTCTGCATGAGAACCTTAATAGCTGTCTCGGTTAAAACTTAAAAATTTTAAGATCTTCTACCATATGGCTTCAATTTAGTTTTTCAACTGTCTTGGCCACTTCTACCATATAAGCGTATCGTGCACATTCTGGCCAGATTATGGCCCTTAATATTTCTCAAATATGCATTGTCTTTTTCCACTGCTGAGCCTTCATTCATGCCAACCGTCTTTCCTGGAATGCCTTTTCCCTTTCAAAATCTTACCTAGGATTCAATCCAATCTCTGTTGTCTTTTGTAAACTTTTTCAGAATGCTTCAGTCACATATAGCTTTTCTGTCCTTTAAATGTATGCAGCCAATTCTCCCTCCCCCTACTTTGGAATTTATTATTTCTACCTTATATTTCTCTTATTTCTACATTTGTCTTTACTGTGGGATTGTGGCTTCATTTGGGGAGGAATCCTGTGTCTTCAGTATCCCACGTAGCGCCTGATACATGGTGAGCTCTTCTTCCTTGTCTGTTGAGGTCTTGATCCAGGCTGGGGAAGTGGATATCCAGTAGGAAAAAGAAAAGACAATCATATAAAAGCAAGTGCTTTGATTTAGGATTCTCTTTTTTGGGGGCATTGTTCATTTTTGTGATGTAACATTCAACACCCCTCTCACCCAAATACATACTTTTGCGTATAAAATGTAAAGCAGTGTAGGAAAAAATGAATTTATTTTTTTTCACAATCACTAAACATATGCAATCAAATACAGGCCTATCTTGAATTATTAATCCTTCAATTGGAGTGACTCATTTAAACTGCCTAAGCAATTGTATCAAAACCCATGTGCCTGTTTCAAGGAAATTGCTGGAAACCAAGAGTTTCAAAAGAATAAAAATGCACCTCATTCCTTCCTCCTTCTCTTCCTTCTCCAGGGAGCACGCCTTCATTTTTCTTCCGGCATAAATAAGATGACTTTCTTAAAATTAAGTTTGTAATTCTTACATTAAAAACTTCTTTCATTCATCTTTGCAGCTCTTCTTTTTGGTTCCCATGTTGTGCTCTCAAGTGCCATAAGCCCCTTGATGTAATCGTCTCCACATACTTCCTCTTCAGACTTCCTGGGTTCAGACCTCACTTCTGCCAAAGTACTGGCCCTGTGACACTGCACTACCTTGTCTCTGCTGCAGTTCTTCATCTCTAAAATGGGAATGATGATAACTGGGTTGTGGCTGAAAGAGTACATGAACAGTACCTGCTGTGTAATAAATAATTAGCTATATTAACTCTTATTGTTAAGCTTAGAACTGACCTAGTCCTCTAGAGCTTTTGAAATTCTAGTGCATGTGGCTGTTCCTTGGTCCAGTTGTGATCCGTGCTGTTTTCCAGACTGTCCCACTCATTCTACACAGAGCCACTTCTTTTCCATCTTGTATCTGTGCAAGTTTTTCCCCCCTCTTTCTATTCCCAGATGTACCACTATCCCTTTATTCGTATGGAGACTTCATTAGGCTCTGACGGGTACCTCCCTTCATTGTCTTAGATTGAGAATAGTAACGGCTAATATCCCATGTTGCACTTTGGGTAGAGGCTGAGAGGAAAATTTCCACTATAAATGGCACCGTGCTATTGGTTAGAGGCATAATGAAACTTTTTACCTTTCCCTATAGCATTCAGGGAAAAGAGGCAGGGCCTTGGTGGAGGAGCATTCTGATTTGAAAGAGCAAATCTAACAACAGCAGAGAGACTGAGGGAAGTGCTGTTAGGCTGCCTTCCAAACACACCATACTGTTGATTCTAACAGTAAAGGGGCTCTCTTTCTAATCACTTGGTTTATATTTCTCAGCCCTCTTGACAAAGGCAGTGGAGATGAAGGCTGCTATTACAGATGCAGCTTGTGTGCTGGAGTTAACCAACTCCTGAGATTAAAAGTGAATTAGAAAAAAAAAATGTATGTGAATTGTGCTTCTTGGGAAGCTTTTCACTCCTGTCAAGAGGTAAAAATAGTAGTTAATGTATACTCTTTCCTTTGATTCCAGTCAGGATTGAAACCAAACTGCATTGGAAACTCTTTATCTTTGGACCCAAGACAGAGCTGGGCCCACAGTGGGTGCTGAGTGTTAGTTGACTCTGAGTCACCTGCCGACCCATTAGCTGTTCAACTCATCCTGTTCAGAGCAGTGTTCATCCTGTAATTTATTACTAGTTCCCAAGCTGCTTCAAGTGCAGTGTGCAGCATTCTAGGTACAGTTTAATCAGTTTCTTAAAGATAAATGATCATCTCTTTTTTCTGGGATGCATTCCCTCATGTAATCAAACAAAACAAAACAACAATGGCCCTTTTTGTTGGAATAGTACATTGAGATTTCATATCTTATTCATATTAATCACCATCATTCATTCTTACCTATCACTCTTTCGTCCCTTCCAGCCTCTTTTTCATTACCAATGACTTTCTGTGCTTTGGAATAATTCTTCCTAAGATGAAGATATTTTAGTTTATATACAGTTTGCATTTTTTTTTTTAAGTTCAGTCTCTTCTTTCTATATTTAAATCCTCAGGGCTTTGTTTTCCATTTCTAAGTTTCATCACGTGCACTGTTCTCCCATTCAGTGTTATCAGCATCACTGGCTAATGTCTTTCCGTTCCCAGATCATGCAACTAACTGTGAGCACAGTCGTAGACTCTGAGAAAGCACTTGGTAAATACTTAGTAATTTGTTAAGTAATAAGCTGAAGGCGTGATTAGATTGTTTCCTCCGGGGAGACAGGGCAAATTTTCAGATACAAACTGTAAGAAGGTGGCATTCCAAGGATGGTCAAATCTGCCTTTGTCCATTAAAATTTATAGTGTTATTCATTCTCTTTTTCCAAAGCCATGGCACCTGCTCCTGATTTTTGGGATTAGGAAAGGTGAAGAATGAGTGGAAGCTAGGTGAAAGAAAGGAGGTTGGGGATGCATCAAGGGGTGCACCAGAGGAGGTTGGGGATGAGTCAAGAGGTGCTCCTAAAGAGATAAGGGTCAGCCCTTTCAAACTAAGAAAGACTTCAGATTGACAACATCTGTTCATTCAGACTGGCCTCATCAGCTTGGCAGAGTAGGAAAGGACTGGGTTTTGGAGTGAAACTGTTCTGGTTGGTGTTTCAATTTAGGAACCTGTGAGCTGTATGATCTGGAAAGTATTTAGACTTGTCTTTCTCCCTCCTTTCCTCTTTCTCCTCATCTTTCTTTTCTTCTCTTCTCTCCTCTTCATTTCCTTCTTTTTGGGAGGGATTGTGGGGACCTAGTTCATTCACAAGCACACTCTTTCTGAGCTGTTGTATGTATGTTTTTTCTACCCTGAGACAATCAAGTTTTATTCCCATTTTGCGTATGAGGGAGCTGAGAGCCAGGAAAGTTAAATATCTTGGGCAAAGTCCCCAATCAAGTAAGTGGTGGAACTTGGTTCTTTATTTTTTTATTTTATTTTTTTAAGTGAACTTTACACCCTGATGTGAGGCTTGAACTCATGACCCCAAGATCCAGAGTCGCATATTCTACACACTGAGGCAGCCAGGTGCCCCAGGGTGGTTCTTTAAACCCAGTATAATACATGTATATACCATACCATATGGCTTGTATTAATCAGAGACTAGGTTGGTTTTTATTACAGTAACAAATAGCCCCTAATATCAGTGGCTTACATCAGTGTAACTTTTCTATTTCTCACCCATGCTACCTTACCCAGGCAATGGGCTTGGGTTTGTTCTGTGAATCTTTATTTCTTGACCCAGGCTGATTGAGGCATGTCTTTCTGGACCATTGCTAATTTTATTGCAGAAGGAAAAGAAATCATGGAAAGGCACATGTTGGCCTTCAAATCTCTCTTAGGAAATATCACATATCACTTCTGCCCATTTCATGGAGAAAGCAACACACATGACCAAGCCTGACATCAACAGGGTTGGGAAAGTGTAATCTGTGTCAGAGATGAGCAACACATTTTGGGAAATAATATAATCTCCCAACTTCCCTTTGAAAGTGGTGTCTATAAACCAGTTGGTCAATATCACTGGGGATGTTATGCAAAATGCATGTTCTTAGACTTTGCCCCAAACCTTATAATGAGAATCTAGCTTTTAACAAAATCTCCAGTCATTCATATGCCATTAGAGTTTGAGAAACACCAATCTAACACACACACTGCTCAAATGTTACGATTTCCTTAAATTTTTTAAAAAAGTTTTTAAAAAATAAAGGTTGTATATATTTATGTTATATGTATTTTCTAAAGTTATGTTTTCAACCATGAGTAAAAATACAAAGGCTGATGCAGTGAAATCCATGTACACACACCTACTATGTCTAATTTTAACATTTTGTATTTTTACTTCATATATTTAAAAAAACATAGCAAATTCAGCTTTAGTAGAATGTGTGTATTCCCTCTTTTCCTGAACCTTTCATTGTCCTTTTTTGCAAATTTTTATACTTCATATTCATGAATCTATAAGAATTTATATTTTTAACCTTTATACAAATAATTTCAAATAGTATAATATCTGCCTGCAACTTGCCCTTGTTGCTCAATGTTGTTCCTGAAATTTGTCCTTTTGAACATAGTTGTAATTCATTCATTTATTCACTCATTTATTCATTTGTTCATGTTACCAGTTGCATAGATTTCTATTTACCTTAATTTAGATTTTAAGGTGATGCTTCTGATGATGTACATTTGCTGCTTGTAGTTTTTTTATCATTACAAATTTTGGCTGTAATAAGTATTTCTGAATATAAATTCATATATACTTTTGTAACAGTTTCTCTAGCACGTTCACCTAGGAGTAGTGTTGTAAGGTTAAAGATACATGTATTTATAACTATACTGGACTTTGCCAAATATCTTTCCAAAGTGATTGTACCAGTTTTTATTTCTACCAACTATGTAGTCAGACTTTTTAAGGTGATAGCTTTGAAATGGGGCACTATTATTGTTTTAACTTTCAATTCCTTAAGTACTGGTAAGGTTGAACATTTATTCATGTATTAATATGTCTTCTGGCTTGGCTTTCTATGAATAATCTGTTCATATAAGCAGCATGTTACTGAACATTTTTAATTATAATCTGTCAGTCTTTTAACTAACATATTTAATATATATTTGTTGTGATTAATACAATAATTGATTTTATTTCTCCATCTTATTTTATGCTTTCTCTTGACTCTGCTTGTCCTGTTTTTCCCTTTTTTACTGCCTTATATTGATTGTTATTTTTTATCCATTTTCCCTCTTCTATTTGAAATTCATGCCTTCTGCTTTCATTTTTTAAAGGTCATGCTTAACATTTTAAATGCATGTTTGGCTTAGCAAAGTCTCTATTCTTCTCCCAAGCAACAAAGAATCTTAGAATATAGTTGTCCTCTCTTTTTGAGCATTTATTGTTGAGTTTTAAGATTTGTCTAATTTTATATTCACCAACTATTATTATTATTGATTTTATAATTAATGTTTATTTAGATTAACCACATTTAAAAACTTTATTTGGTCATCACTCCTTCATGTAGTTCAGCCCTTCCTTTTGGTTGAGAATCCCTTCTAAAGTACATTTTTTACTAGATCTTTGAGCAAGTATTTGTTAGTAGAAAGCTCTGTGACCTAGTGTGCCTGAAGTGGTCTTTATTTCACTATGACTCATGAATCATGGTCTAGATTGATAAAGCATTCAAGGTGGACATTATTTTCTTTCAGTACTTCAAAGATACTATTCCTTTGTCTTTTTGTTTCTATTGTTGCTGTTGAGAAATATATTGTTAGTCTGATGGTTCCTTTGTGGATGACCTGGCTTTTCTCTCTGGATGTCTTTAAGATCTCTTCTTTGCTGTTGTGGAGCTTCACAATGGGTATCTAGGCATGAGTTTATTTGTACTTATTCTGCTCATAAATAATTGTACATCCTGAAGTATGTCTTTCTTCACTACTTGGAAATCTTCTGCTGTTATCTTTTCAGCTAATGTGTTTCCCATTTCTCTCTGGAACTCCCCTTAGACATATGTTGGGCCTTCTCATTTTGTCATTCATAATCCTCAACACTAGTTTATATTTTTTATCTCTTTGGTTCTCTAAATTTAATTCTTGGTAGTTCCCTCACAACTACTTTCATGTTCATTATTCTTTCTTCAAGTATATCTAATCTGCTTAACCTGTTCACTGAGTTTAAATTAGCCCTTCAAAACATTTATTTTGCAATTTCCCTGATCGTTCCCTCATTCAAAGATCTTAGGAGCCTAATCCTGCTCTCTGTTTTATATGCAGACTCTGGTTTACTGAGGAGATTTTTTACTTGTTTTCACCATTTTGTAGTTTGTATTATTATACATTTTGTAGTGTAAGCTAATCCAGCAGTGCATTTTCTGTTTGAATCCTATATGGCCTGGGTTGAAACCATGTCCTTTTTGTTTGTTTTTCTTCCCAGGTGCTCTAGGGACATTAATAAGCCAGAAACCATTTTATGGTTTCCTAGAGCCTGGGAGTGGTGGATTCAACACTCAGCACACTCACAGAGACACATAGCTGGTTATAAGTTGTTAGGGTAAACTTTAATTTATTTCTACCAGCGCCAAGGCCCCAACAGAAAAAGCTTTCCTGTTATTTCTCTGTGCTAGTAGATAGGGTTTTTTTAGTTCACCCTTTTACTGAATTTATAACCCATTGAGGTTTCTATTGAGGTTTTATGTGAAGTGACTTAATTCCAACTCTATACCTTACTTTATCTCCTACCCTGTCTGGACATAAGATCCAAGGGAATGGGTTACAGAAACCAGGAATCCTCACCATCTCCCAGCCTGCTGCAGCTGCAGCTCACATACTTACTCCTGTGCATTCAGATCCCTCTTTGTTTTTGGTCCTTGGAATTGTCACCTGGTTTGTTACATGCTCAGCGCTTTAACAGATGTTTATATATTTTAGCCCATATTTCTGTGTGATTTTTGGTCAGGAGATTTGTTTGATTTTCTGGTTCCCCAAACAGAACTCCCACTTAACTTCTTTAAGGTACTCTTGTTTATTTTTAAAAAGTCAATAATAATATACATACTTTGCAGCTTTTTAAAGGATTGGATATAATATATGCAAAGTATCTCTGTCTGGCAACGTCTTGCACATAGTAGATATTTGACAAAATGGTTGTTACTATTTTTGTTATTCGTTAACACATGAATAAAACATGAAAAAATAAGCCATGAGAAAATGTTTTGGATTATTTATTATCATTAAGAAAGCACTTCTGGGAATATTCCATGGAGTAATAACTTGGATTGGTGCCTTACTCTTAATTAGATTTTTTAAACATTTGTTGAAGGCCTACTGTGGGGTTAGGACTCTGTTATATTTTGTAGGTTTCTCAGCTCTTAGTATGAGATACATTGCCACCTTTAAACTATGTGGTGCTTTTCTTGAGAAAATTCATAAAGTTTACACGGAATCACAAAGCCAGTATTAAGCATACCACAGGGATTAACTCTACCATCTCTTCATTCTTTCATCACTTAGCTAGCTGGCTGTGGTATCATCTCTTAGCCGCTTTGCAATTCCTTTTGCTAGTTCAGTAAAGAACATTGCCTCTTTATAATGTGTACCATGTACATACTGTTTAGGGCAATGAGAGGGGCACAGATGTAGTCTAAGAACAAGCTTTCATCTTCAGATATCTTAGAGTCCATTTGGAAAGATAAGGTATCTAAAATTATAAATAAGAACAATAACAAAAGTCTATGTAATTAAGTTCCAGGATTAGCCAGAGGAGTTCCAAGAAGGGAAAATGTGAGCCTAGCTTTGTCAGTAGGGCATGAATTATTCTGGTAGGAGAGGAAGAGTGAGATTATGCAGCCCAAGGAAACAGCATAAGTGGACGCAAGAGATAAGCATCATGATGTCAGGAAAAGAAGCTTACTACCTGGTGATAGAATATTTAGGTTGAAGTTCTGGCAGTGTGACCTTTTATGTCCTAATCTTTTATCTGGGAAGATTATCCTCTTTGTCTTGAGGAATGTTTTGAGGAGGGACATACTCAAGGCATTGGGTAATACATCAGTTAGGATAAGTGAAAAAACCCCAATTCAAACCAGCTTAAGGAAAAAAAGGAACATGTTGTTTTACTTAGCTGAAAAGATGGAGTGTTTCCCTTCATATGTGGTTTGATCCAGAGGCTCATAAAGCACCACAGTTGGTTTCAATATCAGGTTCCATATGATAGCTGTTAGAGATACCAGGCTCCATCTTGTGAGGTTCAGATCTTGTGGAAAAGAGATCACCTCTTTCTTTCAGCAGACCCAACCAAATATATTTGTACCTCATTAGTCCTGATTGGATTATTATCCCAAGGGCATGTAATAAAATGCCCAGAAATAAATCGAGGAGAAAAACCTGTACTCCAAAAACTAGAAATTACTGATGAAAGAAATTGAAGATGACACAAATGGAAAGATGTTCCATGCTCATGGATTGGAAGAATCAATATTGTTAAAATGTTCATACTGCCCAAAGCAGTCTACAGATTCAGTACAGTCCCTATCAAAATATCAACATCATTCTTCACAGAACTAAAACAAATAACACTAAAATTTGTTGGAACCATAAAAGACCCTGAATAGCCAAAGTGAACTTGAGAAAGAAGAACAAGCCTGTAGATAACACAATCCCAGATTTCAGGATATACTGCAAAGCTGTAGTAATCGAAACAGTATGATAATGGCACAAAAATAGACACATAGATCAATGGAACAGAATAGAGAGCCCAGAAATAAACCCTTGCATGTATGGCCAATAAACCCACAACAAAGGAGGTAAGAACACGCAATAGGGAAGAGACAGTCTCTTCAAATGCTGCTAGGGAAACTGGACAGCTACATGCAAAAGAATGAAACTGGATTACTTTCTTACACCATACACAAAAATAAACTCAAAATGGATTAAAGACCTACATGTGAGACCTGAAACCATAAAAATCCTGGAGGAAAAAACATAGACAGTAATTTCTTTGACATTGGCTGTAGAAACATTTTTCTAGATATGTCTCTTCAGGCAAGGAAAATAAAAGCAAAATCAAATTATTGGGACTAAACACCAAAATAAAAATTTCTTTGCACAGCAAAGAAAACCGTCAATAAAACCACAAGGCAACCTACTAGATGGGAGAAGGTATTTGCAAATGATATATGTGACAAGGAGTTAATATAGAAAATATATGAAGAACCTCCATGACTCAATACCAAAAAACCAAATAATCTGATTAAGAAATGAGCAGAGGGCCTCAATAGACATTTCTCCAAAGAAGACATACAAATGGCCACCAGACACATGAAAAGATGCTCAACATCACTTATCATCAGGTAAATGCAAATCAAAACCAAAATGAGATACTGCCTTACATGCGTCGGAAAGGCAAAAATAAAGAAAAGACAAGAAATAACAAGTGTTGGTGAGAATGTGGAGAGAAAGGAAGCTTCATGCACTGTTGGTGGGAATGAAAATTGGTGTAGCCACTGTGGAAACACTATGAGGGTTCTTCAAAAAATTAAAAACAAATACCATATGATCCAGTAATTCCACTTGGGTATTTTCCCAAAGAAAATGAAAACATTAATTTAAAAAGATATATGCACTCCTATTTTTTACTGCAGCATTATTTACAATAGCTGATGTATGGAAACAGCCCAAGTGTCCATCTGTAGATGAATGGATAAAGAAGAATATATGTATATTTGCAATAACATGGGCAGACCTTGAGAGTATAATGCTAAGTGAAATAAATCAGACAAAGCCAAAACCATATGGTTTCATTCAGTTGTGGAATTTAAGAAACAAAAGGACAAATAAGAAAAGAGACAAACTGAGGACATGTGATATTCAATAGGCCAGATCTGAGTCAGAACACTTGGAATGGATGGAGTCAGCAGTACTTAGAGCATATGGATTGAGAGAAAAAGAGGTACTAGTTGCTCAGATGAAATGTTGTATCTGATTATTTTTAAAGGGGTAGGTGGATTCCGGCAGTCAAAATAATTCAGAAAAGGGAAGGGTTAATATCTGGACAAATGTTATAGATAGATCCCTGTCATATCTTGGGTAAAAGTCCCAGTCTTTGTGAGACTCAGTGTTCCTATCTGTAATGGTCCCTATAACTAGGCTTGTTCAGAGCATCAAGAGACCTGATGAATGGGAAAATGTAAATTAAAAAGTACTAGAAAAATCTTTTTTCCTTAAGAATGTAGACTAAGGAAACATTAGGGTTCTAGATAATCTTTGGTAATTGCCCAGGTTTCCTATATCAACTTGGAATGAATGAAAGGCAGGAAGGGAATGGAAATATTTCTAGGCCCTAGATTTCCAAATTCTTTATTCTCTTTTATTTCTTGTTGAAGTTGAAAATGCTGACAGTATGTCCTGTGTTGTTTTACAAAAAGAAGGTGTTTATCCTTTGCTCTACCCTGCTTTTCCAACGCCATTGCTCCTTTATATTCTCTGGATTATAAAGTATTGCAGGATATTCAGGGAGCTGAAACAGGGAGCTGAAACTGCATTATCTGGCTGGCAATCCGTAATAAACAGGAAATCAGGTTATTCCTTTGAAAAGGTTTCATAGGAAACAAGCCTGTGAGCCAGCTCCTTCACACTCTGAACTCAGATAAATTGGATAGATTTTCTTTTCTGTCTCCAAATATAAGACAAAATTTGGGATGATTCCGTTGAAACAATAGCTATTCTCTTTAGGCAGTTTATATTTTGTATGACCGTCCAGCTCTGCCAAGAACTCTTATGATACTTTTTCCCAATGAACTACAGTGTGTTTCTTGCGTTTTATATCCTGTGTCCTCAGCTCTTTGCAACCATCTTTCCTCTCTCATGCAGATAGGCTTTTTATGCCAGTGAGAAGAGAAGAAGTTATGTGTTTCCTGCTCCAGAGTTAAGAGAAGGTGAAATGGATGCTGTGGGCTGGCTCTCAAGTAGTGGATTGGTTTGAATTGCAGGCTGAGTATGCAGGCTGATTCTGGGTTTCTGGCTTGGGAGGCACACATAACAATTCAATTCTTCGCATTTAAAACGGTGTACTGATTTTTTAAAATTTCAAACTTTATTTTAAATCTTGTTTTTCGTAGGGCTAAATACTTGGTCCCACTGGGGATATCAAATATTGCTGGTGTCCACTTCCTCACTGGCTCTGTGAAGACTGAGTATGGCCTCTGACTCATGGCTGACGTAGCCAGATGGAATATTGGGAACAATAAAGGGAACATTGCTGATCTGTGGGTCTTAACATTAAAGTAAAAATCAAAATGCAGATTTGTCGGACTACGGAGGTGGTGGTTTAAGTCACACAGGCTGACAAATTAAGGAAGAATTATTTTTACAAAGTTTTAATCCTAAACCCGCCATTTGCCTAGTCCTTAGGAAGCTGACCTTTTTGCTGATGCCCACCAGGTTATTACTCTGGTTCTGAAAGCCTCTTTTTGGGCTTGAGTTCTGCTGAAGAGAAGGAGGAACCTAGGGACTCCATTACCCATCTACTGCCTAGACCAGAGGCTGAGAAGCTATACTCTGAGTTCAAATCCTGGCTCTGCCAATTTACGCTCTGGGTAACATTGAACTACTTACTTAATTTCTCTCTTAGTTTCTTCACTTACAGAATGGGGATTACAATAGTAAGTATGTTACAAAGTTGTTGGGATTAAATGAGTATATTCATGCAAAATGCTTGGAAGCTAGCACACAGGAAACCTCAGATGTTAGTTTAGTATTAATTGGCGTTAGTTATTATTCTTGTCTCAGAACCAGAAAATACCCTGTGACATCAGATGGGGGCAATATTTTTCCTTCCCAGTCTTCAATTATGTTAGATCTAGTCTTTTCTGTTTATCTTCTCAGTGGGACCTCTTTTACCTGACATGCTTCAAATTCAGCATGTGGATATAAACACGTATGCATACACTTACACGTGTGCATGCTAGTGTTGACAGGGAAATTTTGATTGCAAGGAAGAGAAACTCCCTTGAGCTAGCCTAAGAAAAGGGAAATTTGAGTTTGATTGCAACAGGTATTCAAGGATAGGAGACAGAGGCCACAAGAACATGAATCTAGAGTATTATACCATATCATTGAAGCTACCCCCTTTGTTTATCTAACTGGATTCTTTCTGTCTCCTGTCTTATGATTTTAACACTCCATAGATATGCTAAAATTCTTTTGTGCATGGGTTTAATCTGGATTGGTTTTGCTGGTTTAGGTAGCTATGTCTAGGATGAAGGCAAATAGGCTTTAGAAATTTAAGTAGGGGAGGGTTCTCTCTTAGGTGAGTTTCCAGACACGGGACATTATTTGCACTATTGATGTAACTGGTAATCAGCCAAGCTTCACTGTGAGGTACCAACTTTATAGAATTGTTAGGATCAAATGAGTACATAGGTATAACATGCTTAGAACCCAGCACATCATAAGATCTCAGGGCCACTTACTTTGTGTCTTGGCAAATTCCTTCCTTCCTTCAGTTCTCAGTCCCATGACCTGTAAATGAGAGTCTTAGCCTAGGTTCTAGATCCTGCCATAGAGCGTGGTTCCACTGAAGATCAATTGATGGTCTAAGTGACCGGGGATGTCTGTGTTTCTTCCTCATCTTAGACAACTTCCCAGAGTGGTGCTATTGCTGGGCTCTCATTGAATTTCTTCCTTTTACTGGTGTGAATAATTAATTGCCACTATCATTTAGACTCCTAGCAACAAAGTTCTGTCCCACGTCGCCTGTGGTGCAGCATGTACTTCCTGGGCAGATGAAGAAATAACAGTGTGTGAGAAATCTGTTAGCAATTAGCACGGCCAACTGGACTTTCTCAGGAGGATACACAGCATCCCCCTCCAAGAACAAGGACTCCGCTCCTCCACACCAAAGAGAACCATCTGATGTGCTCAATATTTAATAAATGAACTGAAGCTCTAATGAGCAGGAGACGTTCTACATGGACAGTTTTCTCTTGAGGGATCAGTGGGGCAAGCCTCCTCCCGAGATCGTATCAACTATGCTACTATGATTTAACCAGAGGCCTTGCCTCCTCCAGCAGGGGAGAGTTCACAGCTCATTTTTCACCTGTCTGGCGTAGCCTAAGATGTGCTCACTCCTCTAGTCTCAGTTCTAGAGTCTGGGCATGAAGGATGCAGTAGGAACCATTCACCCTTCCCCGTGGTTGTTAACCTCTACGTGTGAACTTGGTAATTCGCTCTCAGTGGGGAGTTCTCCCTACATGGTGAAAAATTCTGTGTGGGTCAGTGAACACAGGAGAGTTAGGTTATTAAAAAAGCTTCAAAAGTCTAGCTGTGGGCTGGGGATGGGAACAAGACAGGACCACAGATAAACTGGTGAGGCTTCTGAAGCTAGAACTTGAACGGCTGGAGTCCTCTCATGCTGTGGGTCAGCCTTGCTGCACGTAGATCTCTTGGCCTCTTCTCCTATGAGGAATGTTGTGAGCTCCAGGAACATGTTACCTGCCACTTTCCATCTGTGTGTAAGTACCCGAGAAGGCAGGTGACCATGCTGACTCTGGAACATTGAACCTTGGGGGATGCTGAGGAAGGATCACGTGGCTCTTCTGGTTCTTTCTCTTGGTTTTGTTCCATGTCCTTCCTCTATTCTTCTGCCCTGTCCAGTTCTTTCTGCTGCCTTTGTCTTCTTTTTTCCGCTTTTTACCTTGCGCCGTCAATCATCAAAATCTCAGGACATGTTTCTCTGTTGTGATGAGGTGGCCAATACAGGAAACCAGGGACTATTTTATTGAGGTTTATGTTAAAGAGTTGATTTCCTTGACATCAGGAATGGTGGATATGAAAAAAAAAAAAAGATTATTTTCTAAGCAACTTTGAGGATCACCTTTCTATGACTGACAGCTTCTGTCCAAGTTTTGATGATTTTATATGAAATACTTTACACCAGTAATAGGACTGGTAATGAGGAATAGTTATGTGTGTACAGTGGTGGGGGAAGGAGGGTAGTTTGTGGAGAATTGGGGGCGGAGGAGGTAGTGGGGAGTAAAGGTTGCTTATAAGCCTAGGAATTACTTAAGATAATAAACCTCTGTTATTGAAAGTTTGAGACTGAAAAGGGAATAATAAAATAGTAATCAAAAATGTGCTAAAATGAATTTGATGCAAATGAGATGCAGAGAGTGCCCTGGATGTGTTGGAAGAGGATGTCAGATAATTGGAAAGCGTACATTCTGGCCTACGCGTGGCCAGTGCCAATCTCTTCAAGAATTCTCTGGAGCCTCTTACTGCAAAACCATTTTAAGCTGAACAGGGACTTTTTTTTTCTTCTTGTCAGTTAGAGAGTTGTGAAATTTTATCTATTTTAGTGTTTGTTCTATTGGGAAATGGACAAGTTCTGGAGAGGAATCAGGAACAAGTGTTGGCAGGCATTCCATACTCTTCCTGAGTTCAGCCAAGTCACCTTAATCTAGAAACTGCCTGCCACGAGGGAAGGTTGGTGGTTTATGTAGGATTGGAAGGGACACAGGTCTAGCAAAGACCAAACTCAGGGCACCCAGTTCACACTGACCCCTGATCTTTGCTCTGTGTGTGAGCTCTTCCTGGGTTGGGCCCGAGGAAGAAGAACAGTTAGGTAGATTAGTCAGATTTCTAAGCTCTGTTTAGAAATAGACGGGGTTCAAGTCCTGTAGCCATGCACTGTATTCTCCCTTCTGTCACCTCCTGCCACAAAGCTGGTTGCTAAATTGAGTCTGAGCCTTTCCTGGGAGAATTTCTCTCTTCCTGTCTCTGTATACATGCTACTAAGACAAGATCGTTCTTGTGTCCAGGGAGAAGGTAGTAAACACGTAGCTTTTGGATATAAGAACAAGGACTTCTTCTGCAGTGGTGTAGTTCTCAGCCCTCAAGGTCTGGCCCTGTTTTGCTCAGAGGGCCTTGCATTGCAGCACCAGGTCGTGGCCACCACTATGCTTCCCATCTGTCCGCTGTTTCTTAGCCTCCTTTGAACTTTCCCAAGGGCTGGTGGGTACAGGTGCCTGGCAAAGTCAGATTTAACATAGCCCTCTCCTTCTTCCTGGTGGCCTGGCAAAATCACAGTCCTACTCTTATCGCCAAAGGACAGAAATGTTGCCAAATTTCCTCTCTCCAAAAAGATTAAGTTATTGTAATCTGAAATCAGAGCAATTGGAATGTGATTGGGTTTTAGATATGATAATATGCTGTGCTAATGTTTCTCTAGGCAGAGATAATAAGCCAGGATGTGAAGCTGTGGAAACAAATGTATGAGGGGTCAAAAAAAGGATTTGAGACTCAGAGGAAGGCTTTTGGTGCTTACTGGAATGGTTGTAGACCAACAGGAAAGAAAGCCTGGTTTAGGGGAATTTGATGGGCAGAGTCCAGGGCAGCTGTTGAGTCAGGATTATTTGTAAATCAAATAGTTAAATGGAAAGTGGGTCTTATCTTAGAAGAGAGAATGTTCTTTTCTGGTGACCAAAGCATCCTGGTCCTAAAGCTGAGGCTAGAAGAAAGAAGGAATAAGGAGGGAAAACTGGAAAAGGAGATCTGTTTTGGTGTCTGAATCTTTCATAAACCAAGATCTCCTCCCACTAGGAGTTAAGTACTTTCGATGCTTTAATCTGTAGGGTGTGATTTGTTAATATCACAGGCTGGGAGGGCATTCTCCAGAGTAGTGGTGCAGTTCCCCACGATGAATGATAGTGATCCCAAGAGCACGGTGTTTGGGAAGGAACAGCCTATACCCGTGGTGAGACCAGAAAGTAACTCATATTGCAACCACTGAGCGGTGGAAAGAATCTTAAATGGTTTATGGGTTCAAATCTTGACTATGCCAATAATTAAAAAGGGCCTTAGAAGAATTTCATTCCGTCTCTGGGCATTAGTTCCTTCTCTGCAAATGATGAGCTGGTTCCATGACTGTTAAGCTCTCTTTAGCTCTGACTTTTTGTGTTCTTGTAAGTTTTTCGGGAACTGTTCTCAGCTGTGCTTTGTCCGAGGATCCTGTGTCTTCAGTAAGCTTAACCACAGGCTCTCTGTTTCCACTGTCAACTTAGCAGCAGGCCTGCTCCCTTCTGAACACTCAGCAACAGCCCCTACGTCTCAACCATGATCCCACGATTCTGACTCTTTGGAACTACATTTCCTAGAGTCCCTTCTCAGCAGGTTCTGTGCTGGATTTGGCTGAGAGGTACTTTTATAAGATTTAGAAGCCAAAGGGAAAGAAAGGCCATGAGTCACTGAGGTAGCTGTGAGCAGGATGTGGGCCTTAGCAGGTGGCAGAAATAGGGCTATGTCAGTGGTTTCTTGGCATTTTCTTGAGAATCACTTTCTTTGGTATTACAGGCAGTTGAGATCATGAGTAGTAACTTCGCTCTGATACTTGCACTTCTAGATTTTCTGAAAGCGAGCATCAGCCTCCTTGACCTTTGAACCCCCAGCCCTTAAAACAGTTTTGTGAACATCTAATTCTCCATATTAAATCTCTTCCTGCTTAAGTAGCATCTGATTTCCTGACTCTTAGAGTTAGGGTTCTCCACAGAAGCAAAACCAAAATGATGTGTATATGTATAGAAAGAAAGATTTTATTATAAGGAATTGGCTCATGTGATTGTGGAAGCTAGTGAATCCAAAATCTGTAGTGTGGGCTGGCAGGCTGGAGAGCAGCAGAGCCAACGGTGCAGTTGCAGTCTGAAGGCCAGCAGTCTGAAGACCCAGAATAGGAGACAGTGTAGCTGAAGTTCAAAGGCAGCCTATTGGAAAATTGACTTTTGCTTGGGGAGACTGGTCTCTTAGTTTCATTCGGGCTTTCAACTGGTTTGTTGAGACTCACTGACTTTCTAGAGAGCAATCTGCTTGCTCAAAGTTTACCAATTAAAAATTTTAATCTTATCTAAAACACCCTCCAATTTAACACATAAAATTAATCATCACACTGATCCAATCCTATTTGATAAGGCTGTAGGATCCAAGAAACAGAATCTCAAATATGAAATGTGGTATTGATTATCTGATTTAGTTAGACCTGAAATGTGAAATGACTAGGGAAAATTGGAATGCTGTAGTCCATGGCATGTGATGGTGAAAACTTAGTTTTCATTTATACGTTAGTGTTATTAATGTCTATTGGATATAATGCTTCAGGTGACAAAATGTCTGTTGTAATAGAAAGTTATGAAGGAAATAATTAGTTGTAGGACTCTGGGGGATAGATGGTTCTCAGTGCATAAGGGAGCTTAATGAAGGTATGGGATCCTTAGAATAATTGGCACATTTGGATGGATTCTTTTGAATATTTGGACCTTGAGCCCCAAATCATTCTGAACTCGCCTGTCAGAAGAAGAAGTTCCTTCTTCCATCTGTCTTGTGGTTTGTCTCCCCATTCTTAAAGACCCTAGAATAAAATGACCTAAGGTAGTTAAGAGAAGCTTACCCCCCACTATCTCATTGCTTATAGTCCTAAACTAATATTGGAACTCAGAAGCCTCCGGGAATAAGACACAATCTAAAGGAAGACATTGCATATTCACCAAAAGAAGATGTTACCAGTAGATTCTTTAGAGTTTATGCCAAGGGATAAATACTGTAGCATTGGATTGGGCTGAATTTATCAACTAAGATTTGAAATTTTATCTCAAACAACTGAAACAGACTTTAACAATTGCTTACTTGCTGGACATAAATGTGGACTCAGTGGTGGCTTGTGGTAAATGAAGTTTAGATGCTAGGCTTTCCTGGGTAAAATGTAGAAGAATAAATCTAAAGGCTGAGTGAGACAGAAAATTTGAAATAAGTGTATCATACATGACTTCCTTACTCCTTCACCAGGAGGGCCTAGATAACATTCTCTTAAATGAGGCATGGGGAAAAGCATTAGTGAGGGGAATTATCAGTATTTTTCAAAAACTCGTTAATGGTTGTCTTCCATAGGCTGAGAATGGTGCTGGAAAATGCTGTGATTGGAATGAGCTCCCTTAAATAAATAGGGATTGGGATCCTAAAATGACAGGAGGCAAATGATAATGCTTCAACACCAAAACCAAGGGGTGAGTGGTTATGGTGATGAGCAGCAGGGCCAGAGCAATAGTCACCATCGTGATTTTACACACAGAGATTTGGAGCAGTAGGCAGTAGATCTGGGTATCCTTAGGACTAAAACAGATGAGAGGTCTACTGGAGTCTTACTTGATCTGAATAACTGAAAGACTGTACATTTAGTGAATAGAGAGCCCTGACTTCTTTCACAAAAGTGGTGGTTAAGTTCCTTTTACACAATTTCTAGGCTGGATCTAGTTACAGATCTAATGATGCTTGAATGAAGGGAGGAAGTCTCCCCTTGAGGAAGAACCCTACAGGACTGCCTCAAGTATATATAACACTGTTAGTCCTCCTGGCCTTCCCCAAAGACGTATGCAGCCAATTTCTAAGACTTCTGCGCCCTTGGAAAGTGAAAAAACCATATCTCTGTGTGTGTGTGATTCCTAGACTTTAGTTTTGCACTGATACTATCTATGGGGATCCAGTATACCACTGTGATCCGCCGGTTAGAGTGAGGATTTATAAAGTCAGATGATACACGGACTTTTGGCTTTAGTCACTGTCACAGTGAGTGCAGTGCATCCACAACGCCACCCTGTGGTTAATTTCTCCAGTTCCTGAATGCATAGTTTGAAAGGACATACTTAGCCACTAGAAAATCCCTATGGCTACCTAACTCGTAGAGTTAGGGCAGTTGTAGAAGGGCCAGACAGAAGTCCATAGGACTGTCTCTCCCGTACAAATAGTAAACCAAAAGCTATATTCCCTTGGAAAATTGGAAAGTTAGTGCTACCATAAAAATATTGCAAGATGCAAAAGTATAATTCTTAGGTCTTTACCACTTAACATGTGTATTTATTCTACACAGAACACACTAGATCTTGAAGAAGAACGATGGCTTCTGTTAAACCTAATAGTAGTAACCCCAGTTTCAGCTACTTTTTTAGATATAGTCTCTTTCCAAGAGCAGATATTTGCATGTTACACTATTCTATGTATGGCTTTGGCCCTGTTGTCCTTTTTGGTGTTCGTATCCACATTGTCTTTCATATCTTATATGCAGTCATTGATTCATCCATTGTCTTTCTCTAGCAAAAGTCCATGAGAGGCTCTTTCTTTCATCTACTGGGACAGGAGTATGTCTTTTTTCATTTACCTCATGTCTATGCCAATTCTCAGACCCTGTGTTATTTGGAGTCTGCAGGAACTTTGATCATCTCAGTAACCCATAGGCCATCTTACTAGTCTTCTACATCGATCATATTCAATTAGTTGCCCTGGTGAGTAGAAAATATATGAAGTGTCCTCACCAGCACATATATACAAGGGGGTGGAAATATCTCCCATGAAAAGTCAGGGTTCATCACTTTAGAGCAGTTACAGGACTTCAGTGGCCTGGGATGTTGAGCTATCACCTATATAGTGTTAGAGAAGTGACTGCATTTTAGGTCCATACTCACTACCAAGGAAATGCAATAATAGCTGACCTCTCTGAATACCACATTTCAGTGTGGTGCTTCGACTCATTTACCAAATAACCCATAAGACTGCCAGTTTTGAGTGGAGCCCAGCAAGAGAAGGCTGTGTAGCATGGACATGCAGGCTATAGTGTTAAGGTGCTCTGGGACTTGCGTCTTATAAAATCAGATCCTATGGAATGTCTGTGCCAGGTAGGAATGTTTTTTGGAATCCCAGGAAAATTTGATTAGACAATCACAGTGCAGACCCCTAGAGTTATGAGGTAAAATCATACCTTGTTGAAAACACCTCCATTCATTGTTACCAGGCCTGGTAGAGACTGAATCTCTGATCATTGGATGGTATGTGACCATGCAACCTGAATTATACATCATCTACTGAATGTGAATGTTGTCTGATTAGCCAAGCCATTAAGTTTGGCATGTGCAACAGCTTTCCATAATTAAGTAGAAATGGTATATATGAGAGTGGATTTGAGTAAGTGCCGGAGGTAGGAGTAAGTTGCTTGAACGAGTGGTTTGAACTCCAGTGGGATCTGCTTTTTCCATATTGCTGCCTCCCCCTTATCTCACACCTTATGGACTCCTGGGAAGCTGCTTATGATCATTTGACTAAAGAATGAAAAAACTGGGTTCTCTGATTTTTGGTGATTCTTTCTGATGTTCTGGTACCAGACAGGAATGGATTGCTGCTGCGTTGCAGGGGTGAGCCTAGAGGTCGGTGGGGAAGGGAAACTGACCTAAGGGAAGAACTTCGATAGATAGCCAAAGGTATAGGTCTTTTCTGGGCAGTGGCAAAAATTTTGGCTGGTAAGGTCAAGATTAGAGAGTTGGGGATAGGGACCTCTGAGGAAGAGGTATGTGGATGGGCCTTTTGGAATGGGCATAGAGTTAAGGATAAATGTTACCTACATCACTGTTCACCAAAGGGCAACTGCTATACGGAAAATTCTCAATAATCACAGGGACTAGATGACCTGTTCTGTGATGGCTGTCAGCTTCTTTCCCCAGCTACTTCACAACTTTCTTATCAGCAAAGTGGCCATGTTAACAGGGATGGATGTTATTTATTAGCTCAACAACATGTATTTTTCCTCCCCAAAGCTGATCTGGCTGCTTCTGCTGAGTGCCCAACATGTCAACATGTCAGTGGCAGAGACCAAAGCTGAGCTCCCAATATGGCAACATTCTCCAGGAGGAACAGCCAGCCACCTGGTGGTAAGTTGATTACATTGGACTCTTTCCATCATTGAGGGGGCAGCGATTTTTTTTTTCTCCCTGGAATAGATGCATAATATGGATGCTGGTCTGCTGTCCACTGCTGCCAGCACCACCATCTGTAGACGTATTGAATGCATTATTCACTGTCTTGGTATCACACACAATATTTTTATTCTGACCAAGGAATTTTATTTTGTAGCCAAAATAATAAACAGTAAGAAAGTGAGGAAAAGAGTCAGTCACGGGATTCACTTGTCTTATCTTGTCCCTCATTCACTCAGAAGCAAGAGCAGTAAATATTTGAAACTAGCAACTCACATACCATTTAGCCCACTGCCAGAATATAGGTCTAGAAAACCAAATTTTGCTTCCCAGCTCCAAAACTTTGGACTCTCCTGGTTTAGTAGTCTTAGTTCCCAAGTGAAGAGTCCTTTCACTAGAGGATACAACATTTGTTCTTTTTGAGAGTTGAGGTAACACTCTGACCATTTAGGGAATCCTTGTACCACTGAACCAAGAGGCAAAGAAGGGAGTACTGTATATATCACCAGTGGTTGATTATGGTTCTGAGGGAGAAATGGGTACATAACGGAGATAAAGCAGAATGTGTCTGGAGCTTAGGGGATTTACTTGTGTACATTCTATATTCACTGGTTAAGTTAATGGAAGTCTACAAAAGCCCAATACTGGTACCTTTAGGAATGAAATTTGGGCCATCTCAAGAAATAAGTAAGTATGCCATGCTTAGATGCTGACTGATTATAAAGGGAACATGGAATGCATGGTAGAAGAAGGAAGTCTAACTATGACCTTGTGACCGCTTGTAAAAATGAGGACTGTGGTAGCTATGCATTTTTTGTTTGTTTGTTTTTGCTTTGATACCAGTTTCTTCCTTGTATCTTCTGTCTTTTCCATACAGTTTTATATAAGGTGTTGTGATTAATTTGATAACTTAATCTTTACTGTCTATTAAAGAAGCACTGTGACTAAAGCAAAAAGGAATTAACACTGCCCAGAGATGGATATAGTTCCTTTCTCAGGAGAGGATGAGTGTATCTACATTTGAATGAGAGGTAGATGCATCATGTTAGGTAGACACATGAGGTTGTTGCTAATGTGAGTTAGAAAATAAATATGGGTCAAAAGGATTTTATGGATCTGAGTTGAGAAAAGGGGTAGATTATCCTGATCATTGGTTACCAAGTCAGCGTCAACTTTCCCCTTACGCGATCACAGGGAAGATTGAGAACTGCATTTACCAGCCTCCCTTACTGGCATAATTCCAGATTATATTCTGCCCGTGAGAAGCACTGGAATTAAGAAGAGGAAGAGAAGGTAAAGCCAGTATCCTTTGGCAGCAGCTGTGGGCAGGCACATAATCACAACGGTTACAGACATAGGGTTTAGCCAATGCTCTGGACAGCCTCCTGGGAATCATACACATTGTGCTGCAAGCAGCTGTGGTCACTGGCAGCAGCTTCTTTATGATTCATGCACTCCTGGGTTTTCCAGAATATGGCAGTGGCCCCCTTGACCTGTACTCTCTCAGCCTTAACAAAAATTGTGGATGCCTGTAATTCACTTATGAAACCCCTCTTGTTTTTAATATCTTGAGGCAAGGCTATCTCCAAGACTTATTACTAAATGAAACCATATTTGACATGTCTAAAATTAACCTCTTCAAAATGTCTAAAATTAGAAACAGTTCTCCTCATTGGAGCAGTTTCTTTCTTGAGGGCCGTGGTCCCCTGGGAGGTCTTGGTTTAATGCTAGGGATTCTGAATCCTTAAAAGCACCAAACACCATATTTAGAATAAATTAAAAATAGGGTGGTCATGCAATTATATTCTCTCTTAACACCTCCTTCCAACATAAATCAACACACAGAATTTTCAATTTTGTATATTGGGTAATAACAAAAATTATTTTAAAGCATTATTGACATTATTATAATTTTTCTAGTTGATTTTTTCTCAGTTAGTATAAAAATGATGGTTATTCTGAGGTTCAGATCTCTTAAAGTCTTTTGACTTCAAAAACATTTTCCCATACTAAAATGACTGAGATCTGCTGCCCTCAAGTACAAAATATCCATGTGGTTTCCCTCCTATCCTTGAGCTTGGTAAAGGAAGAGCATAACACTTACAGACAGAAAGCATGTGGTTGTGTTGTGTTACTTGCTTCTTACTCACTGTGAAATCTTGGATAAGTGACTTTTTCTCTTTGAGGCTCTGTGACCTTTTATACATAGAAGGAATGAAAATAGTTTAGAAGTAGCAACATGAAATAAGATATTAAAAATTATGTAATGCAAGTGTGTTTCCCCATGGTCAGCTAGTCCTAGAAAAGTTCTGAGCTATTCAAACACATATGATGAGCATGTATTGGATTCTTCTCTCACTAACCCAAGCTTACTTCAGTCCAGCATTATAGATCAAAAAAAAAAAAAAATCAATGTAGCGTGAGCAAAGATTGTTTATACCTTCTGGTATGTTTATTTTGCAGTAAGAATTTTTTTTTTTTTTGCTTACTGCTTATTCTTTCCTTGTCGTATTAAAATTGTTTTGCTTTATATTCCAAGCTAGCACAAGGGGAAAACTTATCATAAGAGTATAGAGAACGTATTATGGATCCCAAGGGCAGAGAAGCAGTTAGACTTTAATTAGGGCCTTGAACTAGGAATGGAATATTTGTCTCCTTCCAAAAGTCTCTTTGTTTTTCTCCCTGAGATCTGCTTCTCTGATCTACATGGAGGAATATGATTCATTTACAGCTCCTTGGTTTACATGTAGCTTTTCTAGCAACTGACCTGGAAAAAAATAGATTTTCTATATGTTGGGTAACTGAACATAATAATAATAATAAAATAAACCCTTTCTCTTTGTCATACAAAAGTAGATTTTCTTAGTACTAATTCCAAATTCTGAGTTGAGAAAATCTGATTGTATCTTCTTGGGTTAAATGCCCATCCCTGGTCCAAAAAAAATGTGGTCAAAACGACAGGCTCATGGTTATAAAAAAGGCTGCTGGAGACCCAGTGCAGTGGGTGAACATCAGTAAATGTGGCCAGCGTGAGCCAGAACACGACCCTGGAGGTTCCATATGAACGCCTGAAAAGTCACCATGGTTAGAGACCACAAAATTACCCCTGAAATGCCAGGTCCTCATAATTTATGTGATGAGCTTTGTATTGTGAACTTGCACATTTATTCGTTTATTTATTTATTACACGTATTTACTGAGAGCTAGCTAAGTGTCGTCACTGTGCTAGGCACTGGGTGGCTGTCTTGAGCTGGGTGTATATAAACAAACCCATCTCACAGGGTTTGTAGTTTCATTCTTGCTCATTGAATTTTCAGCCTCCCAGCAATCCTAGGGCGGAGGCATTTTAATTCCCATCTTACGAGTAAAGATGCAGAGATGCCGGCTTTTCCAGCACAAAGTCAGGGCCCTTTCTGTTCCACCATAGATGACAGGAATTAACCTGATATTTTGTGTACCAACTTTGGTGTACCAGTTATAAATCATTTTTTGTCACTGCATTATGTCATAGATTGTCCCAGGCAATTCTTTTCAGAATTATTTTGGTTACTGAGTATTAAAATTAATTAAAGTATACTTTAAAAAAGTATCCCATAATTGCACTCTGCCTTCTCCCAAGTTATTTTAAGTTAGTGAGGTCACTATTAATTCAACCAACTATATTAATAAATGCATGAACATTTCTTGTACATCTATCACATCCAACAAGCTCTAAGCTAAAATCAGATTTTAATATTTTATAGTTGGGATAGGATTTTAGCTCCTAATTACTCATTTGCCATGTTCTCTTGTACCAGAAGAAAGAGAGTTTATATTCTGTTGTAGTGCTCAGTTATCAAGAGGGAGGAGGAAAGAAACCGTACTGGTGGACTGTGATGCACATAATCGGAGTCCACACGTATTGTTCCAGACACTATTACTTACTAACTCTTTGTGCATTAACTCATTTAATCTTCACAAAGCCCAATGAGGGATTCTTACCCCAATTTAAGGTATGGGGAAACGGCTTAGAAAGGTCAAGATCTTGATCTTGATCTTGACCAATGAGTCACAACTCATAGCAGATATTTTCTATTATGTAGCTCCGGCTCTCTCCACCACCTAATTCTGATTGTAAGATCTGCAGTTTCAGTATCACCCATATGGGAGATGACATTCTAGCAGCCCAGCCAAGAATTTGTGGAAAGCTTCCTTCTCGTGAAGAACTGTCCCAGTTCTGTATCAGACTATTTCTATTAGGGAGACCCCTTTATTTGAGGATTTTCCAGAATTGGTTAAGTAGGAGAGTAGAACCTGACATGAATTAGCACAAGCAAAAACGGGTGTTTAGAAAGGCAAACAGCAGGAATGCTCAGGAAGCAAGGCTGTGCTCAGTCCCTGTCTACTGCTACTTGGGAATCTGTGCTGGCATCAAGGAAACAATTGGTGAGAAGGATAAGGCTTCCTTATGAAGGTGCTGACATTGACACTCCCTGTCTTTCCTGTCTGCAGCAGTCATGGATTTCCTTCTTTGCAACTTCACAATAAAAAAAAGGGGGGTTGAGTATGAGATGGGGCTTCTTTCTCCAAGCTCTGGGTTTTAAACTATTTCAGAAGACCTTTGGTGGTCCCAGTTTGGGTCTTGAGTCTTCTTGACTCAAGCGCTATAGTGGGGCTGGGATGGAGAGAGATGAGATGAGTTGAGGGCCTGTGGCTGGGGGTAGGGGCTCCAGGATCAGAGGGGAAATGGGTTCTGGGAAGGAAAAGTGAATGTTCACTCTGAGAGCTGAGAAGAGAAACCTGGGAGAGTCTTCCAGCTTACAAGGACCTATCTTTGGGTCAGGGAGAATATGATCAGCAGAAAGTACCTGTGAAGGCCGTGTCTGCAGTGTGATGTACATGCGTCCTGTGCCGAATCCCGCCCCCCCACCCCGCCACACCCCACCTCAGGGTGAGCACCTTACCGATTTTCTGTAGAGTCAGAGATAAGAACTTCGGTGTTCAGTTGAATTAGTGCTTCCCTGATTTTGGCTCTAGTCCTCCCCCCCTTCTGTATTCTCTCTCCAAAGGCCTCCAAATGTTCGTAAATTATTTTTTAAAAACTACAATTAAAACAAATCTGTTTATCTCCAAAGCTTGTTGGTTCATTATGGATTCAGAGAATAGTTTTCTGATTTATTTCCTCTGTTTGGGCTGCTTCTGCCCTGCTAGTGGAATTTGAATCTAATCTTTGAGATCAATTATAATTAATTAGGCAGTATTCTTCTTCAGTAATGGTGACTATAGAATGGTTATGGCGATCTGTGTCTTTCTCTCACTCTAAGCTGTAAGTAGAGATCTGTTTGCTAGATTGCTGTTAATTAATCGTTTAGTTTGTCAAAACAACACAATAGGCTTAAAAATACATATTGATAGTACTGCTGCTGACTGCCACTCGTGAATCTCTGCTGGCACCAAGAACAAACTTGATGAGAAGGATAAGCTTCCTTACAAAGTTGCTGATGTTGGTGTGTAAATGTGTGTCACTTGCTGGGAACGTGTGTGGTTCTGAGACTCTGTATTTATTTTTAGGGCATCCATGCACGTAAGTATAACTGATAACTCAAGAGGACAAATGTACCATCTGTAATGTATTTCATGTGGATGTAAACTGGCAAGTTGCAATACGGCTGTTCTTCAGAGCCCCAGATGATACTCACAGATAATACAGAGACTTCGTTTTAATCAGCCGTGTCAGTCCTCTCCCCAGTCAGACCTGTAAGTAACTACAATGCTCAGTAGGACCCCAGGAGACTGTATTTTATTTTTTCCAGTCACATTCAGCTGTGGAAGCAGAGGGGCAAAGAAAGAGCCCAAGTATCGGCAGAAGCCAAGAGAAGTGAGGAAGAAGCTCTGGGCTTGGGCATGTCTTGAGCTGGATATTGGATAACAGAGTAATAGCTTTCCTAGGTTGCTTCGCCATCTCTACGGAAGAGGAACCACAGCTGCTCCCGAGTGTCAGGGCAAGGCCGTGGGCCCCCTGCCCCCTGCCTGCTTTGAGCTGGTGATCTCTGAGTAGCAGAGAGGGCGTTTCCTAGGCTGTTTTCAAAGCAGTACAAGTCTGGGATGGAGAGAGAAGGGGTGCAGGTCCCCAGTTTTGGGAGCTGCACCTGGTGATGGATAAAACTCACATCATTTGACTTTAGGGGCACACAGGATGGAAGGCCACTGGGTGGTGGGGGAGAACTGGGCTCACTAGCCTGTTTATTGAGTGAATTTGACCAGTTTGTTAAATGTAGAAGGAATAGGTTTTACAGAGAATCTGAGGGGACACATCAGTATATAATCAAAGTGTGATGTTGGGAGAATTGGATATCCTCCCCATCCCATTGCAGGATCCTCTCATATTGTCCAGTGGTCCCATACCCCTGCAGGTTAAAGTTGTTTTGCGTTTTGCTTATTTGTATTTTATTTTATTTCATTTTCAGTTTTGCTGGGTATTTCAGTCTCAGCTTTATCTTTAATTGCATGTGATAAACAATGTCTCTAGTTCCAGGAATTTCATTCACTACTGGGGGAGTATGGAGTCGTGGCTAAGAGCCTGGAGTCTCCAGCCAAATCACCTTGGCATAAATCAAATTGCCTTGGCTTTGAATCTTGTTCATTGAATAAACTTGGACAGAGTAGTTAATACTCTATACTTATTTTCTTCTATTTAAAAAACACTTTTCATAATAATACCTACTTCATAGTATTGTTCTGAAGATTTAAAACAATTGTGGTGAGGATTTAGACAAGTTTTTGGTGTGAAGCCAGTACTAGATGCATCAACTAGAGAGGCAATACATCAGAGTGATTAAGAGGGTGGACTCTAGTAGCCAGTCTCCATGGATTCATGAAATCACAGCCCTGCTACCTATATGCTGTGTGACCTTGGGTGTGTCACCTAACCTCTCTGTGCCTCATTTGTGTCATCCAAAAATGGTAGCTGCATCTCAGCGTTTTGAGAATTAAATGCATGAATATATGTAAAACACTTAAAATACTGCCTGAAATACAGGAAACTTATATGTGTTATGTGTTATGATGGTTATTAAGTAAATATGGGAAGACTTCCTTGATTGCGGGGTTTGTGTAGGAGGTGGCATGACAGTGTTGAAGAACATTAGTTCTGGAGAGGACTATTCGCTACCTCCGTTTTGGCATCTGGAAAATAGGAATAAGACTAGAATCAGACTCACAGGAGACAACGTGTGGAATGTGACGAGCACCTAGTTGGGGAAAGAACGCTAGCTAGGTTAATTCATTGCTCTTCCTTTTACTGTGGAGACTGACACCCACAAGGCAGTCCTTAAGTTTTCAAATAGCTCTGGAGCTTTCCATATCCCGGGTTCCTCCTTAATTCCCACATTCCAGAGCACAGCTATCTCTTCATTTCCCCCCAGCAAGGGTCTTTGTGGGCCCACCTCTGGGGCCCTTTATGCTGTTCCTTGCATATGGCTTCTGGAACTATAATCTGTTTGTTTTTTTTAATTGGAAAAATATCTCAACTGGTCAGAAACAATTTAGGGATGCTGGAAGACATATAGATTACTAAACATTTAGATTTAAAATAACAATAGCTACTGAGCACTGACTATGTATCAAGTACTGTATGTCCCTTTCAAAATAACCACTTTATTGAGGTATAATTTACATACCATAAAAGTTACACTTTTAAGGTCTGTATTTCAGTGGATTTTAGTATATTCACAGAATTGCGTGACTGTCTCCATATCTCATTTTAGAACATTTCATCACCACAAAATAAACCCTGTAGCCTTTTCCTCCCCCCTTCCCCCAAGCCCTGGCAACCACTAATCTATTTTCTGTCTCTATGGATTTGTCTACTCTGAACATTTGGTATAAATAGAATCATATAATATGTGGCCTTTTGTAGATGGCTTTTTTTTTTCCATTTAGTATAGTGTTCTCAAGATTTATCCATATCGTAACACGAATCATTACTTCATTTACTCTGTTCGTTTTTACTGCGCAATCATATTCCATTGTATGGATAAAGCACATTTTGTTTATCCATTCAGTTTTTAGACATGGAAGTTCTTTCCACTTTCTGACCGTTGGGTGTAATACTGCCATGAACATTCATGTACAAGTATTGTGCGGACATGGTCTCACTTCTCTTGGATATATGCCTAGGAGTGGAATTGCCAAGTCATATGGGAACTTCATACATGCGATCTTTTGAGGAACCCCAGGACGTGCGCTTTTACCTACGTCATCTGAGTTGATTCTGACAGTGCTGCTGTGAGGTGGTTATTGATAGACTAAGTTTACACATGAGAAAGTGGAGACAGAGACCATTTAAGTAACTTGCCCACATTTACAGAGCGAGTGAGTGGTAGAGCGGGAGTCCAGTGTTTAAAGCATTGCTGTGTGCCACTTGTGTCTCCAGAGAACTGTTAGGATTCTGAGAATTGTGGTCACTGTATCAGCTCTAAGGAAAATTTGAGGGCAGGGGTTTTCAAAGACAGGGCATTGGTAGTGGCCAGAATGTATGGTAAGTAGCCCTGTCTCAGGTAAACTTGAATTTTGAGGGGAATTAAACTTGAAGGAGGAGAGTTGTGGAAATTACCCTGTGATATCCATGGGATTAGTTTATTATTTGGAAAATGAGCTGTAAAAGGTAAATGACTCAGTGCCAGTTTTGGGTTGAGAAATTTAGTGGAGAATCTGGGTACTGCTATGTTGATAGTTAAAATATATTGGAAATATGTTTTCCTATTTGTGTCTTTTAGTTTTCTTTATGGTGTCCGATGAAAAAAAAATTTTACTTTATTTTTAGAGCAATTTTTGGTTCACAGTAAATTTGAGAGGAAGGTGCAGAGAGTTCCTGTGTTCCCCCTTTCCCCCATAGCCTCCTTCCCCTCCTTTCTGTGCCCTACACCAGAATGGTACATTTGTTACAACCAATGAACTTATATTGGCACATCATTATCACCCGAAGTCCATGCTTTACATTAGGGTTCACTCTTGATGTTGTATGGGTTTAGACAAGTTTATAGTGACGTGTATCCACCATTGTATCCTATAGACTATTTCCACTGCCCTAAAATCCTTTGTGTTCTGCCTATTAAAGTTTTAACTTTTCGTGTAGTCAAATTTGTGTTATCTTTACTCCAGGGCACAGACTCTGGAACCAGATTGCCTGGATTCAAATGGTAGCACCTCCACCTGCTAGCTGTGGGACTTTGGGCAAGTTATTTAATGTCCTAGCACTTCAGCTTCCTCATCTGTGAAATGGGGCTAATGGCAGTGTCTGCCTCAGTGGGGGACTGGGAGGATTAGATGAGACAGTACAAGTAAAGTGCTGCCAGTAGTGTCCGGCATATAGGAAGTGCTCCATGAGGGCAGGATTTTATTATTACACGCTTTGTGGTTTGTACTTCTGTGATCTTGTTTAAGAAACCCTTCTTTACCCTGAGTCATAAAATTACTCTTTCTTTGGTGGTTCCTTATCTGCAGTTTAGTTTGTCCTTAGTAAAATTTTCAAGTCTTATTGTTTTCTTGCTTAAGTTTTTAAGCTTTTATTTCTAAGCACTTAATAAATGTGAATAATTTATGTTCTTTGTCCAAATTGTATTGAAATGTTTGTTGGTATGTGTGTGGACAGACTCTTGCTTGTTTCTACTGGTCTTCAGTCGAGTAGCCTTTTTATCTTTTTGTGTATATCTGTGTGCGTGTGCATGTGTGTGTTTTCATTGTGAGCTTTTTATTTGTCCTGGAACTTTTTCTGCAAGAATTCTATCAGGCTTGGGTTGAAAGTACCTTCGTCCAGGGAGGATTGTAGTTCATTCACCCAAGGACCTGGGGTGTCTTATCAACCTGGGGTCACTTCAAATCAGATTTTCTGAGAAAGGTTTTTCAGGTAACGTGATTATAGACCAAAACCCCATGAAGGCTGGCTTGTTGTTATAAATTATCAGGTAATGCTAATTCTTCACATCTATCCAGTGCTAGAATTGAGAGTAGTGGAAATCCTTCCTGTCCTTTTGTAGGGCAGGCTTAGTTTCTCACTTATTGTTTCTCTAAGGGGAGCTTTTGGGGCCTTGGGGTTTTATCCCATATTCTCCGTATGCCCTACGCATGTAGCTGATGATGCAGAAGCTTAGATAGAGTGTTTAGGGCCCAAGGGAAGGCTTTAAGGAAAAGCCTAGTTCTTGTGCTTCCTTATTTTCCAAGATTCTTGATTTCCCTTCAGTTTTGGGCTTTGTGGATTTTTTTTGTGTCACGTCAGCAGAGTGTTTAAAAATGATCTCTCTCTATTTTTTGCCCACTGTTTTAGTTGTTTCTATTCAGAATAGTAATTCAGAGTATTTATTTATGCCAGAAATGTGTGTCTTCATCCTTTCTCGGCTCTTCACTCTCCTTCCTTCGCTTCTGTTCCCCTCCCTTCACCTCTCCTCCCCTCTTGTCTCTCCTTCCTTCCCCCTCTTTAGTTTGCCGAGAGTGGTTCAGCAAAACCAGCCTCATCCTACAAAGAAAAGGTATAAAGAAGAAAGGCCTTTTGTATGGGTGATGGGCTTTAATTATCCTAGCACCAATTTTCTTACAGATGTTTTATTTATTGAATTATGTGTAAATAATGCTTTAACTCCTTTTAGCAAAGTACAGTGCTTTATTCATTATTATATCTACAGTGAACTAGAGAATTATCATAAGGCAGTACACACAAACTTTCCTTTTGGGTGTGTATAAAAATAAATCACATTTACGGGAACGTAAACTGCATAAGTTAACCCTGTCTCTATCCTTAAGCCTTTTCACTGTATTCGGTTCTGCTCCTGTGGGCTAGGCTTTCAACTCTCTAATCTTTGGACATTCCAAAGTTTCTCAGGCAATTCTGAAGTCTTTTTCTTAGAATTATAGTAAACTTGTTCTTTAAAGTCTTACCGTGTTTTATTCTCAGATCTCTAAATTGGCTCCTATCTGGGAGTCCACTTTCTTTTCCTCTGGGGATCAGGAGTGATCATGATAGCTAGTAGAGTCTGAACCGCAGTGGTTGAACTGCAGTTCTTCTAGCCCCCATGCTGTAGATTTCTCCCAGAAGGACTCTTGGTTGAGTTGATTTTATCATCCAGAAAGAACGGATTGATCTGACTTTCAGAAACCATTCAGATAAAGTTAGCCTGGAGCTAGGAGATGAAGAGCATATGTCACTCATTCGCTAAACATTTCTGAAACACCCACTGTGTTCCAGGGATTATGGCGCTGTGTATGAGGGATTGGAAATGTAGTTATCAAGTAAGACAGGTTCCTTGTATCTGTCTATCAGATCATCACACTGTATACCTTAAACTTGCACAATGTTGTATGTCACTTATATCTCGGTAAAGTTGGAAACAAATAAGACAGATTTCCTGATCTCAGGGAGTTATGGTGTAGCATGTAGAACTTCCTAATACTCTGTGTTCTAAGAGAAATACCATCCAACTGCCCCACCTCCCCTCCCAAAAAACCTCTGGGGACTTGGTTGGTTTAATGAATACGCAATATTTATAAGGTTGTGATCCCAGTAGTGTAGCTTAGGTCCCAGTTTTGCATTTACAAAATCAAGACCTAGAGCTACATTTTGATATTTATTCAATGTTTTTCTTAAGTAGTAAGAATTCTTGGCAACGTCTAGTAAAATGTTTTGTTTACTCTATTTTCTAACCCCCCAAATTTGAAGTCTCTTGCTCTTTAATACTCCAGAGGCTCCATCTCCCCTAATCTGATAATGCCACCATGTTTATTCTGTCCCCTTCTTTGTGCACTCAACTGCCCTGCTATTTATAATTATTCTCCTGATTGCTTTTCTTGTAATAACCTTCCTAAGCAGCTTTGGCTTTCTATACAGAAAGTGGGGCTTGGAGAAAAATCTAAATAGGCAAAGGGGGAAATTGTGAATACTGACATTAATTTTTTTTATCTTATCACATCTACTTGTACAAAATAAGTCATATTCTCGAGCATATGTGTTTTGAACTGTTCTTTCTTTTCAGGGGTAATAGTGTATTATAGCCCATATACAGAAATGTGGATCCTCGAAAATGTCAGTTTTCAAGGAGCCAGTGGCCAAGTTATCACGTCTTGAAACTAGAGTCATCTTGTTGGCCAATAAGACAGTAGGGAAGGAAGACTGAACTGTTACTAGGGAGTTGGGATGCATGAATGGAAGGATGATCTGGGATAATTAAGGAAGACAAGGTCTAGAGGAGCATGATTGTTAAATTATAAAGTGGGCGTGGAGAGCCCAGAAAGAGAGACACGTGATCAAGGAATTGTCTGGCTGCGGAAATCACGAGGGTTATGGACTCCAAGTTTCTTTTTATTTCCAGAGCACATTGCTGTTTTCTAAAGCATGGCTTATGTCATCTAAAATGAATCTCGGTTCCTGACCCTGATGGACTGGCAGGGAACAGATAGATTTCATCATTCTTTTCACATAATGACGATCTGATGGGACAGAGAATTTTACTATGTTAATGTACTGTGCAGCAAGCTGACATAGTATCTTATGTTTTTGATAGTGGTGGGCTATAAATTTATAACCTTTCCTATATTTAATCACAAGATTCTATGTTTTAACTTTTTCTTCAGATTAGACCTCCATTGGATCCCATGAGGTACATGAAAGTCCCTGAGAATGTCAGGACTCCTCCCTGGTGAGGTTGTCAGGGTTTCCTCAGAGTCCTCAGTGAAGACCTTCTGCAGGCTGTTGTCACTGTTGACGTTAATTAGAGACCGGAGGATTCACTTCATCCTTGTCAGTGCTGCTATTTCAACCCCTCAAAGTATGCAGAAAATATATAACTTCCATATTCTATGGTTCCCTTAGTCTGAGGCTATAATAAAAATACCAGACACTAGGTTACTTATAAACAACAAACATTTATTTCTCACAGTTCTGGTGGCTGAGAAATCCAGGATCATGGGACTGACGGATTTCATGTCTAGCAAGAATCTGACTTCCTCAACAAAGGTCATTTTCTTCCTTCAACCTCACATGGCAGAAGAGCAAGCTAGCTCTCTGGGGTCTCTTTTATGAGGGTACTAATATCAGTTGTGAGGGCTCTGCCCTCATGACCTAATCACCTGTTAAAGACCCCACCTCCTTATACCATCACCTTAGGGGTTAAGATTTCAACGTACAGAATTTGGGGGAAAGAGACATAAACATCCAGACCATAGCCAAATGATGCTGACCTCTATATCAGCCCCAGATTTGAGGATATTGCATGTCAGCCCAGAAGTCAATGCTCTATAATAGGTACTTAGCTGGGATCACATAAGAGTTTCTAAAAACGTTTAGAAAAAAGTAGTGTATGGTTTTAGGAAAATTAGCCGTATGTTAAAATACAGGAAACTATCATTTGTGTCTGACCCCATGTACCTTGCGCTAAAATAAATCTGAGATGGATTACTTATTTGTGTATGTAGTAAAAAAAAAAAGAAACTTGAAAGAAATAGAGGCAATGTTTATTGAATTTCTGGACTAGAAAGCATTTTTTTTTAACCTAATAGTTGTTGAAAATAATCACAAAGAAAAATATCAATAAATCTAACTAGATAAAAATTTTACAATGTATATACACCAAAAAATATAAGATAATGAAAAACTGACTAAAAACTTCAATAAATGTGATAGAAAAAGTTAACATTCAAATGTATAAAATGTATAAAGAACCCATAAAAGGATAACAAAAATATTAGAACTCAAAAAGTGAAAGAGTTAAAAAAAAATGTGTGTGAACAAACAACTCACGAGTGAAGAACTAAAATTGGCTATTAAGAATTTGGAAAAAAGTGTTCACCATTATTAACTACCAGAAAACTATACTTTAGAACAATTATGAAGCACTATACTTTGTCCTCCAAAATAGAGTAGGCTTAAAAAACAGTAATATAGAATACTAAAGGAAACATAATGTAACAGAAGACATTTGATATTACATATAAGTTTAATAATTGAATAAAACTTCTGAAAAGTATTTTGGAAATATGTATCAAGAGCCTTTTAGACATTGTTACCTCTTGTTCCAATAGTTGTATTTTATGGGTTTTATTCTGTAGAAATAGTAAATTTTAAAAGGAAATATTAAGCTTCTGGGAAGGCGTGGTAGAGATACTTTTTCCTACTCCTCCCACTCAGTACAACATGTAGAACAGTAACGTGGCACTCAAAGGAGGTAAGGTTTCTAAACTTCACTTAAGCTGGTAAATCCCGGCCAGGATCACATCAGCAGAGGCCTAGTGGGGAAACAGAACCCTCAGCCTGCCCAGATGGAATGAGGAGCCCATTTACCTGAGTGTCAGTGAAGGCTGAATGGAGTACCTGGACTTCTAACCCCACCTTGAAGTAAAAAGGTAAGATCTACCCCTTCCCCTGCCAGAGCAGTGCAGGGAAAACAGACAGACTAAAAGAGGTTTTAAATAAGGTCCAGAGTCTTAAAATATTCAAAATGTTTAAGTTTCAGTAGAAGAATCACTTATCATACCAAGAGCTAGAAAATATCTGAACCGCCAAGAGGACAGAGATGTTGAATTATCTGATAAAGATTTTAAAGCAGTCATCATAAAAATGCTTCAAGAAGCAATCATGAACATACTTGAAACAAATGAAAAATAAAAAGTGTCAGCAAAGAAGTAGAAGATATTAAGAGGAGCTAAATGGAAAATTAGAACTGAAACATAAAATAACAAATAAAAATCTAAATGGATGGGTTCAATAGAAGAATACAGGGGACATATGAAAGAATCAGTGAATTTGATAATAGAACAACAGAAATTAATCTAAACGACAGTGTAAAAATAGCTTAAAAAATGAACAGAGCCTCAGAGACCTACAAGACTATAACAAAGCTGTAATATTTGCCTCATTGGAGTCCTGGGGAAAAGAGAAAGAGGATGGGGCTGAGAAAGCATTTAGGGAAATAATGCCCCCATTCCCACAAATTTGGTAAAAGATATAATTTATAGATTCAAGAAGCTGGTGAATCCCAAATACAATAAATCTAAAGAAATCCACAGTAAGACACATCATAATCAAATTTGTGAAAACTGAAACAAAGGAAAAATCTTAGAGTCAGTAAGAGAATAATGACAACTTACCTGTGGGGGGAAAACAATTTGAAAGCATATTTCTTTTTTTTTAAATTCATTTTTATTTTTTATTTATTTTTATCTGTTCTTTTATTGTTATGTTCAATTAACCAGCATATAGTACATCATTAGTTTAGATAGCATATTTCTTATCAGAAAACAGGAAGGCTGGAAGGAAGCAGCACATTTTTCTAGAGCTGGGAGAAAAGGCTTGTGAACCCAGAAATTCTATATGCAGTGAATATATTCTTCAGGAATGAAGGGGGAAATCAGTACATTCTCACATGAAGGAAATCTAATAGAATTCATCACCAGAAGAACTTTACAAGTATGGCGAAGGGAAGTTCTGTCTCTAAACAGAAAAGAAATACTAAAAGAAGGCATCTTGGAATATCAGAAATGAAGAAAAAAATGGAAAGAGCAAAAAAAAATGGGTAAATAGATTTTCTTCATCTTTTTGAATTTTCTAAGTTATGTTTGACAGTTGAAGTAAAAATTAGAACAATGATGTAGTTCTAAATGTACATAGAGAAAATACTTATATCAGTTATACACAGGGAAGATAAAGGTATGTCAAAGGAGGTAAGGTTTCTAAACTTCACTTAAGCTGGTAAAAATTTGAGAACCAGTGCTTTGTGATAATTTATGTATATATAATGTAATATCTATACCAACCAATAGCAAAGCTATATGAAGAGATGCACTTACAAACACTACATGTAAATCAAGACAGAATTCTAAAAATAATGTTTGGTTAACTCACAGGAAGACAGGAAAAAGAGAACAAAGACATGAGAATTAGAATAAACATAACAATATATGGAAACCTTAAGCCCTCCCATTTCAATAATTTTATCAAATGTAAATGGTCTAAATATACCAATTAAAAGAGATTAGCTAAATAGATTAAAAAACCTGGCCCAAATTTATGCTCTGTATATAAATCTCACTTCAAATATGATGCAAATTAAGAGTGAAATGATGGAAAAATACATATCATATGAACTTTAATCCAAAAAGCAGGAGTATATATCAATATATATCTATATTGGTATCAGATAAAGTAGACTATGACACAGAAAGTTACTGGACACACACACACACACACACACACACACACACACAAGAAAATTACTAGACACAGAAAGTGACATTATATAGTAAGAAAAGGATCGATTCACCAGGAAGACATAACAATCCTAAATGTGTAAGCGCCAAACAATAGAGCTTTATAATACGTGAAGCACAAACAGGCAGAACTGAAAGAAAGTCTAAATCAACAAATCTGCAATTATAGTTGGAGACTTCCACACCCTTTGCTCAACGGTTGATTAGAACCGTTAGAAAATCAGTAAAGCTTTGGAGGAACAGCACTGGAGGAGATAATGCTAAGTGAAATAAGTCAAGCAGAGAAAGACAATTATCATATAGTTTCCCTCATCTATGGAACATAAGAACTAGGAAGATCGGTAGGAGAAGAAAGGGGTAAAGAAAGGGGGGTAATCAGAAGGGGGAATGAAGCATGAGAGACTATGGACTCTGAGAAACAAACTGAGGGCTTCAGAGGGGGAGGGGGAATGGGATAGGAGGGTGATGGGTAGTAAGGAGGGCACGTATTGCATGGTGCACTGGGTGTTATACGCAAGTAATGAATCATCGAACTTTACATCAAAAACCAGGGATGTACTGTACGGTGATTAATATAATATAATAAAAAATATTATTATAAAAAAAAAGAAAATCAGCAAAGCTTTGGAGGAACTCAGCATCATCTTTAACCAACAGAATCTAATTGACATTTATAAAACACTCTATCCTACAACAGTGGAATACATTTTCTTTACAAATGCTCATGGAACATATCAAGATAAACCATATCCTGGGCCATAGAATAAAATTTTTAAGTAATTTTAAATATTTTAAATAATTGAATCACACAGACTGTGTTCTATGATCACAGTGGAATCAAAAATTAGTAACAGAAATAACTGAAAAATATCAAAACATTTGGAAGCTAAACACAGTAATTCTAACAATATGTCAAAGAGAAAGCCTCATTGTCATTAAAAAATACACTGAAATGCATGCAAATGCGAATCTACCATATCAGAATTTATGGGACACAGCTAAAGCAGCATTGAGAGAAATATATACCACTAAATGCTTAGATTAGAAATGAAGAAACACCTAAAAGCAACAATCTGAAATCCTACCTGAGGAACCCAGAAAAAGAACAGCATAAACCCAAATTAAGCAGAAGGAAGGAAATAAATATAAAATCAGAAATAGAGAAAACCAATGAAACAAAAAGCTCATTTTAAAAAAGATAAATAATATTCACGAATCTCTAGAAAGTTACAAAAAAATAAAGAGAAAAGAAACAAATTACCAGTATCAAGTATGAAACACATTATCACTACAGACCCTGCAGATATTAAAAGGAAAAAAAGGGAATACTGCAATCAACTCTGCACACAAAATTTGACAACTCAGATGAAATGGGCCATTCCTTGAAAAGTACAAATACCACAACTCACCCAAAATGAAATACTGTTGACACTTGAACTACATTGGTTTGAACTGCATGAGTCCATTTATATATGGAGTTTTTTCAGTAAATACAGTACAGTACTATAAATGTATTTTCTCTTATGATTTTTTCTTTCTTTCTTCTAGCTTACTTTATTGTAAGAATACAGTGTGTAATATATATATAACATATAAAATGTGTTGTTTATGTTATTGGTGTGGTTTTGGTCAACAGTAGGCTGTTACTGGTAAGGGTTCTGATCAGCAGTAGGTTATTAGTAACATTTTTGGAGAGTCAAAAATTACATGTGGATTTTTAACTGTGCATGGGGATCAGCACCCCTAACTTCTGCATTGTTGAAGAGTCAACTGTAGATAACTTGAAAAACCCTATAAAGGAAATTGAATTTGTAGTTTAAAAATTCTCAAAAAAGAAATCTCCAGGCCTAGATGGTTTTGTTGCAGAACTCTACACCAGTTGTGGGGAAAAAAAAACACCAGTTCTACATCTTCTATACCTTCTCTTCCAGAAAATAGAATGGGGGGAAAACCTTTCAGTTCACTTTATGAAGCTAGTATTACCTTGACACCAAAACCAAAACCAAAACCAAAACAACTATAGACCAATGTCCCTTATGAATGTAGATGTAAAAATCTGTAACAAAATATTAGCAGAATGATTCAGCAATATATAAAAATAATTATTTATCACAATGGCTTTATTCCTGGAATGAAGCCTAATATTCAGCAATAGTCAGTGTAATTCAGTATATGAAAAGCTAAAGAAGAAAATCATATGATCATATCAATTGTTGCAGAAAAAAAAATGTGATAAAAACTCCTCTGAGAAAAGATGGAAATAGTGGAATAACTGTTGGGAGGATAAAAATACAAGGTACAGACTTGGAAAAAAATATTCTCAAATCACATACTCAACAAAGAACTGTTACCTAGAATATATGAAGTACTCTTAAATCTCAACATTAAAAAAAATCAAATGATCCAAATAGGAAATAGGTAAAAAAACATGAACAGATACTCCACTGAAGAGTATATACAGCTGACAAATAAACATACAAAAATATGTTTAACATCATTAGTCATTAAATTAAAACCACAATTAGAACCACTACATATGCATCAAAATGGTCAAAATTAAAAAAAAAAATACAACACCAAAAGCTGGTGAGGATGTGAAGAAAATGGATGACTCCTACATTGTTAGGGGAAATATAAAGTGGCACAGCCACTCTAGAAAAAACAGCTTGACAGTTTCTTAAAAGACATGAAGCCACCATACAGCCTGGTACTTGAACTCTTAGGCATTTGTCTAAGATAGATGAAAACTAACATTCACAAAAAAATCTATATGTGAATGTTCATAGCAGCATTATTTGTAATAGCTCCAAACTGGGAACAGTCTGGATGTACTTCAGTGATGAACGGTTAAATAAACCGTGGTATATCCATAAACTATGGGATACTGCTTAGAAGTAAAAAGAATTGTTGATATGTGGACACTTGGATGAATCTCCAGGAAATTATACTGTGTGCAAAAAGCTGATCTCAGAATGTTACATATGTGTGATTCATTTATTCTTGAAGTGACATAAGTACATAAATGAAGAATACAATAGTGATTGCCAAGGGTTAATTAGAGGAAGCGGAAGTGAAGTGGGTATAGCTGTAAAAGGACAACACGAAGGATCCTTGTGGGGATAGATGTGTTCAGTATCTTTACTGTATCAATGCCAACGTCCTGGTTGTAATATTGTACTACAGCTCTGCAAGATATTGAAATTGGGGAAACTGGGTGAAAGACACATGGAATCTATTATTTCTTAAACTGCATGTTCATCTACAATTATCACAAAATAAAAAGTTTAATAAAGGAAGCAAATATTATCTTTTCATTACAGTACTGTTTATAATGGCAAAAAAATTGAAGCAATCTAAGTGTCCAAAAATGAGGGATGTTAAAGTAAATTAGATTATATTTACAACACAGAACATCGTGAAACCTCTTAAAATAATTTTAAGTAAGCATTTTAAATGATGTTATAGAATATTTCTTCCATAATGTGAAGTGAAAGAGCAGTATACAAAATTGTTTATACCTTATGATCTCAACCATGTTTAAAAATTGCATTAACAAAGCTGGAAGATATAGTGCTAGTGTATGAATAGAAAGTATAGGAATAGACCCACATACATATGGAAATTTAGAATATGATGATAAAGATGTCATCTTAAATCACTGGGGCAAAGATGGACTTTTAAATAAATGATGCTGAAACTATTTGTAGCCACTTTGAAAAAGATAAAATTAGGTCTGTACCTCACACTGCACAAAAACTCCAAATGGTTTAGAGATCTAAATGCAAAAATTGAAATCATGCAAGTACTAGAAGAAAATATGGACATATTTCTTTTTAATCTTGGTGTAACAAAAGGCTTTCTAACTATCCCTTAAAATCTAGAGGCAGGGAAATAAAAGATTGATAAATTTGACTACATATATTAAAAAAAACTGGAAGAAACAAGATAAAATCAAAAGACAATTGATAAACTAGGAGAAAATATTCCATTATTTACCACAGACAAAAGCTAATATTCCTAGTGTATAAAGATCTTTTAAGACTTAAGGGACAAAGGAACAAACCCAATAGAATAATTGGAAAATGACAGGAACAGACAGTTCACATACACAAAAATATATATATGTCTCAATCATACAAAAATGTTCAAACTCACTGAGAAACAGAAATTAACCCCAAACGGAGTTATCTTTCCTCATATATCAGACTAGCAGAAATTAAAAAACATAATACATTCTTTTGGTGAGACTGTGGAGAAATGATCTGAGAATGCTTGCAGTCCCTAAATTCCTGGTTCCTCAGGTAGGACACATAGTAGTTTGTGTGCAGTATCTCCCTGGATCATTACACATCCTTTTTGTGGGCCTTTGGGGGCCAAATGCAACCAATGCAAACATGAAGCTCAAACTGCTTGCTGTGCCTTGAGTAATAAAATCCCTTGTCTCTGGTCTAGGGGTCTTGTGTCATTGTCCAGCATCCATGAAACTGAGGCACCTAAATGCCCATATATAGTAGTGACTAAGTAAGTCATGCCACATCTTTCAAGAACTGTGAAGGATGTCAGATTTATCCTCCTGCGGTTAAGAAGTTAGTCTGCCATGCCACATTGGCATGGATCTGGAAGACATGAGACTCCTGAGTCAGAGAAGTACAGGTCATTACTTAAAGCAAACATAGTAACAAAAGGATACTTTTTTTTTTTTTTTGGCATTGGTTTCCTGAGTCCCGGTTCCCAGAGAGCAGAGTGCCAAATGACACCTGCATGTGCAATGAATGCACAGAAGATGAACCCTGAGACTAGGGAACCTGGGTCTTAAAAACAGACAGCAAGCATGGCTGCCCTTTGTTCAAAGGGAGACACGATCTCTATTTTTGAAGCTGGTTGGCCTTACAAACATACCTGTAAAGATAGATTGGAACAAAGGGCAGTCAGTGCCTTGCTCTAAGGATGTGAAGAAATGCAAAGAGCCCCAGCAATATCAGCGCAATGGAGTACCATGCAGCTGTAAAAAAAGAAAGGAAAGGAGAGCAGTTCTCTTTGAACTGATTTGGGGTGATTCTCAGAATACCCTGTGAAGTGCACATAGCAGAGTGTAAACACAAACAAACAAAGACCAAAACACAACAACAAACCAGTTTGCTCTCCTTTGTATAAGGAAGATGAGGATATAAGAAAATACACAAACACCTGCACATTTTTGCAAAAAAAAAAAACAACCCATATAGTAGATAGATAGTAGGGATGAGGAAGAATCAGCCCTTTCCTGAGTTTACATTTTTATATAGCTCTGGTGTACATAGTCCTATTTCACATTTTCATTCCCCCTGCCCCATAACTGAATTCAACCAGGATGTGGGGAGAATCCAAAATGAATACAGTGGCTAATGAAACTAATTGTTTCACAAACAAATAACAACCACAGTGCATAGCAATGGGGAAGAAAATAACCAACCAAGGTAACTTTGGAAAACAGTATTTTGACTGGATATTATAAAACTAAGACAAAAAGAATCATTCATAGATACTCTTTTCTAGGTAGTAAATCTGTTCCTCCCAGTGGTGCATATCAGCAATTCTTTAACTATTTTATGTGTGTCCTAGGACTTAGATACATACACAACTATATTGTAGATAACGAAAGCCAGGTATCTTACTGTTGGAGAAAGAAGTTACAAATAAGGAAAGGGGGAAGGCTAGAATAAACATGTGGTATTACATTAGAATTGCAGATATCATATATGAATTCATATACACTCATAAACATGAGTGTACATATCACATATGTGTGAAAATATATATTCAGATATAAAAATAAATATACATATGTATTTATGCATAGGTTATTTTATACATGCATGTATTTCTAAGCTCTGTCCACTGGGAGAGTCTAAAAGTGCAGGCATACCTCATTTTATTGTGCTTCGCAGATAATGAGCATACCTCATTTTATTGGATTTTGCAAATACTGTTTTGGGTTTTTTTTTTTTTTTTGTTTTTTTTGTTTTTAACAAGTGGAAGGTTTGTGGCAACACTCTATGGAGCAAGTCTGTTGGTGCCATTTTTCCAGTAGCATTTGCTTTTTCTCTGTCACATTTTGGTAATTCTCTCAATGTTTCAAATTTTTTCATTATTATTATATTTGTTACAGTGATCTGCAACCAGTGATTATGACTCGCTGAAAGCTCAGATGATGGTTAGCACTTTTTAGCAATAAAATATTTTATTATTATTATTATTTTTTATCAGCGTGGGGCTTGAACTCATGACCTTGAGATCAAGACCTGAAGTGAGGTCAAGAGCTGGACACTTAACTGACTGAGCCACCCAGGTACCCCACAATAAAGTATTTTTTAACTAAGGTATGTACACTTTTTTTTTGTTTAGACATAAGGTTATTGCATAGCTAATAGACTGTGATAGAGTGTAAACTTCACTTTTATGTGCACTGGGAAACCAAAATATTCAGTTGACTTGCTTTGTTGTGATATTTACTTTAGTGTGGTGGTCTGGAACCAAACCCCTATTGATCTCTGAGGTATGCCTGTAATCTGCCCCACCTTTCTAGTTGTCATGGGCAGGGACATACCCAGAACTGTGATCTTGGCTTTCTAAATGCTGTTTTTCAATAAAAGTAACCACGTTCAGTAAATGAATGCTTGATCCAGGGCAGGGTCAGGGAAAATACAAAATGAGCATTAGGGTACCAGGAGTATTTGAAAGTGATGGGAGGGGGCATGTCAGAAGGGCACAGGAACCAAGCTGAGGGACCTCCCAATGGCCAATGCTGGAATAATTCGATTAACAGAATAAATAATGATAATATTGGATATAACCTATAGAAATGCCATTGAATCATACTCATACTAATCTATAATTGAATATGTAAATAAGTGTGGGGGAAGTGATAGCTCTCTTTTACAGAAAAATTACAATTAATAAATATAGAAGGAATGAGAGGAAAAAATGACCATTAGACAAACACCACAGTAATAATTGTCGCAAGCAAAATCAAATGGGTGCTTCTATCAGTGGGTGAAACTTTGCGAGGAGACAGAGTATTAGCAGAGTTTCAAAGTATCTCACCCAATATATCACTTATAAAGGGGAAAATAGTAATTTTACAGTGAGGAGATCTAACAGACACCACCTTAACTAAGTATTTAAGATTAATATCACCAGTAACGAGACCTACCATGCATCCCTGAAATGATGTACTAAGAAGGACACAGCGTCACTTTTGTGGCCTTATGAAAAACAATGTATAACTTTAATCTAATCTTTAGGAAACACTAAACAAACCCAAACTAAGACATTCTGAGCAAAAGTGGGAAGGCCATGAAAGATAGGTAAAGACTGAGGAATGGTCATAGATTGGAGAAGGGTAGGGAAATAAGTACAGTGCATGTAGGATCTGGATTGGCTCTGGGCAAGAGAGAATTAACTGGTAAAATATAAATGAGGTCTGTGGTTTCACTGATTAATTCCCTGATTTGATAATTAAGATTATGTAAATTGTTAACATTAGGGGAAGCTGAGTGAAGGGTATACGTGAATCCTGTCTACTTTTTTTTCAGTACTTCTGAAAGCTTAAAATTGCTTCAAAATAAAATTAAAATTCAATTGAAAATAAAACTCAGTATCAACAGTGCTATCCTCTGGGTAATGATATAGGCTTATTTATTGAATATATATTTTTGAATTTTTCAAATGTATGCATGATTTGAAAATATTAAATTATTCAAATGTATTGAAAAGTAGAAAGAATACATTAGGCAACCACATACCGTCCAAATTTAATGATGCTAATATTTTGCCATATTTACTTTAGTATTTTTTAAAGTATATAAAATGTTAGAGAGACATTCGGAAGACCTTTCTCATTCTGATCTTGTTCAACTTCTTTCTTCTTGCGAGAGGTAAACATTACTCTGAAGTCAGATGTATTTTTACACCCACATTTTTATGCTCTGATTTTATATAGATAGACATAATTATATATAATCTGTGTCGATATTATCTGTCTACAAGCAGTGCTTAACATTGCTTGGTGTATTTAAAATATATATAAATAATATTATATAATGTGCAAATCTTTCTACAACTTTTTTTCATTATGTTTTCAAGATTTCTCCATGCTTATTCATTTTAAATGTTAATAGTATTTCCTTGCATAGTTATATGCATTTAACAATTCTTCTATTTAAAGAACTTGACCATTTCCCCACCTTTTTCACTATTACAAATAATGTTCCAGTTACATTGTGGACAAAACTTGTGAGCCTGTGTGCCTGTGTTCAAGTTTTTGTAATAAACCTCATAAAGGGGAAGTTCTGGATTATAGGGTATGTGCATCTTGAATATTGCTAAATATTGCCAGATTTCTCTCCCAAGTGGTTAAACTCACTTGTACTCCCACTAACAGGGGACAAGTTCCCATTCTCCACATCCTTGCCAATACTCCTGTCATCAGACTTTTAAAATTTGCCAATCCGATCTGTGTGAAATGGTATTTTTATTTTAATTTGCATTTTCCTGCTTAGATTGAACATCTTTCTGTATGATTCTTGGTCATTTGTGTTTCCTATTTTGGAAATTACTTTTTCATATCTAACTATTTTTCAATGATAACTTCATATGAACTGATAACAAAGAATGGGATTAAGCATAGAAAATCGATGGCCTCACAGGTGGTGAGGTGTTTGACTGCACTGGCTGAGATCTGGTATTGACAGTCTTGGAGTGCTGTGTTTTGTTCCAGATATTTATACAAAGAATGGTTTGGGGGACGGTTAAGGGCCTAGAAATCATGAGATACGAGAAATGATTGCAGCAGTAAGGAATGTTTCCCTGGGAGCAATATCATGAGAGGGATGTGATAGCTGTAAAAAGAAAAAAATCAACAAGCTCTCAGGAGGCAGGGGGTACATATGTATTAATGTTGTTTGGGGGGAGCCAAAGCCAATGGGAGAAATTTTGAGGAAGCATATTTGATCAAGATCAAGGAGACTTTTTGTTTTAACCACTAGATAAATTGTGGGATGGAATCCGTAACCAGATCCCTGAGCATATTCAAGATATTTGTGGGCCCCTATGCATGTAGTTCGATTCCTCTCTGGGGAAGGACCCCAAATGAATAATCTCTAGTCCAAGTGAAAAGTCTGTGCTTCTATGTAGTAAACAGTTCATAGAATGAGGTTCCAGGAAATCCACAAATGAGTCATTTTTAGAGTTCATAATTATGGTTGCTCAGTTACAACATTGCTTGAGGTAATGGTGAGTCAGTCTTTAGTTTTTCTAAAATTCCTCAGCTAAACAAATATGCCCAAATTGTTTAACTGAAAGTGGGGAATCAACTCCGAATTCAAACTTGATTTCCATCGTGGCACTTCAGCCTCACCCCATTCCCGCTTCTGCTCCAGGTGGTTTTCTGCCTCTGGGTCCTGTGATTTCTGCAGCTAGATAATGTACATACCCAGTGGTCTCATTTTATAGTTTGTACTGAAGGATGGCGAAGCATAAGAGGTAAATGGTAAATGGAAGACCCTTTAGGGAAAGGAGAAAGGTACAGCATTCCGCAGAGTGTAAAGAGTTCTCTTTGAACAACTAAAGGGCCCTTTATAAATGGATTTGGAGTGTAGTCTGAGGAATTTTAGAGGGAGAATTTCCTGATAGATTTTCTAAACACTTCAATGAGTGTTTAATGGAAGTTGAGGAATCCTTTCTGAAGCCATTTAGAAAGAGAGACTATGGGTTAAGGTTCTGGTATCTTCCTGGAAATGCACTTTTTGCTAGGACAACCCCTGACAGGCCCTATGTGACCTCTAATACTCAAAGGTCGTGTATATTCTGCGTCGCAAGTGTTTCCCCTTTAGGCCAGCTGTTTGGGATTGAAACTAAAGGACCCCAGTGCAGTCACCCTACCCTGGCTCTGTTCCTCTGGTATGGTTCCTGAAGTTGCCCACAGAGTCCCGTATGCTCCCAAACACCCTGCTGCTGTGTGGGATCGTTTTCTGTTTTCTCCTCTGGGCCAGATGGAGGCAGGTCCAGGTTGTAGTTCAGTCTGCTGGGTTTCTCTCATGCAAGGGGAATCGGCAGCAATGTCTGGTACACTTGTTTCAGACAGATTTACCTCCACTGCTTCTTTATTTTTGCCCTCTGGCAGGAAGTCTTTGGAGGAAAAGCAGGGCCGAAAGATAATGTGGGCAGACTGCTACCCTTCATTCTCTCTTCTATTAGAAAATCTTACCTATATAGTCCTGCCAGGAAGGTTTACCTTCTCAGCCTTCCAGATAGACCCAGGTAAATCAAGATGCTGGTATGGGTACAGTTGAAGCTCCTGAGGTGAGCCCTACCCCTTAGCAGCTCTTGAAAATGGGTAGATGTTAAGAGTTTTGCAGAACTATTCCAGGTTTAGCATACATAATAGTTGAAGGGAGAATCCCAGAGAGGAAAACAGAAGTAGGAACCAGCTGGGAAGAAATGTACAAGAGTAGGAATGCCTACACCAAGAGGATGGGGAAATTAAAGGGATTGAGTGAAGGGGAAAAAAAATTGAAAATGTATGTAAATACAGAGAATCAAAGGAAGGCTTTGAGAAAGAGATTAACATAATTATGATTCCAAGAGTAAGATTTTGGCTAGATCATTAATTTGGATTCACTGGCGGCAGTAAGTGAAGAAGCTAGGAGGGAGTTTGCTGAATAAATGTGCCTGTAGTTGACTGGAATCTATGTGTCTGCTGAGCCTTGTTTTGTAGCCCACGCTTGTTCGCTCCCTTCCCTTCTTGTAGGGTGCACTTGGTATGATGGAAACTGTGAGCTCAGAAAGACCTAAAATGTGCAGGGCACCAACATTTAAGCATCTGTCTTATTTTCTCCTGGAAATCCTAAAAGATCTTTTTGCCATCTATAATGATTCCAAATATTTGAAGAAAGCAGCCCATAAACATGAAAGCATGCCTAGAAGAGAGACCAGGAAACTGGGGGGTCACAGAGGTAATTGGAGAGAAAAATGCTATTCCCCAGTCAGCAGAGGTAGTGCTTTGGAAAAGGACTGATGGCCTTCTGTGTTTCTGAGCTGTGTCCTTGGTATACATTGGACCGGTGTCTGATTTAAACGTTCTATTCTGGTTTTTAGGCCATATCAGGCCATAAAAAGAAGCCTTGCCTTTTGGATGCCCCATGACAAGATTAGAGAGGAATCTGAGAAAGGCATTATTACCCAACAGTACTTTCCCCCAGGGGACCAATAGAATATCAGAGAAGGAGCTCCCAGAGGGTCCAGACCAGTGTTCTTCAGCAGGGGGCTTGGGCATCTGAGTCAGGATACATATCCTGTAGTCATCGTGACAAGGGAAAATGTCTGCGCTCCATGTTTTCTATATGCTCCCTGAGAGAGCAATGCACGTGGTTAAAAACCACACAGCTCTAGTTCAGCCTCTTCACGGGTGAGGAGATGGAAGCCCGGAGAGACTAAGTGACTTGCCCAAGGCCATGCAGTCTGCCAGCACCGGAGTTCACACTGGAGCTTATGTCCACAGTTCCTTTGGCAGTGGGTAGCTGCACCCCACCGTGCTCTGCATTTCCCTAACAAAGGGTCATTCCTTTGGGATCAGGTTTTGTGTTTTCAGGGGTCCTCACTAGGGTCAAGTGGTAAAGGAAGTATGACGTATTGAGTAACCCTGAGTGACTTTGGAAACCGAAAAACACCAGGACCAAGAATGTGGAAAGAGAAGGATGGAATGGAAAGAACAAGAGAGGTTGAATGTCAAGGGTGCTGCTCAGGAAGGACAAGAGCGTGGTCATATGTTCGTAAGTGCTGCGAATACGGCTTGGGGACATGCGGCTATAATGAAGCATCGGGACTGGCTCTCAGATGGGGCTTGTGCAGTCTGTGTTCTGACTTCAGTTTACTGGTCACCCCCTGTAGAATTTATTCCATGAATTCATCTTCAGGGCAGCTCTTTTCTAGTACTCTTGTTCAGTCTGAATTTATTTCTAGCTTCTCAAACTCAGCCCACTTTACATACAGGATTCCAGCGTGAGTCCTCACTAAATCCCTTCTTGACCTGAGACAGCATGGAGCAAACCCCGGGAGGAGTGCAGCCTTGGCCTTCAGCCAGAGCTGTGGCTGACCTCACTGCCCCAGTGGCTGGGACTGTCGGCGCGTCTTAATGTCTCTGCTGCCGTGGTTCCTTCTCTGTAAAATGGGGTGGCTAGCTGCCTCACAAGGAGAGGGTGCACAACATAGGCAGCCCCTAGGTGGTACCAGATGTTGGTGTCCAGTCCTCTCTGCCGAATCAGAGGTGATCTTGGATAAAATTCCTTTTCCATTTCAAAATCTCTATGATTTTTCCCAGTTTTCTACTTGGCCAGTTTTCCTGTTGTCCTTTAAGTGTGTGTGAAGAGCCATTTTGTTTCATGTGGCAGAATCTTCAGCAGCTTACATACATATTCAGCTGCATTCATAGGAGCTCAGAGTTTGTCACTGAGATTCTTGGGGTTCTACACGACCACTTACTCTAGAAGGTACATTTGCACAGGGCGCTCAGAGACCACTAGAGCTCCTTCGCATCCACAATGGGATGTAATAACCATTCAGTTACACCCTCCCAAATTTACAGGACACTAGCACCAAATTACTCAGCTTATTCAAGATGCATTCCTTATGAGGCTCCATTCTGCATCTTCGTCCCCACAAAAGTCAATCTGCCGTACTCCATTGCAGGGAAGCCTGGAGGGATCAATTACTTTTAGTGAAAGGGAACCCTTTCGGAAGGTTTTCCTTAAGGGCCCTGGGTTTTAGATATGCCCCTGTGCTCCTGAGACAGGCCGCTGATTTGCGTCTGTGTTATGACAGGGTGATTATGCATGTTGTGAATAAACATGTTTGTGTATGCATGTGTGCTGTCACAGCAATGAGTAGCATCCAATAAATACCGGGTTAAGAGCATGCCAACATCTTCCCAACAGCTGGCACAGCTGAGAACTCGCTTGCCTTATTAACACTCCACTTATCTGGAATCTGCTCACTGAGCAGAAACAACTTCATAAATTCCTGCAATTTGCATCTGCCTTGCTGTTGCTCATTACCAGCGACCTCACTCCCTCCTGTGCGACAGTGGGTTGGCCTCCCAAGGTCCTGCCTGCTACACGTCCCTCACCTCTGCCCACCAACATCAGAGGCAGAGTCCGCTTGAAAGCTCGTTGCTGCTGCCAGGGCTGAGAAGGAAGCAGGACGACTTTTTTCCTTCATTCTGGAGACAGTGACATTTTCAGATTCCCTTCTTCCTCCTGTCTATTTGTAACCTCTTCCTTCCAAGGCAGATCAAAATGGAGAGGTACAGACCTCCTTCCAGATGGGAGAGAAAGACAGAGGCAGGCAGTAATTCGATTGTCCAAGGAAATATTCAAATCTCCTCTCAGCATCTTTCAGGGATTAGTCAGTTGTGCTCTGGATGTGTGTCGGTTTCTCTTAATCATTCTCATCTACTTCCCCTGCCTTTTGCCCTGTCTCTCCTCTGCCCTGGCGCTTTGACTCCATGTTGTGCTGTCAGCTGTTTCATTAGCCACGGTGCACAACTCATAGCATCTGCTGAATATTTTCAGGCCAGGTACTTTTCTTCTTGGTGTGTGGTGCTGGGGAAGCTGATTCCTTCTCTCTCCTTCTACACACCCCCTCCCCTGCCAACACATTATCCTTGACTGAAAATGGTGGTCTGCCTGCTATCTGAGGTCCCTCCCAAACTGCACCCCCCATCCCTGAACCGTTGTGGACTGGAGAGGCGGCTCCTGAATGCCGCAGAACCTCCCAGCAGTGGCCTCATTAAAAACCACATCACGGACTTGTTTGTTTTTTTTTTTCCCCTCCCTGACTTGATGAAAACAAAACAAGAAGAGGTGGGGAGGGAGGAAGGAGGAAAGATAGAAGTGAATTGCTTAATGGAGACACTCAGTCTGAATATTTAATATGCTGATTTTATTGAATAAAAGGTGAAAAAGTGGTTCTTGTTTGTTGCTTGCCTGTCAAACCATGGCAAACAAGCATTCTTTTCCCTGACTGGAGCTTTTTATTACTGTATGGATTCTAGAGTGTAATTATGCCCTATATCTGAGCTGCATTATACACACAATTATAATTCCCCAGCTGAACTATTTATTTATTACCAAGGGAGATGTTTGTTCAGTTTCCTTGGAGGATTTTTTTTTTTTTTTTTGGTGGTGCCTCTCATTGTCTTGTCCTTCATCAAGATGGAATATCCAGGAGGAGCCCCTAGCTCTGAGCCCCTGGCTTGTCTGTTGACAGTTTGGACAAACTTTCAGCCACATTTATTCATGCTGTTGGAGAAGAGACACTGGGCAAAAGAAATTTCAGGTTTATAAATGTTTGAGAATGTTTGCAGTGTTTTCAGAGCCTTCCTAGGAAGGACTTTTTATTCTAGCTATTATCATCTTATGAAATCTGATTTGGAATCATTTTAGAAAATAGCTTCCTCTAGGTACAGCCTGCCTGCCTAGCAGTTCATAAAGAAAGAGCCCACAGCTAAACAGAATTCATGTCAATAAACATTTGTTGAGGACCTTACCACGAGCCGGCCACAAGGACATAGAGATGAGGAGGACTCCGTCTGTACCCTGGAAGATCTCATAGTTCATCATGAGAAACATCCATCATTAATTATGTGAAAAATGTAGTAAGTGTTACAATATTGGTTCATACATTCATTTAAATTTTTACTCATTTCCTACTACGTCTGAACCCAAGACAGGGAATATAGATACAGTTGGGAGCCCAGATACTACGTCTGAACCCAGGACAGGGAATATAGATACAGTTGGGAGCCCAGATAAGGCCTTTACTCTCAAGTGTGGTCTCTACCCTCATTGTCGAAAGGGGAAGGGGGAGCAGTCAGACAATAATAAAGTCTGCAAATAAATAATTGTAGATATTGATGATTGCCATAAAAATGAAATAGGAAAATGTGGTTGAGAATGTTTGGAGGTGGAAAAAGAGGAGATGGGTGGTTAGGGAAGATCTCTCTAGAAGCTGAGACTTGGAGTATTACGAGGGAGCTGAGACTTGAGTGAGAAGAGGGAGTTGGGCATGGGATGAACCAGGGGATGTCCCGGAGGAAGAACTCTCTGGGCAGAGGGAACAGTAAGTAGAAGAGTTTGGAGGCAAGGATTAGGAGAATAGCATAGGGTTGGAGCATAGGGAGGGAGGAGAGTAGAGGGAGGTGAGGATGTGGAGGTGACTGGGACTGGGTCATTTATACCCTGTAAGAGGTGGAAAAGACTTTGGGGGTTTATTCTGGTTTTTTTTTTTTTTTTTTTTTTTTTTTTAGTTCAACACCATCTGATGGGATTATAGTCAAGGGCACCTTTCTTCCTTAGCTTAGAGGCATGACTTCCAAATTAGGCAACAAGATGTTCCTTTCCCGGAGCAGAAGGAGGAGAAAGTAAATGAAAATGTCTGGACTTTCCCACTTGTCCTTCCTCCAGGCTAATGGTAGTTCCTGCAGGTTATCTTATTTTCATTTGATACTCTCTTAGGCCTTGCCCATTTTCAACACTGCATTTCCAATGTTTCTGTGATTCTGTGAACCTCAAAATTACTTCAAACAAATTTCTTTTGGACTAAATTAACAAGGTTTTGTTGCACCCGAGGAACTCAATCTGAGACGAGGTACTTCATGCCTCCTTCCTTGTTATGTGGGCTCAATCTTACTCTGTCAGCCTTGAATGTAATGACCAAATAGCCCAGATTCTTGCTATAGTGTAGCCAATAGCATGGTTTTCTATACTTTAGTCTTTTTCTGTGTCTTCATTGGTATTTTGGTGTCAAATTGGTAAAAGCTGGGTCAAGAATTCATTTTAAGCTTTAAGTTTCAAATCGAGCTGCTTTTAGGGAGTCAAATTAATGAGAAAATTATGTAATCTTTCTTCCTGTGCTAGGTTGGTTCCAGTTGTCTCACATGAAATTTTGGTCTGCCTCCTAAAACTTGCCTAGCCAATGTGGTCAGGCTACCATATTGCACATGTGAGGAATTTGAGACAACCCTAGCTGAGGGCAATTTTGAAGCGGCCAGAAAAGAGAAGAAATATTTTCAGCAACCTGATTTTCTTTTTCTATCTTGTCTCTAGACAACTTATATCTAAGCCTTATTCCTTTTCTAGGTCTTGGGATTCAAACATTGATGTCTGCCTCCTAATGATTTTCTAATTGTCTTATATTTTTTATTTTTGTAAAAATATGTCCAGATGGTGCCAGAATAATTTTCTTATTGCTGTGGCTGCAAAGTTCAGTACTTAATTGTGAAGAATTCATTATTTCAATCTTTCTACTTCTAGATATCTATTCTTTTCTTTCCCTGAGTCTCTCAAATCTTCTTTTCTTTCTTCTTAGTTTTTATCTCTCAAACTTACAATAACCTTTTTGAAATATGATTACTTTAAAAAGAAATCAACCCTTTTAATTAGGATTTAAATGCATTTTCCCATTTGAATATATTTTTTTCTCCAGCATTTTGCTTTAATTAAGATGACACACATTTGCAAATAGGTTCTCATCATTTCTCTTGTTCATTTCCATTTTTAGTTTGGTTTGTGAATAAACTCGGGCCATGAAGTCCAAAGACAAATGATGTATGGATCCTTGGTACTCCTAATATCTTTTCTCTTAGAGATATATTATTTAGTCAAATGTATATTTAAAAGGTAGGAGAGAAGGAAGAGGTAGGTGTAATTAGCTTTGGCAATGTGCTTACTATGAAGGTCATGACATTAATGAGGATTTTTGAAGTGTTAAAGGGATAAACAATGCTTTTTTGTTACCATTTTGTATTCCTTCAGTACCTCTTTGTGAAGGCTGACTTTTTATTTATTTTTTTAACCAAAGGGAATTAACTTGTTCAAAAGTCTTAAGCCACAAATAAATCATCTAAAGCCATGCAAAAGATGCTTCCACCAGCTGCGAAGCTACAATATCAATGGGTGGGAATAGATAAGCAGATAGGAGTTATACTATAAGCTGATATTCAGATAATGAGTTAAGTACAAGATGCTTCATATAGGACAGACCTATTCCATCTTGGGGTAGGGAGTGGTTTTCAAAGGAAGGGAGGTTTAAATGAGACCTGAAGGTAAGTGCCAGCCAGAAACAGTGGAGTTCTAGGTAGTGGGAACTGTATTTATCCACAGAGTCCTGCAGACGAGCTCATGGTGTACCTTTGCGTCCTCAGTGTGGCTGGAGCATGACCCAGTGAGGGATGATGGAGAAGCAACGAGAAAGTGCTACAATATGCATAAGACTGCCATCATGGGAAAAGCAGATTTAGCCTTCCTATCATCTTTTCCCCAGGGGTTACTCTAGCTATGGGTCCTGGTTTCTCATTGTTCTAGAGTGAATACTAATAACTTCTTGACAAGGTTGTGGTCAGGACCGAATGACAGAGTGTATATGTGATGTAGAAGATGGTATAGGTGTGGAAGGGAGAATTCCAGAATTCCCCTATAAAGATTTTCTGTTCTGTTCTTCAGGACTGTAAATATGTTGTTATCGCACCTATGATTATGTTACATTATATCCCAAAGGCATTTTGCAGATGTACTTTAGTTTATTCATCAGTTAACTTTGAGTTAACAGGAAGATTTTCCAACCAGGTCCAGTATAATTATGAGTCATTTAAAAACAGAGCTTTTACCAGCTGGTAGCAGAAGTCAGAGAGATTCCAAGTGTGAGAAGGATTCAATGCAATCTTGCTGGCTTGAAAATGGAAGTTCCTGTGGAATTCTGAAGGGGTGAGGGAGAACTCTGGAAGTTAAAGAACAGATCTCCCTGGGCTGACAGCCAGCAAAGAAATGGGGATGTTTGTCTTACAGCCTCAAGGAACTGAATTCTGCCAGCTATCTGAATCAGCTTGAAAGTACGTTCTTCCCCAGAGTTTCCAGATAACAGCCCAGTCCCGCTGACACTTTGATTCCAGCCTGTGAGAATCCAAGCAGATAACCCCGTTGACCCACCCAGGCTTCTGACCTACAGAACTGTGAGATGATAAGTGGGAGGCAGTTGGGATCGAGCCCCGCATCGTGCTCCTCCTCCGCTGGGAGCCTGCTGCTTCCTCTCCCACTCCCCCTGCTTGTGTTCCCTCTCTCGCTGGCTGTCTCTCTCTCTGTCAAATATAAATAAAATCTTTAAATAAATAAATGGGAGGCAGTTTGTGGCAATTTGTTAGGCAGTTATAGAAAAAGAATACAATGGGTATTAAATTTATGGGGCTTTGGAATTGGATTCAAGTCTTGAATTCAAGTTCTGAGTCTTCCATTCACTATTTCTATGGTTATGGGAAAGTCACCCTCTTTGAGCCTCAGATTCCTCACCCATAAAAAGAAATAGAAATGCAGTTTTATGTAAGTAATTAGTAGGAAGACCAACTGAGGGAATGTGTGTAAAGTGCTTACCTCAGAGTAAATGCGCAGTAGATGTTAGCTGTTTTTGCCATGGCTTTGTTACTACTATTTCTGCTTTGTAAAATATTTACCAGAATGTCCAGCACATAGTAGGTGCTTAATCAGTGCAAGTGCCTTACAGCTTTCCTTCATCTTCCCTCAGTTCCTGCAGAGCCCCCAGTTCTACTCATTGCTGCATTCCCGCCTATCTTCTCCACTTTGTGAATATTGATTTTGAGACTGGAAGGGAAACATTTATCATTCTTAATTGCAATAAAATCATTACAATGGTGTTAAACATTCAAATAGAAATTAAGTTCCACTGCATAATGCAAAGACAACTATTAATCTGTGCCTGTAGCCAAACCCAGGAAAAGTGATACAGATAAAATGGATGTGATGTATTAATAACATCATGATGCTAGGGAGGAACTGCGATCTGAGCAAAATAGTTATACTTTACAGGCAAGTCTTTATGTTTCAGAATGGAAAATTGGCAGATAAATTCCTGCAGCAAAATCACAAAGTAGAAGGAAAACTTAAAAAAAAAAAAAAAGGCATTTAATTCCAAGCAATTATCAGTGCTGTCCCTGGAAGATAAAGTTGCAACACTGATATATAAAGGTATGTGTTCATTCCCATACAAATTAGCATGAAAACTGATTAATTGACATATTCTCTACTCCTCTGTTCCTAACCAAATACAGTCTGAGCCCTTGAGACTGGCAGGCAAGACTGTCACCTGGGGTCACAGGCAGGTTTTGGGGGGCCTGAAGCTGAGATCACTTTCGAAGCTTTCTTTACAAAAGAGATGAAATAACAAATTCAAGATTAGGTAGAAAAATGACAATTTACTCATCCTGAATAAGAAAAGAAATCACACCCATTACAGTCTTTTAAATAGAAGAAATATCACAATCATTACAAAAACAAGGAAAATGTCTTATTAATTTCCCACCTACTACACGACTATAATACTCTTTCTTTATATATTTGGTTGCACGCTCTTTGATCATCTCTTTATGTGACAGCAATTTTGTTATTTTCAACAGAGAAAATTCAGTTTTCATCAGCCTGGCTGATAGACATTTGTTTCTAATTGTTTAAAAAAGGGTTTTCTGTTTCAGAACTTCATCTGGGGAATGCTGCACCTGTAACTTCCTTTGCAGGATCTTGCTCAGGAGTAGCTTCTCGCTCTAGGGTAAGCCTTGGAGGAGACCATTCTTTTGATCTCTCCTGGCATGGTTTTCAGAGCTGAAGCTGCAGCAGCTGGTCTTGCTCCTCAGATACTCAATGCCCAAACTTTTGCCAACGTCTTCCTTCTGGATGTCAAAGAGCAGCATCTTTTTTAGACCCTTCTTAGAATCAAAGATGGTGTCCAGATGCGAATTCAGGTCCACCATGGGCAGTTTCTGCTGGACGACAGGCCGATGTGCAGGTACTGCCAGAGTGAAATCCTGGGCTCAGAGAAGAACATGACCTCCAGGCTGGGATAGCGCTCCAGGCCCCCACGGGCTGCTACGGCTGCTGCCTCCTCCTTGCGTCCCTGCAGTAGAACCTCACCAGCCTTAGCCTTAGAAGGGGCCAGGCAAGGGAAGGGTCTGAAGCTTAAACTTCATTAGCTTGAAGTTAAATCCACCTCTTCTCTCAGTCTATCCTTAGTCTCTCTTTCTAACTTGCAAACCTGACTAACAGTTTTTCTTCAAAGATGCCCTTGTCTTTTCCACTTCTGGCTCTGAATCATTCCAGTACTTCTACCTGGAAAGCCTTCCCCCAACATTCACCTGCTGAGATCTCTGAAAGCCTAAGCCAAATAATGCTTCTCTGTGAAACCTTATCGGATGAAATCTTGCCGCCGTCCGAACCCTTCTAGTACCTACTGGGCTCAGTTTTCACAGGGACTTTTCCAAAATTGCTTTGCGTATTGTTAATATATACATTCATGTATTCATGGAAAATGAGCAGAAAATTTCTCCAGCTAAATAGAAGCCAAAAACAAGTTTTAAAGTGTTCATTCGTTCAAGGTACATTTCCCATTCTAAAACTGGAGCTGTGATAATGAATGAGTGGAAGTTCTACCGTTACTGAGCCTTATAGCTGGTGGGAGGCCAACAATAATTTCAGTTACAGTGGGGATAAGGGCTTTGAAGGAGAAGGACTGTCATTATAAGCTAGTTACAGGACTTCTGTGTGTGTCCCTCTGGAAGTGAGGGATATAAGATCGAAGGATGAATAACAGACCATAAAGGAGAGGAAGCATTTCTGGCAGAAGGAATAGCACGACAAAGGCCCTAAGCTAGGAAGGAGGATCTTGTTGCATTTCAGAACCCTAAAGAATGCTTATTATTAGATGATGAGCATTTCTGTTGTAATTCTTTGCTTCTGCGGCTGTCTCCTCCACCTTTTAAATTCCTAGTAGAGAGGAGTTCCTAAGCATTTCTGCATCCCCCCAGTTATCACAGCACCTATCACATGCTCATTGAATGTTTGCCTGACTCAAACCTTGTTTGTTAAATGAAGGACAGCAGAGAGCCTATGTCAGAGCATACAGGATGATCAAACTAATTTTTCATATCTCATCAATTCTAAGATGCACATATCTTCACAATTTAACATCTTTGAAATTGGGATACTTTTTACAGTCGATAACATCTTCTAACTTCATTTGGCATATTTTTTTTTCCTTAGTAGTACATAAAACAATGATGTATTTTATAATCAATGATGTGTTATGGTCAATGAAATGTGGTAGATGTCTTCATATGGCTTAATTCCTTATTGTTCATTTGAAGAAATAAGTGAGTGATTTTCACAATTTTTCATGTTACAGACTGACTTTTCATATTAATAATAAATTTGAATCCTTTGGTGGTTAAAGTCCTACTCCAGATTGATTGAATTGCAGAGGTAGAAGAAAATTAAAAGAAATTGGTCTACTTTTCATCCATTCTAGAGTGTAGTGAAGACCTATTGTTTTGTCTGTCCTGAAGTACCCCATAGCATTCTTCCCACTTATAGGAATGTCTGCCTTCTTCCCTGAGATCCTGTCCGTCCTACTTTCATTCTCTTCGGTGGTTACTCTAGGAAAGACGATGTTAATACAGTGGAACCCTGATCCCTGACCACATTTGATTGGTCTGGATTGTAGTTGTACCAAGCATAGTTCCAGAAGGAGAAACTTGGGTTTGTAACAGTCAGAAACCTTGCATAAGTTATCAATTTGGGTACCTGGCCTATAAGGTATAAAATTTTTGAAGATTTGGGGTTCACATTCTGCCATGGAACTGAGGATCAGAGGAGGCTCTCTTTGGCCAGAGAGAAGAGAGAAGCAGACATGCAGCAGTGGTTGAAATATATATACATGATGGCATCGGGGGCCTGTTTGCTTTCGTACCCATGGCCTTCCTTCTGGTGCATTCTCTCTTGGCTCAAGTTCTTTGTAATTGCAACAAAATTGCAGCCAGTTGAAGCCAAGAGATTCAATGAACACATATATGTATCTTATATAATGTGTGTGTGTGTATGTTTGTGTGTGTGTGTGTGTGTGTGTATAGTATTCCCAGAAAGTGGTCAGTCAGTAACTGCTTCAGTCTCCAGTGATAGGGAACCTACCATCTTCCACAGACTTCATTCCAGTTTGGGGAAATGAATATTTGGCAGTTCCATTCACACTGAGATGAAATAGCTTTATGTAAATTTTACAAGTGGTTGCAGTTCTGTATGCCAGTCCAGACAGAATGAGTCTATTCTGTCTCTTCCTTCATAGCCCCTCACCCTTGATAATGACTATTCCATCCTTTAAGCCTTCTTTGTTGATGAGAGATATCCCAGGCTCAGCAAATTAGGTTTATTTTCTTTGCTAATTTGGAAGAGTAGGGGAAAGTAAATGTTAAAACAACAATAACAACAAGAAAAACAATAACAATAAATATTTAACTTTTGGCATGCATTTATTTTTGGGCCAGGCACTGACCTACATGCTTTATGTACTTTATGTACTCTGTTCACAGAATCCTCACAACAACCTTATAAAACAAAGACTGTTGTTTTTCCAGATTTGCTGTAAAGGAAACTGAGACTTAGGAAGATTTATTTACCCAAAGTCACTCAGTTACTAAGTTGCCCAGCCTGCATTTGAATTTGAGAGAGATCATTTCATAGTGAAGGGATAGTATTGCCCACGCAACGGCGAAAGAAAACTTCTTTGGTGAAAGAAAACTTCAAAGCATTCAGTAGTAGTGCTTTTAAATTCTGTAACATGTGACTAAAAAGTGGTCTCAACAAAACAGCAAGTTATGAAATGAATTTACCCCTCAGAATCCCCCATTTCCCTGGGGAAAATGTCCTCAAGATGGACAGAATCTGCCAGTCCCAGAATAGACTCATCTGTTATCGTGGATCTTCTGGACAAGATTTTTATGGAAGGCATCCTTCTTATCCCTGTGAGACATTGCTGAACAGAATTTTGTTTTATTTTTCACATTTGTTAATCACCCTCAAGATGCTGAGTGTTGAGCAAACCAGCTATAAAGAGGCAGCTACCCAGTTAAGAACATGAATGCACATATGTTTTATCAAAAGAAAAAAATATCTTCTGCTAGTTCTCCTTTTCCCTGGTATGAACATGTTGAGGAGGTAAAATGTCGCTAGGGAAAGAGGAAAAGTAGGTGGAAGGTGACGACAGGGAGATATTTTTAGGGTGGCAATTTTTTATATTTCTCTTTAAGAAGAGAAGCTCCCCTGGGTATAACAATAATTACTGTTTGGGGAGCCCTCATGTCCTAGGTCATGTTCCCAGAAGCAGACCCTGAGACAAGGATTCATGTCAAGTAATTTATTAAGTCAGTGATTCCAAGAGAAGACAAAAGGAGAGTAGGGGAAGCATGACAGGAAATGGGGAAGGAACCAAGGAAGGTATGATGTTCCTGCCATAGCTTTTCCCTTGCAGAGCTTGGGAGAACAAGTTTTACTTCCGCGTTTGTCTTACTGATAGGCTAGGGAGCCAGGCTGCGTACATTCCTACACCAGTCAGTCATTGGCTATAGCCACCTCAGTGAGGACTTTAAATCTCTGAGTGTCTGTGCTTGGGCCAAAGCTGCTACAGTAATCCAAAGGTGGTCCTTAGAGAGAAATTGTGGGTGCCAGCTGTTAGGACTGAAGTACTCAGAAGCTGGGGGATGGACACACAGAATAACAGGCATCCAAGGGCATCTGGATGAGTAACTACCTTCATCACTCCAACTCATTGGGTACCATGTGCTATGCATACCTTGTAGTTAATTTACACTATAATCTAGCAAGGTGGGAATGAACAGCTTCATTTTACAGGGGCAAAAATACTTTTTGAGATGTTAAATCACATTGTCTAAAGTGTTATAGCTAGTTTGTGGCCCAGTTGGGATTTGACCCTTCCCACTGTGTCTCACAAAACCTTTCTAGGCAGTTTCTGCTAACCAACCACACTGACCCTCAACTGAATTTCAGTTCAATGAGCAACATCTCGTTAGCACTTACCATGTGTCCAGTGTTGTTTGGCATCATAGATGTAAAGATAAGTTAGACTTAATCCTGCCCTTGAGAGATTGCTTTCTTGCAGGGCTGATATACAGATGCACAGAGCTAAATAACATAACATGTGAAAATGCCACAGTAACTTTATGAATTAAATATTGGAGATCATCCTGGAAGAAGGAACAAGTAATATCACCTAGGGGCAGATACCTGGGAGGTGGGAGGCTTCAGTGAGAGACTTTCATTTGAGTTCAGCTTTTACACATGGAAAGGATTTAAGCCAGTCAAGTGGTGACTGTCAGGACCTATCAGGAAGCAATTTAAATGGGGCAGTTCAATTTTGGGCTATTATGCCATTTTTAATACACATTCCAAACTATTGCTTTGGCTCTTCTCAAACTTATGTTTTAACTTCTCTTTGGCAGACATTCATCAACTAGTTTTTTCTAATCATAGGCTTATCTGCTTATTCTCATTCGTAATGGTGACCTTTCTGATGGGGACTTCTAGGAATACTGAAAACAAGGCCTGAAACACATGAATAGATAATTAAACTGAGTGGGCCTAGATCAGGGCCAAAGGTCGAGGACAGTGGGGGTTCTGGAAGCCAAGAAAAAGTGGAGTTGGAACTGATCAAATGATAAGTGAGGGAGGTGGTCAAGAAAGAGGAAAGGCTGTCAACCATCCTAACCCCTCTTTCTCCTGCTTCAAGACCTGAATTTGACCTTGCCATTGGGAGGATCCTCAGGTCACAAACACCAGCTTATCTCTCCCTTTAATCCATTGGGCAGTCAACCAACTCTCTCACCTACCCTTTCTTTAGTCAACCCCTGTGGGAGGGAAATACAGTCTGTTACTGCAGCTTAGCATTTATCAAAATTGTATAGTGTTCAAGGCTGATTCCTCAGATTCTGGGGATGGGAGGAAGGTCTTAGCTCTGAAATTCCTAGATGTCCTTATTAGAATAAGGACCAATTTATTATAAAAACTAATGGCGGAGAAAAAAAAAGTGGCTCAGGAAAAGGGATTTGGCTGAGTAGTGGAAAAGGTGAATTAAAAAAAAAAAAAAAGAAAAAAAGAATTGCAAGAATGAAAGGAACATTAAGAAACCTTTTCATTCTTTCTCTTGCCTCCAGGCTGTAGTATGCTGAAATGACATGATAAATGTTGTTTTTGAGAACTATAACTTGAAGTCATTTACTAGAAATCCTTGTGTGAGGGCTATTGCCTCCTCTCAGTAGTAGGTAAACAGATCCACAATACGCTGTATCCTTTGTAGTAGGAGGGTGGGATACACGAACGTGAGTATTTTCCAATTATATTTTTAACTACCTAAATGGGATACATTTCATTATCTTTACCAAGAAAGTTAAAGTTCACATCATAGAAAAATAATTAATAAATTTCTGACTGATATTTCTGCCTATCAAATCTATGCTTTATATTCCAAAATTAACTGTTGGGGTTAAGGAGACCTTGGTTTCTATTTAAAGGTTTTGTTGCAGAGCAGTATTTAAAAATCAGGTTCCTTGCTGAGAAATGAAAAATAGGTAAAACTTTATACATGCAGATTTACAACCGTACCTTATTCAGACTTATATACATTAGTTTTGGAAATAGATATACAAGAAAAAACCCAATTAATTTGATTATTTTTCCTGTCCATTAAGGACCTTAGCAGACAACGTGAAGGCTTAAAAATCATGAATATATGGGGCATGTAGGTGGTTCAGTTGGTTAAACATCCAATTTTTGATTTCATCTCAGGTCATGATCTCAGGGTCATGAGATTGAGCCCCACAGTGGGCTTGGTGCTGGCATGGAGACTGCTTAAGATTCTCTCTCTCTCCTTCTCCCTCTGCCCCTCCCCCGCCGTGCATGCACTCGCTCTCTCAAAAAACATAAAAATAATAAAGTAAAAAAATCATGACTATACCCAGAGTTAAAATTTAAGACATTCTTATATAAGGGAAGTTGTTAAGTATAAACACCAAAATACTGACCATAACTACCAATAGGGTCTACCCTATCCAGATAGCTATTTGTAATAATGCCTGGACATCTTTGAGATTTTGTAAAGATAATTTTATTTCAGGAACACTTTGGCATTATAGAGTAAGAGTTTTGCGATTTACTATATACAGTTATCTTGAGCATATTGTAGTAGATTGGATGGCTCATAATCAGGGACCCTGCCTGGGGAGAATTATATATTCATACCCTGCTGAACTCAGGCAGGGCCGTTTGACTTGCTTGGGCCATCACAGTGAATGAAGCATGGCACTTCGGAGCAGAAGCTTTAGGAGGCTACAGGAAGCCTGCCACATTCTTTTCCTGTCTGACATGACTACTGGCAAAGTTCCAGTTGGAAGTTGCTCTTATCAGCCTGATACTGGGAGTAGTAAGTACTATAGCTACTTTGTGATGGTCAAGTAGTGTGAACAAGACATCAATCCTTGTTGAGAGATTCTGGGATAATTTGTTATCGTAGCATAGCCTTTCTTGACTCATACACATGAGACAAAGGACAATTACATGTACATGTCATAGGACAATATAATTTTCTGAAGTTGGCAAATCAAGGAAATGGGGAAACATTTGCTCCATTGTGCTAAGAATTATTTTTGTTATGGGCTTACTATATTTTATTTTTGTTTCTGATGTATTAATCCCCCTATTCCATATCCTCTCCTGCTTTTGTTCAGTAATGGTCTGATCACTTGAGTGGTCATTCAAGAGATGTGATGTTAATTGCATAGAACACAAATATTTTCATTGTTATCGCTTCAAGTTCATATTTTTAGTAGAATCTTTTCCAACTCTTTTTATAGCCCTAGTTAACTCTTTTCATTTGCATCGAATTTCTCCATTTTTTTCTTACATCTGAAGACTACAAAATGGATGGCCTCAATTATGTAATTATTTCTTCAGAAATGTCTTTCTTTATCTGTGTGGTGTTACAATTTTCTTTTTTATTTTTATGTGGCTTTTTATATTTTGCCACATAGAGCTATAGCAGTGACATAGGGAATCATTCCTCCTTTTTTGACTAAGAGAGATTTGTAGCTTGAATTTAACCTGCAAAGGATTTCATCATTACATTAGAGTCATGGGTGCCATATTGCTTTCTGTGTACATTTTCTCCCACATGTAGCTTTTCAAGGCTTTTAGTATTTAATCTTTTTATGCTCATTCTGATAGTTGCACTTAGAGTATTGTCTAATAGAAATACTCCTCAAGTAAATTCAAAATTCAAAGGGAACATGGTCACTTGGCAAATGTTGTTAGAGCAACTGCTACTTCTCAGATTTTTCTATCCACAACTTCTCTCCCCCAGCTTTACTGAGGTATCATTGACAAATAAAAATTGGAAATATTTAATGTCCTCAATATGGTATTTTGATATATATTGTGAAATGATTATCACAATCAAGCTAGTTAACACATCTATCACTTACCTCTGTGTGTGTGTGTGTGTGTGTGTGTGTGTGTGTGTGTGTGGTAAGAACAATATAAATATACTCTTAGCAAATTTCAAGTACATAATATATTATTTGTAACATAGTCATCATGTTATACCTTAGATATCCAGGATTTACTCATCTTATAGCTTAAATTTGTTCTCTGACCAAAATCTCCCCATTTTCTCTATCCCCCAGCTGCTGGCAATGGCCATTCTACTCTCTGTTACCCTGAAGTTGCATTTAATTTCCACATAACTTCTGGAATCTTTTAGATGCCACATAGAAGTGAGCTCATGCAGTATTTGTCTTTGTCTTACTTATTTCTCTTAGCATTATGTCCTCCAGGTTCATTTATGTTGTCACTAGTGACAGGATTTCCTTCCTTTTTAAGGCTGAATAAGGATACATTGTGTGTGTGTGTGAGTGTGTGTGTGTGTGTGTGTGTATATCACATTTTAAAAAATCAATTTAGCCACTGACGGGATTGTTTCTATATCTTGGCTACTATGAATAACGCTGTGTGTAAATGGGAGTGCAGATATCTCTTTGACATAATGTTTTTGTTTCCTTCAGATACATTCCCAGAAGTGGAACTGCTGGAACATGTGGTAGTTCTATTTTTAATTTTTTGAGTAGCTCCCTTTTTATTTTCCGTATGCTCATACCAATTTACATTCCCACCAACAGTGCACTAGTGTTCTCTTTTCTCCACATCCTTGTCAACACTTAGAATCTTTTGACGTTTTCGTAGTAGCTATCCAAACAGGTTTGAGGTGATAATCTCATTGAAGTTTTGATTTGCGTTTCCTTGATCATTATTGATGTTGAGCATCTTTTCATATACCTGATAGCTATTCGTATGTGTGTCTATTCAGGTCATTTGCCCATTTTTAATCAGATTATTGGTTTGTTTGTTTTACTATTGAGTTGTATGAATTCTTTATATATTTTGGATATTAACCTTTTATCTGATATATAGTTTGGAAAAATTTTTTCTGTTCTAGAGGTTGCCTTTTTATTTTGTTGATTGTTTCCTCTGCTCTGCAGAAACTTTTTAATATGATGTGGTCCCACTTGTTTATTTTTGGTTATGTTGTCAAATCCAAAAATCATCACTAAGACCAATGTCAAGGAGTTTTTCCACTATGTTTTCTTCTAGGAGTTTTATAATTTCAGTTCTTATATTTAAGCTTTAACCTATTTTGAGTTGACTTTGTGTATGGTGGAAGATAAAATCCAATTTCATTATTTTGCATGTGGATATATAATTTTTGAGATATATATATTTCCCAGCACCATTCATTGAAAGGACTATCCTTTTCTCATTGTGTATTCTTGGCACCTTTGTCAAAGATTGATTGACTGTACATGCATGGGTTTATTTCTGGACTTTCTATTCTGTTCCACTGTTGATCTGTGTGTCTGCTTTTATAACAGTACCATATTGTTTTAATTACTATAGCTTTGTTATATAATTTGAAATCAGGAAGTATGATACTTCTAGCTTTGTTCTTCTTGCTTAAGATTGCTTTAGCTATTCAGGATTTTTGGGTTTCCATATGAATTTTAGGATTGTTTTTCTTTGTGAAAAATGCCTTTGGGATTTTGATGCAGATTGCACTGAATCTGTAGGTTGCTTTGGCTAGTGTACACATTTTAGCAGTATTGATTCTTCTAATACACAAACATGGGATTTGTGTCTTCTTCAGTTTCTTCATTAATGTCTTACAGTTTCCAGCATACAAATCTTTCACTTGTTTGGTTAAATTTATCTCTAAATATTTTTTTGATGCTCTTGTAAATGGAATTATTTTCTTAATTTCCTTTTTAGATAGTTCTTTGTTAGAGTATAGAAATGCAACTGATTTTTGACTGTTGATTTTGTGTCCTGAAACTGTATTAAATTTGTTTATTAGTTCTAACAGCTTTTTTGGTAGAGTCTTTAGGGTTTTCTGTATGTAAGATTATGTCATCTGCAAGCAGAGATAATTTTATTTCTTTTCCAATTTGGATTCCTTTCATTTCTTTCTCTTGCCTAATTACTTTGGTCAGGACTTCCAGTACTACGTTGAGTAGAAGTGGTGAGAATAGGCCTCCTGTTTTGTTCCTGATCTTAGAGGAAAAGCTTTCAGCTTTTGACTATTGAGTATGTTATCTGTGGACTTGTCATGTATGGGCTTTGTTGTATTGAGGGACATTTTTTTTCAATACCTAATTTGTTGAGAATTTTTATCATGAAAGCATATTGAGTTTTGTCAAATGCTTTTTCTACAACTATTGAGGTGATCATATGATTTTTATCCTTCATTCTGTTTTTTTAAGATTTCTTTTTTAGAAGGGGAGGGGGGCAGAGGGAGAGAGCATCACAAGCAGACTCCATGCTGAGAGTGGAGCATGACACGGGGTGATACCACAACCCTGAGATCACAGCCTAAGCCGAAACCAGGAGCTGGGCACTTAACCGGCTCTTCTACCCAGGTGCCCCTATCCACCATTCTGTTAATGAATCACATTGATTGATTTGTGGATGTCAAACCATCTTTGCGTCCCAGAGATAAATTGTACTTTATCAGCACATGATTTTAATGTGCTGTTGAATTCAGTTTACTAATACTTTGTTCAGGATTTTCGCATCGACATTCATCAAGGGTATTGGCCTATAATTTTCTTTTCTTGTAGTGCCCTTGTCTGGCTTTAGTATCAAAGTAACGCTGGCCTTGTCAAATGAGTTTGGAAATGTTTCCTCCTTGAGTTCTTGGAAGAGTTTGAGAAAAATTGGTATCTGTTCTTTAAATGGTAGGATTTACTGTTGAACCCACTAGATTTTTCTTTTTTGGGAGGTTTTTGATTACTGATTCTTCTTACTCATTATTGGTCTGTTTGGATTTTTTATTTCTTCGTGATTTAGTCTCGGTTAGGTTGCATGTGTCCAGGGATGTATTAATTTTTCTAGTTATCCAGTTTCTTAGCATATAATTGTTCATAGTAGTCTCTTGTGGTCTTTTGTATTTGTGGGTATCAGTTGTAATGTCTCCTCTTTCATCTTTTATTTTACTTACTTGAGTCCTTTTTTCTTAGTTTTGTTAAAATTTTATCAATTTTGTTGACCTTTTCAAAAAACTAACACTTTGTTTTGTTGATCTTTCCTGTTACTTTTTAGTCTCTACTTCATTTATTTCTTCTCTGATTTTTGTTATTTCCTTCTTTGCAATAACTTTGGGCATAGTTCTTTTTTCATTTCTCTCTCTCTCTTTTTTTTTTTTTTTTTTGGTTCTTTAAGGTGTAAAGGAAAGGAAAGAAGTTGCTTATTAAGATCTTTTTTTTTTTTAATGTAAACATTTGTCACTACAAACTTCCCTCTTAGAAATGCTTTTGCTCTGTCTCATAAGTTCTGGCATGTTATGTTTTGTTTTCATTTATCTTGAGAGATTTTTAAATTTCCCTTTTTATTTCCTGTTTGATTCATTAAATGTTCAGTAGCATTTGTTTAATATCCACATATTTAAGAACTGTCCAATTTTCCTCTCCTTATTGATTTCTAGTTTCATACAGTTGGGATTAGAAAAGATGCTTGATCTCATTTCAGTCTTCTTAAATTTGGACTTAAATTAGGACTTGTTTTGTGATCTCTCCTGCCAAATGTTCTCTGTGCCCTTGGGATGAATATGTATTCTTTTGCTGTTGTATGGACTGTTCTGTGAATGGCTGTTATGTATGCGTCACTCTTTTTCATTCTTTTTTCTCTTCTGGAAAATTTCAAATAATGTGTCTTCAAGTAAACAGTTTCTTTCTTCTGGTTAATCAAGTCTGATGTTGACGTGCTGTTGCATTTCTCATTTCATTCATTGTATTACTCAACTTCAGGATTTCTGGTTTTGTTTTGTTTTTTTTAATGATTTCTATTTCTTTGTTGAACTTTGTGTGTTTTTTTTTTTTTTTCATATTTTGTTTTCCTGATATCGTTGAATTGTCTGTGTTCTTTGGTAGCTCTCTGAGCTTCCTTAAAACAATTAATTTGAATTCTTTTCCAGGCAATTTGTAGATCTCCATTTTGGGGGGGGGTTGGTTACTAGAAAATTATTTTGTTCCTTTGGTGTTATCATGTCTCCTTGATTTTTCCTGTTTGTTTTTTAAAGGTCTTGTGTTACTATATTTGCATTTGAAAGAAGCAGTTCTCTCCTTCCGTCTTTACCAGCTGACTGACCAGTAAATCCAGCTAGAGATTCCAATGCTTTCTCAAACCTGTTCATGGATGCAGCCACTCCACACCTCTTTCCCTTTTGGGGAAAGAATTCTTAAGATTGTATGACTTCTCTTGATCCTGCAAAGCCTCGTTGGGTGCTCAGAGCCTCCGGTTTGTTTTTCTCAGGGCAATGCCCTCAATTTCTCAGGTTTGTGTGCTTTCCTTCAGTCCCACAGAGTTGGCCAGGCTTTCTAAAATGTGCTTATGAGCTCTCTGCAACTCTTTGCACTTGCAGTCCATAGGGGCACATGGGGAGCTAGCCATGGGTAGGTGGAATGTGCTAAGTATTGGGTATGCCCATCAGCCAGTTTAGGGGAAATGCAGGCAAGCCGTCTCTAGTGGCTCATGGACAAGCTTCCTGATGGAGCCTGTGAAGCAGTTAATAAGACCCAAGGCCTTTGATGATTTCTGAGCTCTAGGTGCTATGCTCTCTGCCTCTTCTAATCCTTCAGTTGTGCTGATCACCTCTGTATTCTTGGTGGGGTGAGAAAGAAGCGGATATGTTGGAAGCATCATACATGACTAGGAAGCTGGTTGCTCACTCATTATGTTCTCACTTTCCCCTGTGGGAGGAATTACAGGCTGAGGGGGTCTCTCTTGGCACTGAACTGTGCTACCTTTGGGGAGGAGTGACCTGGATAAAGTGAAGCTGCTGTTCTTATCTTATTCAAATGTGTCTTTTCTCAGAATTTTGCTCCAGCGATGTACTGAAATTTCTCTGCTAGACTCCTGGACTCCCACATAGGTACTCTTGTCTGTGGGTGGTTGTTAAAATATATGTTTTGTGGGGGGATGATGGTGAAAAAAATCTAATTCCGCTATCTTGCTGATGTTACTCCCCTCTGTCCTCAGCTTTGATTTTTCTTCAGTTTAAAATTTTATTCAGATTTTGTGAAATTGGGTTCCCCATTTCTCCAAAACATCAGCTCAGAGAAGTGTGGTTTGTGAAAGGAGATTGTAATTTCAGAGTCCAGTCCTTCCACTTCTCACAGCAACCATGCTTAGGATGAGGATGTAATGAGCGATTGTGGGGATTTCTGTACTAAACTGACTTTTGTTTGTCAAATGGTGCTGAATTGGGAATATTGTTATTTGCCAAAATGAATTCTAGAAAACTTCAAAGGCAGGCATAAACTTTGGGCTTTAATACTAATTAGATGCATCTGTTTCCCAGGTGTAAGGTGTTTATCTTTGAGAAGAGGGCGATAGTAAAGCACAGAAGAAGCATGCTGTAGCGCCAACAAACCAATAAATGATTGAGTGGATTCCAGGAGGGAGAAAAAAGTAGGGGAGATAAAATAAGATGTTGTGGCGAATATGAAGAGCTGGGAGAACAACTTCAGTGGGCTCCTGCTCGTGGGACTGAAAAGAATACAAATATTTGTGCCACATTGCCTGATTTTTTAAAAATTCAAATTATTCCTTTTTTTTTTTAAACCTCAGGTTGACTTTTTGGGGGGGGGGTCAGGGCCATATAACAATATTTAGTTTGAAAAATGTACTTTTCTCTGCAACTTTTGAGCCCCAGGAGGGCTGGTGAAGCTATGCACTTATCTGTACATTGCTAAATCTATCTCTTCATTATTCATAATCAGCACTTACAAGGGAGCTTGAAAACAAGAAGCAAAAATCTCATGCTTTCCTTTCCTGAAAGTTGAAGCAAGTAGAAATAGTTTCGGCATACAGCAAAATAACAGCTGATTTCGGAAAGAGCTCAAATGTTTTCCTGAGGTGTTTTGCCCTAGTGTCTGTGAACATAATATGATGGCAGCTGAAGGTGATTTGGGATCTAGACACCTGGGTTCTAGTCCTTGTTCTGCCTGTTTCTAGCTGTGTGACTTTAGTCTCTCCAGTTCTTAGTTTATTTGCAAAATATAGCTTTATGAACATTACCTTTAAGGTTTCTACCATGTCAGTTGTTTCGTTACAGAACTCTGGATTCAATTTAATTCTTGAAAGCTTTTTTGAGCATTAACTACATGCCAGGCACTAGAGATAAAACAAATACACGATATGATGGTCTCAAAAAGCTCACTATGGAGGAAATGCAACAGGAGAGAAATGTCCCAGGAAGTCTTTACTGTAGATGAGGTGCTGATTAATCCTATCTGGGAGGATTAAGGAAGATTTCTCAGTAAAGGTGATAATGGAGCGTAACTGTGAAGGATAAATTAGAGTCATCATGAAGAACAGGAAGAGGACATTTGATGATATTATGCAGCTCAAAGGTCTTCAGCCTGGATGTTTCTAAGTCTTCCAGCCCTGGTGACCCCTTTCCTACAATATTTAACCCCTAATTCTATCCTCTGCAGAGTTCAAGCCCTTGACAGAAATGCAGGTGTGTGCACACGTGTGTGTGTGTGTGTGTGTGTGTGTGTTAGGTAGGGGACATTTATTCTCTTCTAAGTTGTTGCACACTGAAGGATGCTTTGAAATTTTTGCTGGCAGTAACCTTAGCTCCTGAAGCTGTCAACCTTGCCTCCCCAGCCGTACCTTTTTCTTCTTTCATCTACCCAGACACCACAAGGTTATTAAGTGCAGACAACTCTCACAGAGTTGTGAGAAGGTTTGGGGAAAATGGATGGTAATTATGGATAGTAGAAGAGGGCAACTTTAGAGAAATGTTGTGGAAATATTTATCACAGGGAATTTTTCACTGACCCTTGCTTTCAATTACAGGACCTTCTCTCATTTCTTCTCTTCATGTCTCCACCATTGTCCCTCAGAGGTGTTCCTTATAAATCCCCAAATTTCCAACACTTTATTAGATAGGGCAATTCAGCTTCTTACTCTCATCCTATGGCTATGCCCAAGTAGCCTGACTTTCTTTACTAAAAGCACCCATTAAGACTTGGTAAGTAGAACAAAAAGTAGGGGCACATTTACCTCTTTGACTTAGTAGTTAAAAATAAAATCTAAAATATAATTTACTTAAACCAGATATATATTTTCCGTCTCGTGTTAAAATGAGACAGTTCATGCTCAAATGCTTTGGTATCAGAAAGTCTGCAGAGACCCAGGATGTTTCTGATTTATTGCTTCACTGACCACGACCTGTATTCTCAAGGTCATCCCATGATCCAACATGGGACCTGAGTTCCAGCTGTTACATCTGTATTCAGAGATAAAAGAATGAATGAAGAAGAGGCAAGGAGTAAGACACAGCTGTGTCTTAAGGAAGGTTTATGGAAGCTGCCATGCCATTAGCTGGAGTTAGTTATTTATATCCCATTAGGCAGAATTTATTCCATGCCACACATTGCACATAGCTAGCTAGAAAGGAGACTAGGGAAAGGAGCTGTTTTTCTTGTTACATGCCCAACTAAAACTTGGAAGGTTCTATTGCTACAGAAGAAGGAAAGAATGGTTATAAGGGACATTCAGACATTTTAGTCACATTGTCTTTTCTATGATGCAGAAGGTGGAAAGTGAAGACTCTGAGTAGCTCTTAGAGTCTCCATATTTAATCCTATTTAATCTTATTAACATGATTCTTTGTAGATTCTTCAAAGTTACTCCAGGCTCCTCTTAAAAGTTGGTGATCAAAACTAGGCAAAGAGTTGTAATAAGGACCTCACCAAATCCTTAATCTCTGCTTAATCATTTGCCAGATATGAGCTGTTCTGTTACCATCACTGGGATTAAAGGCCAGTCTTTTAAAGAGTAAATGAGTCATCTGTTTTTGACAGTCTAATTTTTTTCTTTTGTTGTTATTTTTGTGTTGTGTGACTCTCTCAATATATTTTCTTTGAGGACTCTCTCAATATATTCTTTTTTTTAAAATTTAATTTTGTGCTGTTTCCCTTCAAGCTCTTTTTAATGAGAGCATTAAATCTGAACAAGAGCTAAATTGTAAGGGATTTAACAGAGTAAGTATCATAACAGCATTAATAAGGCCATTCTGTAAGAGCCTGCTGGATATATTTGGTATTTGCCTAGATTTAATCATTCCTTCATCCTTCTGTTCATTCAAGAGATATATACAGATTGCGTACATTTTGTGTTTGTGTAATACCTGCCAGGGCCTGAAAGTTTAAAAGTGTCCAGGGACATGGCTCCTGACCTCATGGATCTTACTTTCTAATGGAAGAGAGATAATAACAAATAAAGACAAAGAAATTAATTATTTATGTCTTGTAATAGTTGTAAAGAAATGAAAAAAGGATTCTGCAATAAAGAGTAATGAGGGTGGAGGTCTCCCTTAGGGAGGGTGGTCTCCTGATAGGGCTCTTTGCAGAGGTGCTCTAAAACTGAGGCGTGAAGGATGAGAGGAAGCCAACCATGTGAAGAACTTGGGGAAGAGCAATCCAAGCAGAGCGAAAAGCAAATGCAAAGGGGAAGAATTTGACCTGATGGTGATGCTGAACACAAGACAGTGCATGGTGTGCTGGGAGGGTTAGTAGGCTCTGCTGTGATGCTTGCTTTCAAAATGCAAATTTGTTCCAACACGACTGATAGGGAACACTTTGAGCATGATGTGGATTCTGCGTTTGCTTTTGTGCGATTTTGTCTGCGAAGAACGCTAGTGACTGTTGAGGACTGTGCCCAGCTTAACCAGTGTAGGAATATCCTAAATGCACACATGCTTATACCTCAGACATTCACCAGCTGCCTCAGTTCACCACGTGTGTCTGAGTCACACCCATCTGGTGTTACAACTTTTCCTTCTGATTTCAGATAACTCTCCTGCCATCACTTAACAATAATTCACAAGCTGCAGCTCTTCTGGTACCCACTTCCATAAGCAAATTTCAAGTTTTTCCAAGGTGAAGTGTCATATTTATTGTAGTATCTATGGGTTTCTTAACCATTTAAAGTGTGTAAAACTTGGTTCCTGGGTGGCTCAGTGGACTAAGCATCTGCCTTTGGCTCGGGTCACAATCCCAGGGCCTGCTTCTCCCTTTGCCACAGCCCTTACCCCTGCTCATGCTCTCTCTCTCTTACTCTCTCAAATAAATATAAAATAAAATCAAAATATAAAATCAAAATATAAAATCAAAATCTTTTTAAAAAAATGTGTAAAACTGTGCCACTTTTTATTAGTTTCTACCATTTCTTTCTTTTTTTTTTAAGATTTTATTTATTTTGCAGGGAGAGTGTGAACGGGGGGAGGAGCAGAGGGGGAGGGAGAGGAAGGGGGAAAGAATTCAAGCAGTCTCCCTGCTGAATGCGGAGCCTGATAACAGTGTGAGCTCAATCGCAGGACCCTGAGGGCATGACCTGAGCTGAATCCAAGAGTGGGATGCTTAACCGACTGAGCCACCCAGGTGTCCCTGTTCCTACCTTTTCTTAATGTGCCACTGAAGTTTTTTAGTATTGTTCTCCATTCCCCTTCTTTCCATAAGCTCTGTGGTTTTTACTGCATGATTTTGCACAGTGCAGCAGTTTTAGGAATACATATGTTGTTATGGCAGAACTCACCATTCCAGGGACGGTGAAGTCAGCAGGGGCCAGATCCTTATACATAGCCTTACGTACTATGGAAATAAATTGTATTTTTTCCTTATTGTAATGGGAAGCCCTCAAAAGATTTTCGGCAGGGGAGGAACATGATCCAACTTGTGATGGTATGGTTTATAATAAAGGCTAAGAGTTGGAGCAGAGAGAATAGCTGGGGGACTATTGTAATGGTCCAGGAGAAAGGTGGATATGATTTGGACTACCGTGGGAGCACTGAAGTTGGAGATGAAGGTTTGGTCAGCTATGGTTGACTAATTGTATGGATGTTGTCGGCTCTTGCTTAAGGGCCAACACCAGTTTCTAACATCTGAACAGCATCACTGACTCAAACCCCTACAATCCCTGGTTAATATGACCCCATCTGGAAAGAGATACCAGCCATTTATGAGGGAAGCTAGCCCATTCTGTTGTTTTTCTGCTCCTGTATTACTATACAATGTAAGATCACTTTCAAGAAATGAGAATGCCCTTGAAGATATCTTTTGTAATCAAAAATGCTAATTTATTTTCATTAATTTCTATCCTTTTTTTAAAGATACACTTAGGATTAATAAAATAAATTACAAGATACAATGACTTGAATCCTGGGATGCTTAAGGAATTAACTGAAACAAAACCATCTGAAAACTCTGAGAGGCTTGCCGAGGGGCCCATGATACCAGATGCCATAAACCAGGCAGCATAATGTTCATATCTAGAAATACAGGAATAATAGGAGGATTAATTTTCAAAGTCTGAGAGGGATTACAGAGTAGTGGGGGGAAAATCAAAATGACTCTTAAAAGAACTAATCTTGTCAAACTAATATAACTTTTTTTCTGCAACAGCATGAAAATTATAATGTGCCTTCGTGCTTATTGTGCTTTTGATTAGGCATTTGAATGGCATTTTCCTCAACCGTCTAGGCAAAGCGATTCTGAACATTTTCTCCCTTGGGGGTACCTGGAGCAGAAGGAGGCCTAGCGTCGCAGAGTTACTGATGAGTCCAGTCATCAGTGGGTGGGAAGGTTTGACCCTGAATGAATGGAGAGTAAAATGTCTACATTGAGGATCCTCTTAGTAAGAGCCGGCAGGCCTGACTGAACTGTGAACATCTCTAGTTCTTGAATATCATTAAGGTAGTAAGGAGTAGAGATGGAAGTCAGGACTGGGCTCCGTAACAAACCTGTGGCTCCACTTGGTTTATTGAGTTTTTAAGGCTAGGCCAGGGTGTGAGAAGTAGGGAACAGGGTGTCCAAGGCTGAAGACTCTGCACTTCTTGGGTTTGGCCCATTACCTGAAAGAACAGGGAACACTGTCCTGGAGAACAGCATACACAGAAAGTAGGTTGGAAGTTGGGTGATCTTGACGTACTTAGGAGGTGAACTTTTGTTTTCCCCCTGTGTAGTTGAAATTAATCACTAACAAAGTCAGGCAGAATAACAAACAACCTTAATGAATAAGTAAGAGTCATTTGTGATTAAATTAACAATATCCAATTACATACAAATAATTAAAGTGCAAAGGATTTTTTTGCAGTTTGTATTCTGTTACAGGGTAAAAGAAGGGTAAATACACTTTTTTTCATTTCTTCATCTCTTCTTTTTCATGTGTTAAGTTTAAATTTGTAATTGTGACTATAATACCTGGTTTAAATCATCCTTAGCAACAGTAGTATATAATCTGTATGATGGGGTAATGTTTTTTTCATAAAACAAATGCCTTTTGAAGCAATAAAATAAGTAATAATAATTAGAATTATTAAATGCTTATGTGCTGGACCCTGTGTTAAGCATGTTTTATTCATTATTTAGTTTAATTTGTATTGCCTAATATAGGGATTAGGACAGTGAGGCTCAGAGAGGTTCTATAACGTACTCAGAGTCCCAGAGTTAGGAAATGGGTAATGCTAAATGAATTCTACTAGTTCACCAAACCACTCAAAGAAAAAAAAGAAAGCAAATCTCTTCTCTGAATACTGTGAACACCTTTGGAAGTAGTGCCCACTATTGGTCTCTTCCATTCTTTGGAAGACAGGATGCTTTTAATATCTGGGGATTTTTTTCTTGAGGATGGAAGTAGTTTATGGCTGATGTGATATTTGTGACTATTTTGGGACCATTGTTTGGCTCTTCTGGTTCTCCCTTTTCTGGGAAAGTCAGAGGCTTACTGCTTGGCTTTGGGAGTAGTCTGAAGTATGGAAATGTGTATGGGTAATCCTTGCAGCCTGTGCCTGTGATCAGGTCCAGACCTGTCATAGTCAACACACCGCATCTCATACCAGCTCTTGTTCCTCACACCAGAGCAGGCCCTGATTGGTCCATCATCTGGAAGGCTCTCCTAAGGAGGCAAGAGCTGCTTGCTGGCCGAGATGTGATTAGAGGCAATAATTCTTGTTCAACAGGTTTAGCTTTTTTGCTAGAGACAGGATTTTGATTTATAAGGGTTTGTTAACCCTTAGGAAGAAAAATATTCTTTTAGGTAGGTATTGCTGAATAATGCAGTTATCTTTTATTATTTATTTTAAACAAAATCATACTAAGTTTAAAATATATCAGTTGTAAATATTAGCTTTAAATACGGTCACTATGGCTTTGCTTCCAGCAGTACCTGCCCACATGCTCCCTGTCCTCAAACCTGGAGAGATGATCCTGACAATTTTTTCAAACCCAAGAGGCCATCTGTTTTTATTTGTTGTCATTCTACCCTTATTAAGAGATTATGGTTACAAAGAGAGCTTTAAGAATTCTCTTTCAAGCCACCTGGGTGGCTCAGTTGGTTAAACATCTGCCTTCAGCTCAGGTCATGATCCGAGGGTCCTGGGATTGAGCCCAGCATCTGGCTCCCTGCTGAGCAGGGAGCTTCTGCTTCTCCCTCTAGGTCTGCCTCTCCCTGCCACCACCCCCAACCCCAGCTTGTGCTTTTGCTCTCTCTCTCTTAAATAAATAAATAAAATCTTAAAAAAAAACAGAACAAAACAAAACTCTCTTTCAAGTAGCAGAGCTGGGGGTTTGAACTTGGGTGTAGCTAATGTTGAAGTCCATGTTACTAGCCATGATTCTCTTTTGCCTTCCAATGAGATGACTGTTCTTGGCTCCTTAGATTTTAGATTATGTAACTAGGAGGTGAAGCTTTCATTCACTGACTATAAGTAAAACCAACTGAACATTATATTAATATGCTTATAAAACTCTTCAGGGAAGCTTATGATCATATTGGCATATACACACACACACATATATATATATATATAAGTCAAATGCAGAGGTTCTCTCCCTCTACCTCCTGCTGGGATAGAATGTGTGTGCGTTTGTGTGCGGTTGGGAGGGGGGATTAGTTAATTCTTTATCTGGTGGGATTTTGAAAACTAGTAGAATTTTATTTGTAGAAGTGCACTTAGAAAGATTTGTTTAATGAGTCAGAGATTTGTTTAAAGCTGAACATCTTTCTAGCATTTTTCTAAGTATACTTGATATGTAAGCAAGGGAGCCTCTTTTTGTTGGAATCTCAAAATTTGGGTTCTTGTTTTGCTAAGCCACCAGCTGGCTGGAGGACTTTGAGTGAATCATTTTACCTTTATAGAGGATAGTAAATTTTGAGAGATTAAATGCTTCTAAGGTGACTTTGAGTTCTAAACATTCTTACATTTGTGAAAATAATTCTCTACCCTGAACAAGAGAAATTTATTTTCATATAAGAAAAGTGAGGTTTGTTGACATAGTGCAGTAAAGGAGGACACCACATAGCCTACTTTGAAATGGCAACACATTAGAGAAGTAATGTTCTTTATTGCTTATGGCTTGGGGTCAGAAGTTCTTAGTGTAGAATATCAGAAGTGGGTCTTTGACTTGATTGATTTCTGAAGGTGAGAGTCAGTGTAAGAGTTGATGAAGAAGTTAGTGTTATGTGAATTATAAGATGTTCTGTAGTAGTTTTTTAAAAAGATTTTATTTATTTGACAGAGAGACAAGAGAGCACAAGCAGGGGGAGCAGCAGGCAGAGGGAGAGGGAGAAGCAGACTCCCTACTGAGCAGAGAGGCTGATGTGGGGCTCTATCCCAGGACCCTGGGATCATGACCTGAGCTGAAGGCAGACGCTTAACCAACTGAGCCACCCAGGCGCCCCTTGATGTTCTGTAGTTTTAATTGTATAACTAATGGGCATGGTTGTTCCACTTTTCGCCTATCATGCTGTAGTAGTCTGGGTCTTCCAGAGAATCAGAACTAATGTACACATCACACACACAATATAACATATACATTTATTATATATAATATATACTTGTTATATATTATGTGCATCTATTATATATATCTCTATATATCTACATACATCTATATCTATCTATCTTTATTTATTTATTTATTAATTATAAGGATTTGGCTGATATGCTTATGCAGGGCTGAGAAGTCTTAAGATCTGTGATTGGCAAACAGGAAACCCAGGAGGGTGGAGGGGATAAGTTCTAGTTGTAGTCTGAGTCCAAAGGCAAAAAAACGAATGTCCCCAGTCAGTCAGACACACTGAAAGAATTCTCTGTTACTCTTCTCTTTTGTTCTATTCAGGCCCCCAGTGGATTGGATGAGGCCCACCCACATTGTGGAGGGCAAGTCTGCTTTACTCAGTCTACCAATTCAAATGCTAATCTCCTCTACAATCACCCTCATAGACACACCCAGAATATTTAATCCAAAATCTGGGGACCCTATAGCCCAGTCAAGTGACACATGAAATTAAGTATCACTCGTACTATTTTTTAATGAACTGCACATTTCTCTGTGACTCATGTCACTGGCTAATAACTATTATATGCATAGTAACTAATGTATGCATGGCCTATATGTAGTAGGTGCTTTATACATGTTTGTTAAAGAGTGAACAAATGAGTGAACAGAAATGGAAAGGAGTGTTTTAGCGTAAGTTAGGTTGGGGATAGGCAAGTGTGGGAGTGGGTAGAGGTTGAATTTTTTGCCTTATAACAATTTGATGTTTTTATCTTTTAGGGAGGGGGAAACCTTTCAAAACTGCTCCATTTACTGTTGCTTATTGAATAGATGTGACATCCCAAAGTTGATATTCCTTAATAGCTATGATTAGCATATCTAAATACTTCTCCAGTGACTTCTGAAGCATTTTTCTTTTGTTTGAAGTTTTATTACAATTTCAACTTGTAGTTTTGAGGAGCCAGGCTGTAAATTTTATTCTTATTCTTGCTGATTGAAACATCATTGTGTAAATGGACGGGGTATTCTCTCCCCTAAGGAAAAGAATCGGTTCGAAATCCCTATAATTGAGAAAACATAATTTGAAATACAATTTATGATTAAAAAAATCCTGGTAGGTCCCATAAGGAAACAAACTGTACTCAAGGTCTCCCCTTAAGCATAAATTGAGTTTAATTTGCTTGGCCAAGCTTTTCTTCATGCATACTGCAGAGGAAAACTTCAGATCATCCCAGACTTTGTCACAGTGCTCAATTAAAAGTCTGAATTTATAAAGCTGTCTTAATTGGTCTGACAGAATTAGCAATATGACCTCATCACCCAGCTACACCTCTCTGATCTCCTGGATTTAAATTTCCATAAAGGACAGATCGGTATTAGCAAATTCCTGATTTCTTAATAACATACCACATTCACAGTTATAACACTCAATGCCCCAGCTCACAACTTTATCTACCCATCTAGAGTATGTTCTGGAGCTAGTTCAATTAACTTAGCTATCAAAATGCTAAACTTGATAGCTCATTTATCTTTCTGTCCCACAACTCGACATTACAATACGGTGGTGATTGATCTTGCATCTTCCAGGTACCATATAGTATAAAAACTAAGAGAAGATTAATTAAAAGCTGTCTTACCCCGACAGGCTTTTAAATAACTTTTAGATTTACACTGTATATCAGCTGAAGCAGAAAGAGATTCTAAGACCAGGAACTTTGTAACACCAGATGGATTTTTCTTTTATGTAGAGTATGCATGCAGTAGTGCTGATGACTATTATTATTCTTTCATACGTGTTGAATACCAAAGGGAAGCAGAAAGATCCTGCGACAAATGTCCTCCAGCTGTCTCTGTTACAACATAGTGTAACACATAGCACGCATGGAGAACAAATTGCACAAAAACCCACACGCACAGTTATGGCCACCTAAAAGTTAGTTCTATCTTTTTTGCTAGGAATTTGGAAGTTTGAGAAATTTTAAGTGAATATGGGGGAAAACGTCTAAACCTAGCAGTGGGGAAAAAGGAAAAAGTCAAGTAAGTGTATCTCATATTTAAGGGAGAGTCTTTGATGAATTGGTAAAAGGTACTTACAATAATAATAATTGTAGCTACCATTGAGTGAATTATTGTGTCACATAACTTATTTATATGATCTCCAATCTTTATAATAATTTTAAAGGCCAGTTATTACTGTGCCCATTTTACAGATGAGGAAACCAGTGTCCCGAAGTGTTAAGTTCCATAACCAAAGCCTAGCAGCCTGTAATCAGCAGAATTGGGATTGACATTACAGGCTTGTTTCCTTGGCTCCGAAGGCCACTGCACTAGGCGGTCTTCCACCTTCCTGCAGAGCAGCAAACACACCCGCATACATTTTCTGTCTTAGGCTGTTTGGGCTATTAACAAAATACCACAGACTGGATAGCTTATAAACATTAGAAATTTATTTCTTATAGTTCTGGAGATTGGAAATCCAAGATCATAGTGTGGTGAGGATCCTCTTCTGGGTGGCAGACTTCAATTGTGTCCTCACATGATGGAAGGAGCTAGGGATCTCTCTGGAGCCTCTTTTATAAGGGCACTGATCTTGTTCATGAGGACTCTACCCTCATGACCTAAGAACTTCCCAAAGTTCCCACTTCCTAACACTATCACAATGGGGGCTAAGATTTCAACATGTGAATTTGGGGGTGGGGGAATACAAACACTCAGACCATAGCAACACCATGGAGAACTTTTGAGAGCCAATGAAATATTTGATTCATTGTAAGCTACTTAAGCTTAAGTTCTCAGTTTATAGGAATTTGTGACTTCCATGGGATATGCCAGATCTCCAAATCAGTGTTCCTTTCTAGTCACCCAGGGAATTCCTTGTGGACTTCAGACCCCATGTTATCTAACAGTCTTATTGGGTAAAACTGTCCAGTTTTCATTTAAATGTTTTAAGTTCCTTGACAAGAAAATCACCAAGTTCTGTTTTTTCTACATTTAAAATGAATAGTTGAGCTGTCCTTACGAAGCTTTTAATTTATAATCCCAAAGTTTCTTATAAATTAACTGTATAGGAAACACTGTTAACGGTCAAACTCCGACAATCATAAGCACTTACCAAATGCCTTGAATGATTATACTGATAACATCTATAATTTTTACTTTTTTAAGAAGGCAGACAACTTTCTCTCATTTTTATCCAGAGGGAAAGGAAAGGAAAGGAAAATTTAATGTTAACACCTCATGAGTGGTAAGCAGTATTCCCTGCAGCTTAATTAATGTCAGATAATTAACTGAATTCATTGAACATTTACTGAGTATCTTCTGAATATCAGGCACTGTGCTAGGCACTCTTTTGAACACAAAGATTTTATAAGCTACAGTTCTTTTCCTGAAGGATCTCCTATTTTAGCAGCAGAATGAGATTATATCTGCACATAAAACAAATAGGTAAAATAATTATTTAAGGACACGATCTATGTGAAAACAATTCTCTTCCAATTACCTGGATACTTGTCTAGCTTGATTCTCAAATTAGAATTTTCATGAATGTTCATGAGGTAGTGAATCCTGGTCCCTGCTCACAGTAGGATATCTCTTCAGGCGTGAAGCTCACCAATAGCCATGAGGCAGCAAGGGAGCAGGACAAATCCCAGGGTTCTCTAGAAATAGAAAAATAAGCCCTGAGTTCCCTGAATAGACAGAGGGATATGATAAATAACATGTACAGTTTGGAAATCATTGACCTTTTGGAGTCAAGTACAATTCTAACCCTCTGTGGTAGGCAGAATTCGAAAGATGTCCCCGTCAGTTCTCCTCCCCCCCACAAAGATTTCTAAACCCCACTATTCAGTCAAATGCTAATCTACATATTACTGTGAGGGAACTTTGCAGATACAATTAAATCCCCAAGTTAGTTGGCCTTAAAATAATAGATTATCTGGGTAGGCCTTTATCAAATGAAACTTTTAAAAGCAGAAAGTTTTCTCTGGCTAGCAGCGGAAGAGGAAGTCAGAGAGATACAAGCACAAGAAGAACTTGGTGCACTGTTGTTGGCTTCAAGAAGGAGGGAGCCACATGACAAGGAAGGGGTATGACTTTAGAAGCTGTAAGTGGCCCCAGCTGACAACTAGCAGGGAAATGGGGACCTCAGTTCCACAATCACAAGGAAATGGATTCTGCCAACAATATGGATGAGATTGGAAGTAGATTTATTCCTAAAGTGTCTGTAGAAGAGCCCAGGCTGCCTGATATCCTGATTGCAGTCTTGTGGTATCCTGAGCCCAGAACCCAGTGGAGCCCGTCTGGATTTTTGGTACACAGAGTAGTGAACTATTAAATGGTTGTTGCTTTAGACTGCTGTGGTGATTTGTTACACAGCAATAGAAAGCAGATATACCATTAAAACTCATGGAGGCTCTCTGCCTAATACCTCTGAGTTAAGGAGACTTCAGAGCCTCTGCATTCCGCAACTACTTATTCTCTGATGAATGAGAGAACTGAAGCTTTGTAAACTTTGGGGTCTTACAACCTGGATTCAAGTCCTGGCTCTGTCATTTACCAGCTGTGCTACCTGGGACAACTCCTCTCAGTCTTGTTGGCCACATCTGTAAAATAGGCTTAATCCTCTTTATTGAGCAGGAATATCATGCAGATGAAGTGAGATAATATGAAATATGGTAAGTGATCAATAAAAGCTATCTTTAATAGTGTTATTTGGTTAGTTGATTTTCAGGATCACTTCTTGAATTGGATAACTATGTGGAGAAGCTCCTCATCAAGGTCCTGGTAGCTGGAGACCTCAATATCATAAACTTCTCAGATTTAATGGGAATAGGTGGCCAAGGGTAACCTCTTTAAAATTTCCCCCCCAAAGCAGGAAAGGTAGTCATTTTCCTGTTATTGAGGATACTTCTAATTAGTTTAATCTGCATACTTACCAGGTGCTGGGGGGGGGCGGTCAGGATTTACTGTTGCTTCATTTTTTCTGAATTTAGGTCTGAGTTTGTCTCCTGGTGGGTGGTGATAAAGGTTTATTAAGTATGCTTTTCAGGAAATAATTATTTCTTTTTTTTTTTTTTTAAAGATTTTATTTATTTATTTGACAGAGATAGAGACAGCCAGCGAGAGAGGGAACACAAGCAGGGGGAGTGGGAGAGGAAGAAGCAGGCTCATAGCAGAGGAGCCTGATGTGGGGCTCGATCCCAGAACGCCGGGATCACGCCCTGAGCCGAAGGCAGGCGCTTAACCGCTGTGCCACCCAGGCGCCCCTGGAAATAATTATTTCTTGAATTATGAATATATCTCAGGACAGTTTGAAAACAAAGGAAGAATATTGCAGGAGAATTTTTAATTCATCTCTACCCTGGAAATTCAGTGGTCCTGAGTGCAGTCTCTAGAACTTGTTCAAAATGTCAAATCATGGGGCGTGTAGGTGGCTCAGTCATTAAACGTCTGCCTTCAGCTCGCGGCGTGATCCCGGTGTTCTGGGATCGAGCCCCGCATCAGGCTCCTCTGCTGGGAGCCTGCTTCTTCCTCTCCCACTCCCCCTGCTTGTGTTCCCTCTCTCACTGGTTGTCTCTCTCTCTCTGTGTCAAATAAATAAATAAATAAAATCTTTAAAAAAAAAAGTCAAATCATGGAATGCCTGGGTGTCTCAGTCGTGAAGCCTCTGCCTTTAGCTCAGGTCATAATCCCAATGTCCTGGGATCAAGCCCCACATTGGGCTCCTCTGCTTCTCTCTCTCCAGCTCCCCTGGGCTTGTGTTCCCTCTCTTTGCTATATCTCTCTGTCAAATAAATAAATAAATAAATAAATAAATAAATAAATAAATCTTTAAAAAAAAAGTCAAATCTTGACACCCCACACCTACTGAGTTAGAACTCTTGGGGGTAGAGCCCACTGATCTGTATCTTAACAAGGTCTCTTTGTGATACATCTCAGACTTGGAGACCACTGCCCTAAGAGAATGGGGTGACTTCTAGCATCTCCAAATTTTAAGTAGAATTCTTAGTTTTGTAAAATGATAAACATAACTACGGAGAATTAATGAGAAAGATAATGAATGATACAATTCTATAAAAGACTGGTACAATCTTATTTGAAATGCCTCCTAAATTTTGCATGGATATTAAAATTTTGTAAAATGAATCACTGTGTAAATGTATCAGGAAACTAGTTTTTTAAAGAAAAAAATTAGGTGGCAAATTCTTTTATAAAGTTAAAACTCTGATTTGTCTGTTTTGTAAGCAGATTTTCATGTATTGAATTTTCTTAGGAGAAGGCAGATTGTATCTGGTGGTTTTATGCATTGAAAATGCTTCTGAAGAAATATTTGATTAGTTGATATGGGAGTCAAAATATGCTAGGTTGTAGAAAACTGAGAAATTTGCCATTTTTACTGCAAATGCTTTTAAAATGGAATTTGATACCTTTTCTATAGTTTAATTTCCAAAGGTCTCCCAATCCCCGGGATCCCCCTCCCTGCGGAAGGTGGTGGCAAGAAGAGTGAAGCACGTGATTTACTGGTAAGAATGTGAGCCAGTGTTCTGGGTTCTCCCACTTCTCAGCTGTGTGACCTTGGGCAAGTTCAATAAGGAGATTGTCAGGTTGTGGTTAAGCTTCTGTAGGCCAGTCTTCCTCAAATTTGAGCATGCATCAGAATAACTTGCTGAGCTGGTTAAAGCACAGGTTGTCGGGTTGGAGTCTACAGCAGTAGCCATTTGCTGCTGCCACTGCTTTAGCTAATAGCCCAATTTTAGTTTGAGCTGGAGAATGGCTGGTGGCTGTGTTCCATGATCAGGAGGATAAGTCACAAACTGGTGTAAAGAACCACTTAATAAGAAAATTCCTGTGGTTGAAGGGGAGACGGTGCCTTTTTTCTGAACAAAAGCAAGTGATATTAGGAAGTATCTCTGTTGTACTTTGTCCTTCAAAGTTCCGTGGGCTGTATAGACACATGCACAGTAACCTTTCCAGCACTATTATAGTGCAAAAAGTGTAAAATATATGTGAAATTGACAGATGAATGGATAAAGAAGATGTGTATGTATGTGTGTATACACATAGCGTGTGTGTGTGTGTGTGTGTGTGTGTGTGTGTGTGATGGAATATTACTCAGCCATCAAAAAGGATGAACTCTTGCCATTTACAACGACATGACTGGAACTAGAGGATATTATGCTAACTGAAATAAGTCCATCAGAGAAAGACAAGTATTGTATGGTTTCACTCATGTGTGGATTTAAGAAACAAAACAGAGAATCAAGAGAAAGGGAGGGAAAATAAAATAAGATGAAATCAGAGAGGGAGACAAACCATAAGAGACTCTTAACTCTAGGAAACAAACTGAGGGTTGCTGGAGGAGAGGTGGGTTGGGGGATGAGGTAACTGGGTGATGGACATTAAGGAGGGCAAGTGATGTTGTGAGCACTGGGTGTTATAGGCAATGGATGAATCACTGAACTCTACCTCTGAAACAAATAATACACTGTATGTTAACTAACTGAATTTAAATAAGTTATAAAAATATATATGAAATTGTTTCATAAAATCAATTGAAAATAATGTGTCATGTAATATTTTTTAAATATAATTCTAAATTGTAATTTACATTTAAAACCTTATTTTGAATTGGGAGATTCTAATTTATTGAAATTACATTACCAAGGAAAAAGCAGAGAAATCAAGTAAAGGTATCTTCTCCAAGATAGAAAGTGGATAGGATCATCAGACATTGCAATATAAAAACATAAGCCCCTGTGGCTAGGGTTCTATTTGCTATCCCTCTCGTATCTTTCACAATATGGCATCAAGTATGCTACTAAGCAGTTATAATAGCTCACCATGAGTGCTCACTCTGCACCAGTCACTTTTCTAAGCACTGTACATTTATTCATTCATTTAATCTTTGCAACAACTAGGAAACACTGCTCCTAGGCCAGGTTTGTTCCACCTGTCAGAGAATCCCCACAGGAAAAATTAACTTAACAAAATATTTAGATCGTGTTGTAGGTGCTAGTCTTATTGCTGAAAGAAGGAGGGTTGCATTATTGGCCCAAAGTCACAGGACTGCTAAGAGGCAGCCAGGGTTCAAACTCAGAGGGTCTTTCTTGAGAGCCCACATTCTAAACCCTTGTGCTATAGTGAGCTCTTGTAGCACAATGATTTCTGCTCTGATTTTCAGTGCTCATCTCTCTGTGACTTGGCCAGGTAGATCTTCTATCTCCAGGAGGCCAGGACACCTCACAAAGAGCCCCTTCTCCTGGCTTGTGCTACTCACAGACCTTTTCCACTGCACTCCCATTGATCGGCTAATGATACTTAACATCTGTACTGTTCTTATCACATTATTTTACCTCCGTGACTTCTCCTTTTGCCTTGGAACTTTCTCTGTCTTTGGGAAACTGTTTACCACAAATTTGTGTGTAAACCAACCCCCTTGCCCTGTGGGGTCCAGGGCAATTAGAATGGATCCAGTATCTCCTGCCTGTCTCAGGGAATTTTGGAATCTTCTCCCTTTACCTCACCCTTGCTCATCTCCACTCCAGCATCTCAGTGTCCTCCAGCTCTTGTCTCTGGGTCTCACCTCTTGTATCTACCTGCATACCAGCCCCACTGGACTTGAAGATAACAAAAGCTCCCCTAATTTGGCTCTTGATCCTTGGTAAAGACTTTGTTTGGATTTACTAACTGAATCCTGTTCTTCTGAGCCACGTCAGGGAAGTATGCACACAGGACCTAGTGGTAGCCCATGGTGGTCCCCTGCCAGGGGCAGGAATGAGATGGGAATTTAGACTCTCATTCAACAAACAGAGTTGTTAATAACTTAATGTCACCTCCTTCCTGCCTAAGTACATGAGAATTTTAATAGTGGCTTTGGTCCATTGGTTTATTGCAGGCAGCGAACAGGCTCCAGGAAGGTCAAGTTAGCAGCATGTTTTCCAGTGAGTGCCCTTTAATTCAGACCTAGTCTAACATGCATAAGGCATCGCTGAGGCTGACTCATAATGTAATGTATTTTTTTAAATTTTTAATTAATGGAAGTGGAAACGATCTAACATCACGATTTAAATATTTTGTTAAATTAATTTTTCCTGTAGGGATTCTCTGACAGATGGAACAAACCTGGCCTAGGAGCAGTCTTTCCTAAATCTTTCAAGTCAGGCATTCACAAAACCTGGAAAAGGAAACGATGGACGGATTACATCTAAAGTCCCAATCTCCTTTGTTTGTTCAGGTCATTCAGGATATCATTATCACGTTAATGGAATTTTCTTATTTCTGTTTGCAGATCCTTTTGTGTGCACATTGTCATCTGATTTGAAACAAAGAGGGAAGAAACCCTCCTTCATTTTCATCTTTTCTGAAAGCTTAGCTCACATCCTAGATGCATTGAGCCAACAGATTTATTGGCTATCATGAAAGAGATGCCCTTTAATTTGTTCATTTCTGCTGCCTCTAATTTTCTGACTTTTATTTCTTTAATTCTTACTTTGTCAGTTGACCATAACTTACCCACGTTCTGGTGTGTGCTTAGGCCAGAAGACCCCGCAGTTCCCTATAGTCCAAAGTAGGAAGTAAAAGAAAAACCTACTTTCCGTGCTTAGGGTTAACTCAGGCAAAAAAAGTATCTTTAATTTTAACTAGATTTAAGTGTGTGCCTTCTCACTCCATGAAAGTAGTTAAATCGACTGTAAGGGTAGTCCCAGGTTCACTGCAAAAGTACTTAATTCTTCATTTGATCTTACCCAGAGAGAACATTTTTATAGCATTGTGATTCAGGAATGATCATTTCATTCGCAAATGGTGTGTTTTAAGCAGTAAACAAATATTACTTTCCAGACCCAAAGATAAGTTTAGGCAAAGCTCAAATCATCTGGTGCTAAATCTGGAGCCCAATTTCAAACAGGTTGACTGTGTTTCTTTATGGTGCAATATGACTGTGTCAGGATGTGGAAATTTTATCCTGTGCTAGCAATGATAAGAGGGAGCAACAACCTTAACAAGGGTTGATCAAAGGTTCCAATCAAATACCATGTCTGCAGTCTTGGAAAATTACAGCTCATGTAACAGACCTTGTAGAAAATCTTTTCATTTCTATGAATTTCACTAAATCAGAGAATTTCCTTGCTACTTTATTTGGTTTCCTTCCTTCCATAAGTAATTACTCTTTATTTTAAGTGACAGAATCACTTTAATTTTGCATTTTTTCATCTTTATATAGACTTTGGCAAAGATTAATCTGTCCAGAATATTCTGGGTACTTGGCTCCTGTGTTTCAGGATTGTAAATGGATACAGCAGGCAGCTTGTCTTTCCTGCCTTTTAGGTTTATTTGAATGTAAATTATATGACAAAAGGGTGTCTCCTTGCACCTTCTCAGTCCGTACTGAAGACAGAGAGAACTGTGTTCAGAGTTACTACACATCTACCAGTAAACTCACTACTACCCTGCTGGGGCTTAGGAAATGCCTGAGAGTGTGAGAAAGAAAGTCAGTAAAAAATTCCAATTCATGGCATGGCTAATTCCTTCTCTTGTCCATTGTCTTGATCATATGTCTTGCCTCTTGCAATCTCTTTCTTCTTCTCATCGTTTTTCCATTTGATCTCCTCTTTGGTTTTCCTTTATAAAAAACATTTTTTTTTCTGTATACTTTCCCTGTCCCTTTTAGGTTAGTGCTTCCCCTCTCTCAGCCTCATCCCCCGTTTCTCCTCCTCCAGTTTGTTTACCCTTTTTCTTAAAAGCAGAGATGCTCTTACTATTGCGATCTGGGGTGAACTGGATTAGTTTGAAGTCTTCACTTAAAATCCACTTCCATGCCCATCCCTCCCCAACAAGCAGATAAATATCCTGCCATTTGACCAGCAGATTTATCTGTTTCCTCTGTGTGTTCATACACATGTTCTAAGGTGTGTGTGTGTGTGTGTGTCTAAGTGTGCATGTGTGCATGTGCGTGTATGTGTGTGTTGGGAGAATGGGAAGTAAGGAAGGAAAGGAGCATCAGGTTGATCATGCCATCTCCTTTTGGGCACCAAATAAGTGGGTCAGAGTCCTTGGGGTAGTGACTGGCCCTAGTCTAATGTTTATTTTGCCCTTGGAGTAAATGGGAAGAAGAAGACCCTCCACCTCTTCTTTCTACCTTCTTTTTTTCCATTTATATCTGTCTTCTTACTCCTAATCAAGCCATCAAGATGCTTCACTTCAGCATAGGCTTAGCCTTTGGATAATGCTGTAGTTTGTGTACTTTGGAAGGTGCTGGAGGCAGAGAGTAACTGCCTTCCTTGAACTGATCACACTCAATGGCTTTACTTCCTGAGGTTTTTTTTTCCTTTTGGGAGGTGGTCCAACCCTACAGAGCCTATCACTTTCTTTCCCCTTTCCCCTCAATCCAAATCTCTCCCTCTTTTTCACATATACATAGTTTCGCTCTATGTCCTTATAGAATTTTAGAATTTGAAGGCAAGAATAGAGGTAATCTAGAACTTCATTTATAGATGAGGGTATTGACTTATATAAAGATTAGGTAATTTATTTAAGATTATTCAGGCAATTGGTAATAATTACAAGCACTATACTTCCCAGTCTAAAACTGAGACTCATAATCTGACAATAATGGTCATAATAACAACAAAGACAAAAATGACAACAGTAATTACTGCTGTTAATTGATCATCCATATTGCCAGGCATTGTACAAGGTGTATTACATATTTTTTAAAAAATTATTCATTAGTATTATTTATTTTAAATTTTTTAAATTGAGGTACAGTTGACATATAACATTATATTAGTTTCAGGTATACAATGTAATGATTTGATATTTGTATATATTGGGAAATGATCACCACAATGTCTGGTTAACATCCATCACTACACATCGTTGCATAATTTTTTCTTATGGTGAGAATATTTAAGATACACCTTCTTAGCAACTTTCAAATATGCAGTACAGTATTATTAACAATGGTTGCCACACTTTACATCTTCACAGTGTATCTTATTTGACCCTCCAATAACCTTCTGTGTAGTAGGTTATTATTTTTTATTATAATTTTATAGATAATGTTGGCTCAGACAGAAATCCACTTCATAAATAATAATACGGCAAAGCTATGTTGTAAACCCAAATCTCTCCAGTTACAAAAATTGTATCCGAACGGTGGTGTGTACTGGAGCCGTCGTGTACTGCTTCATAAGACCCAATTGTTGACATCTCTTTCCAACTTGGTGTTCAGTGGCATAATGTTAGTAGCTTGAAATAAACCACGTATTTACACCATGGAAATTGGCAAAGGCTACGTATCAGGGCTTGTTTTTTATTTGCCAGAGAGCTGAGACTTATTAAACATTTATTGATATACCACTGCCTACGTATGTTTTTATAATATTGTCCTTTTAATGATGGGATAACATTTTTAAACATCATAACTTGCCTAGAAAATCTGGATCATCTGATCACCATAGCACTGGTGGAAAAATCTAAACCAAAATTCAGATGTCTGCATACTCCTGATTTCGTGCTCTTTTTACCATCCCTTGTTGGAATATATTTTCAGTTGTGATCTTAAGTCCACTAGTTATATGTTAAACAAGGAGCATTTGGCTGGAGGAACAAGAACCCATTCAATATAGTGTAAGCTGATCAGAGAAAATGTATTGGGAAGATCCCGGGGCCTGGGGCATCTGCCCCACAGAGTCCTATCGCAGGAAGTGTAGCTTCCTGTTGGAGTGGAACATGGACTAGAAGGGCAGTCCTGCACCTTTACTTCCTCACTCCTAAACTTCCTGGTTTTGTGTCATGGCATCTCTCTGTATGTCCATGTCTGTGGAGCTACCTTTCTGCTTTGGTGTGACATAGCTAACACCCTGATTCCATCTGGGTTCTTGGAATTCCAAGGAAGGACCAGCAGCTTTATTATTTTTAACGCCATTTCCCATTTTCTAGGAGAGAAATACCTCTCAGCCCCACATAGGTCATTTGTCTAATAGGCATGGATGCGTGAAAACGGAACATCTTCTATGCCAGGCTGTGGACAGGGGGCTTTTTCTAAGAAGAGAAGACAGGCACAGAGAGGAGAGGAGTCTCATCCTTAGTATGTTAGCTTGGGAGGTGGAGGGTACAAAACAAAGAGGAAGAAAAGCTACATTATAAGCCATTTGAGGGTTTGTAATGGTTTTACTTATTTCCAAATATCAGATACCTTGCCTTATACTTGTATTTAGTAGGAAGTGGGAGCTGAAAAGGGAAGAAATGGCTCTTGTAGACAAGAATACATCTCTCCAAACTGGGGTGGGGGGACCTTTCAGTAAGAGAGACAGAAGAGTAAGAAATATTCTATAAGCAAAACTGTTTTGGTGGTCGATACAGATTGTTACCAATCTGCAAGGATCCATATTGGTCATCAAAGAGCTTATGATGTCACTTTCAACATCCAGATATGACCTTCTGTTGGGAGTCCAGTTCAACATAAAAGTTTACTCTTTACAGATTCCCTCCCACATTGCTTGACCCCTTTACAAGGTTATGACTAAAACAGAACCAGTCTAAATATAATCATTTTATGAAATTACATGCAAATATAAGAAATCATATCCAAATTGAGGAAAATGACCATGTTTTTCATAGTTAATCTTTAGAAAATAGCTTTTAAAATAAGTGCGATACCATCCTTACTTTTTTATGGTTAATGAGGAGCAAAATAAGTGCCCTCAGGATCAGGAGCTTGAGAGTTCACATGATCGATGCAGTCGGAAAAACTTCTTAGTCTGCATATTGGACTTAAAATCTCATAAGGAGGATTTTATTTGTGTTGTTAGGATGTTACTTTCTAAAGCTTTCCCTTGTCCTGGGAAGTATTGTTAAGATTAAAAATGATGACCCAAAAGCCAATCTAAGTTTTCCAAGATTTTAGAAAGAATGACGGTTTAAGTCTGAGAGTTTGAATTTATTTTATCCTTTGCAGTATCTGAATTTATTATTAATGCTTTATCTTTGAAATGCTATAAATATAATATAATCCTCTGTTAATTTGGGGAGTACTGATTATCCACATCGAGATTTATTCACAGCACATCTTGTTTCTAACTTCCCTGTAACATAACCTTTTCTGCTTAAGCAACTCCTCTAGTGACATTATCACCATCTCACCAAGTTTATTCTTACATGGAATTGCAGCCTGCTAGGAACTGGAGGAGGTACGTTCTGGTTGACTTGTTGTAAGATAAAATAAAACAATCAGTGACTCGAGTTTTTCTAATTTCTCTTTCCCTTTCTCTTCCTCTTGTTCTCTACCTTTTCCTTGCCAGTTGTGAGACAGATGGTCATGCAGAAGGGTATAAATAAGTGTTCCTATAATCCAGCTGGTGCTTTTCTTCTTTCGTACCTGTTGTGTTGCATTTACCCAGCCACCTGTGAGGGTCAGGGAGAACTGTGTGGCATGGGTAGGTGGAGACATAGACTGGACTGAATTTTTGCTCTGGTATACACTGGAATGGCCATGCAAGTTGTTAAAATACTGAAATACTTTTGTACGTATTGATGAATAGTCATTGGTCTGAGCCCCTTAGTATGTAACTGTTCCTTCATCTACCACCCTAGCTTCCAATGTTCCAACTCTGGGATATCCTGAACCTTCCCACAGTCAGTAGGATTGGTACCTGATACAGAAAGGGGCCTTAGGACTTCTTTTACTGCTTTTTAAGACTACTCTTATTTGTTTGCTTGTTTTTATCCTGTGTACGACCCAACTTGATCCTTGTGCACTTCAGACATGTGGTCACAGTGTAACTCCAGTAATATGTATGGTTGTTCTAACATTAAGTCCAGTTTATCTTCTTTAAGGAACTGAAGAAATACGTGACCATGTTTTAAGTGAAAAATCTCTGCCCACGCCCTATCTAGATCATCTCCTTCTTGTGCTTTCATTCTGACTTGGTCATTATTTCAGTTAGGGCACTCTCCATTGCAAGTGATGGAATACCTAGTTCAAATTTATCTGCTTCATGTAAGTAAACACATGCAGGGAAAGGCTTGAGTTGTGGCTTGGTCTGCATGGGGTCACCAGGACTCAGATTCTTTTTGTTTGTTTGTTTTGGCCTCACTTTCTTTCTGTCTTTTTTAAAATATTTTTTTAAAGATTTTATTTATTTGTTTGACAGAGAGAGAAGGAGAAGCAGATTCCCGCTGAGAAGGGAGCCTGATGTGGGACTGGATCCCAGGATCCTGGGATCATGACCTGAGCCAAAGGCAGATACTTAACTGACTGAGCCACCCAGGTGCCCCTGACCTCACTTTCTTTGTAATAAGACCCCACCTGTTCTCAGGTTCACTGTAGCAGCTCTCTTGATTATTTCCTGAGAGAAACAGAGAGAGAGAGAGAGAGAGAGACCAGGAACATTCCTCTAATGTTCCCAAATGAATGCCTTAGAATTAATTGAGTCTTTTTGGCCCTCGCTGGCTTGATGTGGGTCCAGTGTCCATCCCTGAATTGTGACCAGAGGAATTGAGTGTGCTGACTGGTTTAACCTAGGTCATATGTTCTACTTTGATCTCTGGGATTGGAGTTGCTTCAGTGAAAATACCGATTGGGGTGGGGGAAGGTAGATCCTTAATGAAAGGGATTCTCACTGGTTAGCCTTTGAGGGTAGTAGATGCTGACAGGAATGTGTCCTACATTGATTCACTTCCTTATTTCATATTATTTGTATCCTGTCTCCATGGACAGTTCTTTGTATGGGTAATTTTGCTGTAACTATAGAGAATTTTCTGTCTCTTATAACCACTCAGAATTTATACCTCAACTGCAAAACTTCATAAACTATGTTTTTATATTCTTAATTTGTTATGATGCAGATTATACAATGTCAGGCCTGAGGGAGCTAAAATATAAGTTATATGGTGCAGAGACCTTGTCCAACTGCTTCTCTCTTTTGTCCCCAGTACTTAGTAGGTGATCAGTAAATATTTGAGAAGCTACAGGTTTTCTCTCCCTCTGCACTTTCTGCAAGAGGCAAGCCTCTTCCTACCATGAAATGCTGCTGCCGTGTATGTCCTCTGTCTCTCGGCTGCACTGGGAGTTGGTGGTAGGATGAGTTTTATAAATAGCCTTGATCTTTTGTAGGAAGAACACACTTGTGGGAAGGGATGCTTGAAAAGTGCTCGCTTTATGTGGAAGTCACTGACTTTGTTACTTCCTGTGTCTCAGACGTAACAGATAATTCTTTCTTGTAGTTCCCCTGGGGTTTCACTGTTTGACTTGCTCATGCCCACTAACAGCGAGCCACTATCACCTGGGCTCAGATCCATTGCTAGAAAGAATAGCCTTTGTAGTGACGCTGATGGTTTTCTGGACTTGAGGGCAGGAAGAAAATGGGACCTTGCACTTCTGAACCTACTGTCGGTAAAGATCACATTTATACACACGGTTTTGTGTGTGTGTCAGTCTTGCAGTTTTCTATAATTTTCTTCCATATAGCAATCATAGGCCAGTAAAGGAGTGCTTTTCATGTGGTTTTCATCCTGAGGCTGGGAATTCATGGAGGTTTCTGTGATTTCTGATTGTATAAGATCTTGCCACGTTGTCTACCCCAGAATGAGCCACAGAGTGGCAGACTCCAAGATCTCTCTTCCTGATGAGCATCGTCCCTTAGCTGCACGTGGCACATCGTGGTGCACACAACACTCATACGCCACTGCTTTAGTTCTTTTGATCCTTGTAACAGCCTTGTGACGGAGCTGGGGGCAGGGATTGTTACGTTCATTTCACCAATAAGCAAGCAGGGATTCAGACAGAAGTTACACGATTTACTAGAACGTCACAGTTAAAGCTATGCAGAACTGGATCCAGCTCGGGTTTGTAGACTTCTCATCTAGCTTTTCCTGGTTTCATTTGGCATCAAATTGGGTGCTTTATTTCTAGAGCTGATTCTAAGCTGAAAGAAAGGCCCTGTGGACATTTAGTCTATAGCCCTCATGACATCTCACCTAGATGTTTATGCATCTGCACTGGGGTCTCAGCTGCCAAGCTAGAATTGAAGTAGCAGGAAGGCCCAGAAGGAGGTAATGCTTGATCCCAGAGAAGACCCACTCACCGCTTCTCCATCATGTCTGCCTGCAACTCACAGTCTTTGCACTGATCGTCTTCCATGTGTGTCCATAAGCCCTGTGCACTCTTGCTTCCTCTCTTTGTGTGGCTTTCAGGCCTCCCCCTTTTATTGTCGGAAGCCAGTGCGAATGACAGAGAGGTGTGGCAATGCATTCTTAACACTCTGTAGCCTAATGGGATGCCCAGCTTGCTGACATCCAGAGACACACGTTGATTCATATTTTTTTTAAATTTTTTACTTACAGTGTGCAAGTTTCAAAAATTCCATTACTGAAAATTTAGAAAACTGACTTTCCGTATACACATTTTCAGAGTTGTTGTAAGTATGCATACATGTTTGTGTGAGACATTTTCCGTCTAATTTTATTTTATAAACATTTTTATACATTTATACATAGTCACATTGAGTACCTACTATGTGCTAGGTGCTACTCTGAGCTGTTTTTACTATTCTCTTCAGTCAGTGGGCTATGATTTATTCAACCATTTATCTGTAGAGTTACATCCCCCCCCCCCAGTTTTTCCACTGTCATAAATAGAAGTGCAATGAATATATTTGGGTATCAGCTTTTTCTATATTTTTTTAGGATATATTTTAGTAAGTGGCATTATTGGGTCAAAGAACATGAATATTTTTATGGTCCTTAGTACTTATTGCTAAATTGTTTTCCAGAAAGGCTGTTCAAATTTACAGTGCCATTGGCATTGTAGAAAAATATCAATTTTACTGGACCCTCAGAAGCATCTAATTTGATCATTTAAAAGAATGCTAAGAGGCAAAAAAAAAAAAAAAGGTGTGATTGTTTTTAAACTTGCATTTTGTTGCTTAACTTGAAAAGGGTGAACTTTTTTTTTTTTTTTTTTTTGCATACCGTGCTTCCTGGTTTGTGAGTTGTCCGTTTTCTTTTAGGACAGTGGATTTATAAACTGTGTCACTGCTGGTTAAAGCACTGCAGCAGCCAAGTTCTCGGAGGTGACAGGTCTTCACAGGTTACAATACTGGCTCCTTCCCTTGCCCTCACCCTGTTACAGGCTAATAGGGCAGTGGCATTTGTTGCATCTGATTATTTCTAGAAAGATGCTAATGGTCTCTTTACCTTCTGCTTTGACAAAGCAGCTGTGAAAAGCCAGGATGCCAGTGTGCAGGAGCTGCTGCAGGATAGAAACCCATAGTGGCAGGAAATTACCCTAATAGGGTGAAAATTAAGAAACAACCCATGGCACAGCCTGTTTCCTGGATACGGGTAGTAGTTTCACGCCTTAGCAATTACTCTCTGAGAATCAATTTGGTGGTTCTTTTTTAAAAAATTAGATTTGAACCTGAAGGGGGTTAAAGAGAGAAGAATAAAAGCTTGGAAAATATTTAATTTTGTGTCATAAAGAAATTATTCTCATCTTCGCCCATTGAGTAGAAAATGCAGCTCTTTTAAACTTTTTCTTGGTCTTCCCTTTTTTGTGCAAAAACAAGCTATCTCATTTTCGGCTCTACATTTTGGGGCCCAGGGAGAGGGTAGACACCTGCAAAAGGAAAGGACCAAAGTCTTGAGATTCTGCATTTGCAGAAAAGATACGAGGGATGTCAAGCCATGGGTTGGCAGAGGTGTTTGGTGGCCCATGAGGTAGCTGTTCTTGGGTTGGGGGGGTAGCGTGGAGGGCGCTAAGTGGCCACTGCTTCAGTGGGTGAGGGGCAGGTGTGTTTGCATCCACCTGCTTCTGTGTCAGGAGTGCACGGCCTGAGTCTCTTAATGCGTTCCCTCCTCATCCCCAATCACTTTCGTACACAACTGCCATTAAGACTTAGTGGAAAGGGCGCTCCATTGTCTCTATTCCATCTACCTCTTTTTGCTTTGGGTTTAGGAGTCTTGGATTGACTAAGGAATCCAGCAAGCGCTGAAAAACTACTCTTCTCTCGTGTGGAAGATATTCAATACTAATTTATCATTTGACTTATTCTATGCATTTGGGGGGCACATAATAACTCTGAGGAGTTAAAAATGAAAGCCTCCTTCCTTTAGCTTCAAAAGATAAGATCTGTGTTTTGTTGGTTAAGGGTATAGATATCTAACAGGGGGTAGTGATAGTAGATACTAGATGGTGAAGATGCCTTCTCGAGGCAGGTCCTGCCTTGCTTATCTCCGTGAGTCTATATTCTTGGCACAGAGGAGAGGAGATGCCCAGTACTTGGTTATTGAACTGATGTCAGTACCACAAAGGACTTCATTTTCATTCCCTGAAGCTTTCTGCAGAGGACAAATAGCCACTAGTGTATTCAGTAGATCCAATTTGATAACAAATTCTTTGAAATTCTGACCATTAATAGCATCACTGATTTCAGAGTTTGAAGAGATCTTAGAACTCTACTTCTCTAAATTTGCCGTCCGTGATTGTCAGAACTGAGCTAAAAAAAAAAAAAAAAAGTTTCAGAATCCAGAAATAATGGGTAAACTAACAAGATAGGATTTAATAGGGATTCAGCCAACATTTTATAAACATTTTAATATACCCTGTATGAAAAGCTAGTTGAGAATGAGGTTTCAAAAATACATAAGAACCAGTCTTTGATGTGAGTTTCTTAATAAGAAATAATAGAGGTAGATATAAAGTCTGACTTCAATATTACGAAAGAAAAGATCAATTATACTTATTAATTTGTTCATGTACTCAATTATATGATTCACTCATTAACAATGTGAATTGAGCATGTAATGTAATAGGCACAGTAGATGATAGAGAAGATCTGCCCAAGTAGAAAAGAACCAGGTCAACTAGTCCAGCTGAATGCTTCCGGGGGTGGGCTGCTCTTTGCCTCCTAGAGTGGGCCATTCATTTTAAAATAGCTCCCTAAAAAATTCTTATTAAATATTAACTTTAATACACTGGTCCTAATTCTACCATGCAAAAAGCTACAAAAAATTATAATTCCTTTCTAAATTACAGCCCTGAAAATAATTGTCTGAGGCTCCTGCTTATCTTTAAAAACTTAATTTGAACATCACCTCCTCTGTGAAACTCCTCAGGAGTTGTTTCTTCTCCTTTATTACTACAGGCATGGAGTCCTAAAACTTACTGTTCTTATTAGAACATCCTAGGGAATAATTAAAAATATAGATTCTAGAACTACTATCCAGTATATTAAGAAAGATCCCCAGAAAATCCTGAGGCACTTGGTTCACAGGCTGGCATTTGTTAACTGCTGTGTGGAGGAGATGACCTTGCACTTCAGAGAACTTACTATGTGCTTTAGTGTTTCTTTGTTTAGTTATCCTATCTATGCATTTTAATTTTTTTGTAAATATCTCTACTTTTGCCTATTAATTTTAATTTAACTATCTCATTATCTTTCTGTATTGCTCACTGTAGTGAAAGGTTGTAATTCATTTTTGGTATTCACAAGGATTTATCACAGTGCATTGCACCTGATAGGATCTCTACAAATGATTGTCGAATGTATGAACAAGTGGAGTGTCAGGAACAAACTCAACAGTAGCATTGGTACCACGCTCTGAGGTAGGAGAATGAAACCAGGATCTTCAGAAAAGCTTTTGGTTGCATCTTCTTTAACTGCATCTAGCACAGAGGGCTAGGGGGAAATAGGACATCCTCCTAAGAGTTGGGAAACTTGGCTCATCATCACAGCGTGGCCAAAGACCAACTGCTGAGGCCCAAGGTTTCTTTGTAAGGAGACGGGATTTGCCTCTAGAATCTGTTGGCTTCCTTCTAGGACTATAGTTTATTTAGAGTCCCTGATACCAGTGGGTGGACCAGGATAAAGAGGAAGATGATTTGTTCAATGAGAGATGGGCTGGGGCGCAGGGGAGGGAAGGGAAGGGAGGCGATGTGAGAGAGGGGTAGGATACTGAGAGAGATTCTTGAGGATCTTGGCAGGGTATTAGTTAGGTATGTTAACCAGTGTGTCTAATGGTCTCATGCTGCACCTGGAGGAGCAAAGAGGATTCCAAAACTTCTCCCTCCCCTTACTCTGATAGGGGGAGTGGGAAGGAGAATGTTGATTGGTCAACTAAATCGGGTCTTTCTGAGATTCTTAGATATTCTTTATCATCTGTGGGTCATCAGATCAATAAAAATTCGCCAAAGATTTCAAGGAACGTGAGATGGGCCCTTCATTTCAGAGACTTGCTTTGAATGGCTTGAAATAGTTACCACCTAATGGCTCTGCTGTATTCCTGGAGCCCTGAGCAGCTGTTAAACATTCAAGCTGCATAGTGCCAGTGAGAGCTCCCAACAGAAAAGGGAATTAACTGTTTGGTGTGTTTTAATAAGTGAGTGAGCAAAGATCATGTGAATCGATTATCAATTTGGCTAACTTTCTTGCAGGGCTTGTGTAGAAGAATTAAATGCAAACAGACTGCATGTTTACCAAAGAGGAGTACACCTTGAAGTGGATATTAGGATTCTCAAATGTGATTTTTGTAATGCATTGGAGCTTTTTCTCCCCTTATTACTGTCGAGAACATGTGTTGGAAATGAAGGTGGAAATAATTTTAAAAATGATTAGATACAGGACTAGCATACAGAAGATCTATTCTCCAATAGGTATATTTGAGACCATCCCATTACCTTCCTGTGAGTCCGGAGGTCACTGCCAGACCTCAGGCTCCAGGGACACTTGAGGATGACACGCAGTTTGTACTGACACTGGATGGGGTGCCTTTACTTAAGAGTAGTCCCATTCTTTCCATTGTTCTTGCTTTAGGAAGAGGAAGAGTACTGGTTCCACCAGGCCACCTACACTGAAAAGCTGGATTGAGATGATTTTACCTCCAGGGTGTTCACTGTTCGATAATAACTAGCAAAGTGGACTTAGAATGAGCTTTGATTCTAGTTCTTCCTTCTTCTTCCTCCTCTACCTCCCCCATCCTCATTCTTTGCTTTCTAACAGGGAAGCACAATTATTTGTGTATTCATGGCTGGTGAACGTTGTTCCTCTGTCTGAGAAGGCAGCTTGGGGAGAGAGAGAGACATGGACCTGTGAGAAGGAAGGGCCCAAGCCCTTGGCTAACCACTCTCCTGAGCCACATCCTCTTCTGTTTCCCCTTTCTACCCGCAGACATCTCTGTGACGGCACCTAACACAGGTACGTGTCACCCCGTCTGTTACTTGCTGCCATTCTCTGAGCACAGTGCCAGGCATGTAACGGCTACTTTGTCGTTGTTGAATGACTGAACGAAAACCTCTTTTGAACTATGAAGTTGTTTTCTTTCTTTTCTTTTCTTTCTTTCTTTCTTTTTTTTTTTTTTTCCAATTCTTGGATCTTTCCTGGTATTCATAAATTTCTGGGATCTGTTGTCAAGCACTGGCTTTCTGCTGCCCGACTGTCAAGTTGAATTTTAAAAGCCCAAAGATTTAATGGTTTATTTCATTACTATCAGGTTAAATAAACTGGAAGGCCAGAAGCTTACCAGGACCAAGGAGGAGAAGCTGATCTTAATAAAACATGAGAGTTGAAGTGACAGTGACATGTTGCATTCTTTGTATCTTTGAGAAATAAATACAGATAGCCTGAAGCAGCAAATTCATAGTAAAGTGATGGAAGTTCAATAAGCAGTTTGGACAAAAGAGTGGAGAAAAGGAACTATTATATTTTTATGGATTGGTGACGTAATGGAGGTTGTGTAAAAGGTGTCTGTGGACCGTGAAGGGTCAGGGGTTGCAGTCTCTGTCCTCCTGTCAGCATCCTCTGCTGCTCCAAATGCCTCTTACGTCAGGTTCCCCCAGATTCTAACACTAATGGCCAGAAGGCTTGGCTCCCATTTTCTGAATCTTTCCCACCTTGCACGTCACAACTCACCAGACTTGGGTCCGCCTCCCTAGGGCCTGCTTGGTTGACCAAATTGCTTATATTTGATGAATTAAATTGTAGTAAGAGCTGAAGGTTTGGTATTTTACTTTCTAGGGTTATTTGCATTTTAACTGGGCATGCATGGACTCTTGGTTTAGCTCAAAGAAATAAATTACTGATGCTTGAATTCCCAACCAGGCAGGTAGGTGAAACAGATATTTTTCTTGGATTTATGTTCCAGTGTCAGCCCTCAAATCGTGTGAGGGCCAGCACATTTCTTTGCCTTCCTTTTCCTACTTCTTCTTTATCCTTTACTTCTTCTATCTCCTCCTCGTCTTCCTCCTGCTATTTCTTTTTCTTCAAATTCTTCTTTTTAAAGATCTAAGTCGCCCTGAGTCAGAAGTTCACTCAGTATTGCTTTGTAGTTAAAGGAAAGCTTGCCCAGTGTCCTTGGCTTTAGAATTATTCTGGAAAATGAAGGTAGTTATGAGCCAGTTGGCAGAGGAAACCCTGAGACTGAATGGGATTTGGATTTGGCCTTTCTAAACCACTACCACCTTTGCATTTCTGTAAATTGAGAATGACCTTGGGGGCGCCTGGGTAGCGCAGTCGTTAGGCATCTGCCTTCGGCTCAGGGTGTGATCCCGGCCTTCCAGGATCGAGTCCCACATCGGGCTCCTCCGCTGGGAGCCTGATTCTTCCTCTCCCACTCCTGCTGCTTGTGTTCCCTCTCTTGCTGGCTGTCTCTCTGTCACATAAATAAATAAAATCTTAAAAAAAAAAAAAAAAAGAGAATGACCTTGGAGCTTCCCGCTTACTGAGGTGGAGGGTTATTATGTGGAAGATTTGGGTTCACTGTGTCTCCCCTCTTTGGAAGACAGAATCAGAAGAATAGTGCTAAATGCAGCAGTAGATATAAGGTTAACACAAATGGGAAACTTCGTGATAGGTAAGATTTGAAGAAATGATTGTACGTGGCATAACTATTTCAGTAGCTATTCACACAGAGTCACCTTCACTATGGTTAGATCAAATTATAGCTTGAACGCAGGGGCCTTGGTTGGAGTTGGGGAACTGTAGAGGCTCAAGATATTACAGTGATGTGATTATTTCTACTGTTCAGCGAATAATTACTCTAGATCTTTACTCTTCGGTAGAGCAACCACCAGCCACAGTGGTTCCTGAGCATCTGAAATGCAGCTAGCCCAAACTGGAACGTGCTACAAGTATAAAATACACTGGGTTTTGAAGGTTTTCTTTGAAAAAAAAAAGTCAAATGTATTGTTTTTTAGATGGATTATACTATATGATGTTCATAATATTTTTGACATATTCAGTTAAATAAAAGATACTATTAAATTTATTTTCAGTTGTTTCTTTTGCTTTTTTTCAATGGAGTTACTAGAAAATTTAAAATTACCTAAGTGGTTGGCATTAAAATTCTATTGGACAGTACTGATGTGGATCATACATATTTTCAATGTACAGATTCTCTTTAAACATTGAAAAGATACTAAGTCACGTTTTACATTTATCCATTTTGCTGGATGAGTTGCCTCATTACCCTGAAGTTTACTTTGTAATCAGTACAAGGGCTCTGGTGATAGGCCTGCTGGATATCACTTCTTGGAAAGGTTTTGAGACACACAGTAACTCTTGAGTGTGCATTTTGGGTGTGTGCTCAGGGGAATTTGGTGGAGCTCTCTTTCCTCTGGGGAGCGGCAGGGAAACTTTAAAGGACAGGTTTTCGCCTGTGGGTAAAATATCTTATTTTGTGGGGGACAGAACATCTTATTTTGCATACTACAAGAAAGATTGTACCTTTAATGAAAATAACAAGAGTTCCTTAGATCACCAGTGAAGGATGAGAAACTCACCTCGGGAAGATTCAGATCCTCATTCCTATTCAGGATTTTCTTCTCTGCTATAGGTCATTCAGATGATTACCTTGCCTAGATGGCCAATTAGGCTACAAGAGCTATGCTCTAATCTCCGTGTATTACTCAACATTGAATTCGGCTGTAAGTAACAATAAAACCCAACAAATAGGCGCTTTAAAAAGATAGAAGCTTACTTCTCTCTCTATGAAATGTGGTGGTATGAAGTCCCAAGCTGGTGTAGGGCTTTGTTCCACTGTGTCTTTAGGGACCTAGGCTCCTTTCTGCTCCTCATTGGTCATCCCTAGAGTCACTCTCTCTCTCATGCTCCCAGGTGACATCCTCCACATTCTAGCAGGTGGGGAAGAGGGAAGGAACAAAAGAGAAGAAGGGCAGACTTTGTGTAATAGCTGTTTCTTAAAGTTTCAGAAGCTGCCACACCACAATTGTACTTACATCTTATTGGCCAGACTTTAGTCTGAGTGGCCATATGCTGAGCTAAAATTTCCTGGCTGTGAAAGAAAGGCAGAATGGATATTGTGAGATAATTAGTCATCTTTGCACAGTTCGTTGTTGTACATTATAGGCATTACTTTATTACATATTACATATTATATTACTTTAGAGCTCTGCAACATGGTTACTTTATCTAGCTCTGTGTAGAAAAGCGGGAAAGCATGCTTCATGTTTGGCCCTGATCCTTAAGAAAAGCCAAGCTATTTCTGGAGAATAGCTGTCATATGTGATAACATAATAATAATAACATTTTACATTTGGGGAAGGAAAGAGCTATTAACCTGTAACCTAATTTTGTGCTCTCAGGATACCAGAATCTTGAAGCTAATAGTCAGGTAGGGTCCGCCTGGTCCCTATTAATATTTAGAGGGGGTCCTTTACCAGGGGAATTAATGAGTATGCCAAAAGGATTTGATGAGCATGCCTGAACTCACCCTTTCGAATGAGAAATAAATGTATTTGGCACAGTTACTGGCTTAAGCCTAGGTCAGGAGGGCTTCGACACATCTATGGGACTGATGGGGCCAGAATGCCAAATGTCTTCTGTTTGCAGGGAGATTTAAGGGTCTGAGAAAAGAGTTCTGAATACATGTGTGTCCATCCCTGCTCTGAGTGCATTGTTCTGTGTTCTCCAACCAAGGGCACTGTTTGGCTACTGGGAAGGAGATCCATGATAGAGGTCACCAAGTTTCTACTGGAACCTTCTTTTTTTTTTTTTTTTTTTTGCCTGTATTTGACTTCCCTGGAGCATTGGCCTTCTGTATACACTAAGTTTCCCATTATTCCATAAGCATCTCCAAAATTTGAACTCCCTTTTCATTGGGGTAAACCCTGGAGTTTCCTTTCTCCAGCTTCTTCAAAAGGACTCTAAACTCTTTTTCCTGAACACTTTGTTAAAGGATCAGCTTTTCCTTTCCCACTTGCCAAGATTATTTTCTTTTCATAAATTATTGCATTAAGGCTTTGAAGAAAAAGCCGTTCCTTTAATGTTAGATAAAGCATATTTATAGCTCCTTTAAAAGGTCCCCAGTTTAACAAATTTGTGTTATTTCACAAGCTTCACACACATTTTCCCAGATATTTATTGTAGTGTATGTCGAGAAATCATGTGAAGTTTTGAGCCAGACTAATTTCGGTTTGGATACGCTGCAGTTTCACTAGCTTTGCCGCCTTTACTAGCTATGTGGCCTTGGTCAAGTCACTGAACTGTCCGTAGCCCTAGCTGTGAAGTCATTTCCTTGGCATCCACCTTGCAGGGTTATTGTGAAGATGCAGAGGACCTAGTAAAGCACTTACCATAACGCCTGGTATTGAAAAGAAGCTCAGTAGGCTCTCTTGTTACACTTCTATGTGCCAGATCCCACTCCATATCATTTTGCAGACTTTTTTTTTCCAGTTTATACAGTGTGATACTCCAAAAAGATACTATTTATTGTGAGTTAAAAGCCTTTTCTCTTCTTCTTGTTCCTTCTTTCTTTTTTATTTCTTTTTCTCCTCTCTTCTCTTTTTTATTTTTCACTTCTGCTGTCTCATTCCAGATGGAAGATCCTTTTGTTAATTTTGCCTCAGTGGTTCAGGATTTTCCTTATCACAACCTTCCTTTGGTATTACAGAGTAGGACTCCATAACTGGATTTCAAAGACTAAGAATAGTCAAATCATACTTTGATTTTATTCAGCTGTAATTGTCAGTTTATACTTTATAACTTCATGGTGTAGGGGTTAAGCCGAGTGAAGCCGGGCTTGGATTTTCTCCTGATATTGACGAAAAGATCAGATCCTGAGCCTTTAGTACTCTCCTGCTTCTTGTTTCTTTGCCTTGGGGGTTGGGGAAGCAACTAGCAAGTCAAGGCAATGGATGGAGCAGGGTAGGTGTAAAGAGCGAGAGCCCAGGCTCTGCTGAGTCCCGTTGCTAGGCAACAGCATACAGGGAGCAGACACTAGCACATGCCTGCTAGCATCCTGTTGTCTTAGCAACAGAACGTTTGGGTGGAGGACTGGGGGAGGAGGGAAACTGGGTTCAAATTATTCAAAGTTTTCTAGATCCTAGGGGTACCCTCAGGTCTGAACCCCATGTATTCATTGTCTTAATCTTCCCACATTGACTGGAGCTGAGGTTTCATGTTTTTTTCTTTAGTTCATCACCCAACATTTGTACAAGGTCTTTTTCAGAGCTCTACATTACCCAAATCACACAGCAGCTCATTAGAGCCCATCCACTTCCAAGTCCTCTTGTGCTCCGCATGGCAGGGCCTATTCTATAGAATTTTAAAATGATCCCTTGCTCTAGTACAGCCCTGTGGGACAGAAATTAAATGTCCGCTTGTATGGAAATTTAAATTCTACTTGTTTGGTATGTGAAATGTTGCTAAGTTATTATCATTAGATTTAAGTACTGTCACTTGTGAACTTTCCATTCAGTTACAAAGAGGAAGGATAAGAACAGAGGACGGGACGGTTTCCCTTCGCCTGTTGAACTCTGTGATGTTCAGGAATGGGTGCATTTTGTCCTGTCTGTTTACCCATAGTACATCACACATGACCATATTCCCCTAAGTGTTGGGGCCATGTCTTTCTCATCTCTAAGCTCTTTATCTCTAGGGTTTTCATCCATGCCATGGGTCCTGCCACATGCTAAGTGAATTTATCCTGTGAGTGATCTGGGAACCCATACAGTTTAATACCATAAAGGAAAATACTTTGAATCTGTACAGTGCGGTATATAAATGCTGGTTACTATTCCTTCATGCCTCGCTCTGATCCTGTGTTCTTTGGTTCCCGAGACCACCTCCTGCCTTTGGACCCCTGTTATTAGTGACTAGGTCATTTGTTCTCTCAAATCTTGTCCTGTTTTGAAGATCTGCCATGCCCATTTTTTGATGGTTAGGACTTTAGCTTTTCCTGTCTTCCCCAGAGACCTTGTAAACCAGCCCTTGGCTGAGACTCTGCCTTCAGTTTTCAGATTTTCCTAATGCTGCCTATTGACTCTTCTGCATTTTGCTTAATCCTAGAACCGCCACCATTTAGTTCCGCTGTCCCATATATACCTGTAATCACAGGACTCTTTGAGGCTATTTGCTTGTCTCAGCTTCCACCTGTTGTTTGTTAACTGCATCTCCTGTGGATGCTTGGTACTCTCCTGGGGAGGTACTTAATTTTAGATCTTTTTCCACTGCAGCCAATCCTTCCATTTTGGGGTATATCTGGTTATCTTCTTTTATATGATGATACCAACTTTGGCCCTAACATGTGTCCACTTACCCTCCTTCTCAACAGAGGAGGTCATGCAGTCATGAAACAAAACAAAACAAAACAAAACTTTTCAAAAATGTGATCTAGTTAAGAACTCAGTTATTTGCTGCCTTATGCTATTGTTTAATTTTTTCGTTACAAACATATATGCCCTTAGATGTAGAAAAAACACCAATGTTTTGAAAACCTTATTCAATAGCTAGCATAGGGGTAAGCACATAGTATTCAACTAAGAACTGGTTTTTGAATTAAATTGAATGTAGGTTTTAATATTTACCAGTGAGCTAGAACTTTCTTTTACTACGACTTTGATTTTCTTCCAGTGTGGAAGTTTCTAGCATATGGCCCAGTATCTCAATGAAATGATTTGGATCCTAAATAGCAGAGCAGAGACTCATTCTCTTTAAGTGGTGTGTTTTCTTCATACCAGCTTTACATTGTGGTTCTATATGCCCTGAATTGATGTGCATCTTTATAATGGAAACTACTGATATTCTAGTCCAAACATGCCTGAGTGATTCTGTCAAATAGCCCTAATGGGGGCCCTACCATAAATAGCTGCATGTCAGGTAAGGTGTAAGATAAGACAGTGTGTCTGAAATTAGTAATCCTGGCAGGCTGGAAATCCAGTGGCCCATTCAAGGGAAAATTCCATTTAGAGCAATTCCAAACTTGTATAAACCATAATCAAATCAAGCTAAACAATAATGATCTCCTGAGTCAACTTTATAAAATATATACCAATACATATATGTCAGTATATATGTATTTATATAAATGTATATACTTCATATATATGTGTATACTTCATACTATGCTATATATCTATACTTCATATATATACTTCATACTATGTATACACTATATATATTATACTATAGTATACTTCATACTATATATACTATATATATAATTCATACTATATATATACTTCATACTATATATATATATATATACACACACTTCATATATATGTGTATACTTCATACTATATATATAGTATGAAAATTCATTTCTTCATTAGACTTAATCAAGAGAAAGGCCTGTATCTGCAAGTAAACCACTGACCCACTGATAACCGAAAACCTTAAAAGAGGAAAGTGAACTGGCCACAGGCTTGGCCAGGTATTCCTGTCCCTTCTTCTTGACCTCCTTCTCTGTCCTACCAATTTCCTTATCCTAGTTGGATATATTCCCATTGCAGTTTTTCTTAATCCTTCTTCAGATGGTCCAGCAGGCACTCTCTTCCTTGTTTACAAAGAGACATGGGCTCACGGGTAAGGGCAAAGCTTGTATATTGTCCCTGATCAGATCCCCCAAAGGTGGCATATGGGGTGGGGTAAGCCCAAGTCGGAGCAGCGTGGAGACATTGGTGCTATTTAGGCAAGGATGGTGGTATGACCAGTCTGTGGAGGAGCAGAAAGAGGGAATTTTTCCTACCCTAACATTGTGCTAACATGGTCTCTTCTGGAGGACTCTATTTTACAGAAGAATGCTTGAAAGAAGTAGATAGAACAGCTTTCTGATATTGTTGATCTATTGAAATAAAACAAGGCTCTTTCTCCCCTGGATGCTCAGTACATATAAAGCTGATATCTCCAAGGAATTTGACTCGACAAGCTGGAATCCGTCCTGTTGTGAAAGGTCTGTTCTGCCCATTCAGGGGAACCTGTGGCTCAAGGTCACAGCTACTGCCTGCAAATCACCACTGTTTTCATTGAAGAAAGTACCCTGCATGACCTCAAGTTCCTGCCTTCCGAACGATGAAGAAAATTCAAGCTCATGGCCATCATTAAAATCTCCTTTCTGTATTTGAAATATGATTTGATAAGATCTCCATGGTTCCACTCATCAATAGCTATAAAAGAAACCAGGACTGTCTCTTTGTTTGTTTTTCGGGAAACTAAGATTCCTCAGAGTTGTAAGGAGGAATTAGAGATGAATGCCAGGGCACTCCTGAGAGTCTTCCAGAATGATGGAGAACCGCATTCCATGTCCCTAACTTGGGAGCAATTGTACCTTTGCAGCATAACAACAGAGGCCTTTCCAGGGCATGGCGCTGCGGGAGCAGTGGTGGGGCTTCCTTAAATCTCCTGCTTCCTCACTTCTGCTGCTGCACAGGGCTCTGCAATGCTCACCTCCAGAATAGGGCTCTCGGGTGCCCTTGGCAGGGTAGTGCTGTCATAAATACTCCACTTCGTGAATTGAAGATCCTAGAGGATGCCTGTGTCTTCAAAACTCAGATTTTATATTTGGCTTCACATAATGCATGTAGGGCATGAAATAACTGCTGTGTAGGATCAGGAGCGCCCACAATGAGAGTGACCCCTTCTTCTCGGAAATGTCTCCATGTACCTAGTGATATGCCATGACTTGTTCTCAGTGCAGGGCCTGGGAATCGTGACCCCCTTGCTGCTTCTCACAGTCCATCTGACTGGCTGCAGTCCGCGCAGGGATCGCCGTCAGCCGTGCCGTGGCTCTCTCCTGATTCTGTGTGAAAAAATCACCAGTTCATTCATCGCTCATCAATCATTTCCCTCAGTGACTCATCATCCACAAGTTTCATTCCTCAGTCCCCCTTTCTGAGGCTGGTAAATAGCATGTCATTCCAGCAAAAGGCAGAGGGGGCGGCAGCCCATCTGGACCCTCAAGTTTGATTTCATATTTATGAAACAGCTTAAATGTCAGTTTGAGTGAAAAACGACACCTTCTCTAGCTTCTCCCATTAGTTGTCTGTGGCTGCCGCTGAGTGCTTCTTTCTTACTTTCTTTCCTTTCCTTTCCTTTCCTTCTTTCTGTCTTTTTTAAAGCAGCTCTTGGCTTCTCTACTTGGTTCCTCCAAGGCAGTAATGGAAAGAGGATGGATGGATGGACAGATGGCTGAGACTATGATTAGATATCCACATCAGAAAGGAGAAAGAAGTTGGGAGAAACAAAACAGAGATCAAATAGAAGAAATATTTTGGTTTTGTAGAAAGATTTGATCAGTGGTGAGGATCTTGAGACATTCTTTTGTTATTTGCTGTCTCTGCTTTAGGTTGAAAAAAGCAAATTTAAAAATTTGGAAAATAAGGATTTAGAGACTAAGTCATCTCTGATTTCACTCCTCTAACAATTGTAATGATCATTTAGATGTATTTCTTCCAACTCTTTTTTTATGTACATGTGGTTTTCTAAAGTTTAAAATAAAATGTGCATATAAGGGACCTGGGACTCCACAACAGCTCAGGACTTTAGGAAAAATCTTCATTTGGGCCCAAGGAAGGCTGCCTGGGAAAGAGGCAAGCGAGGTCATAAGTGAATGCCTTTAGTGAAGTTTCTAGTTGGCCCCCTGGCATTTAAGACAGTCTTATCAATGAGGGATTTTCCTCTTGCTGGAAGGGTGGGAAATTTGTGGAGCATTGAAAACTGGCCTAGTCATGATGCATCTGGATTTGCATATCCAGTTACACACCTCCTATATGGAGTCTTTGTGTTCCCTGGACAAACTAACAGAACTGGAATGAGAGGGCTCCATGGCTGGAGTGTCCTCGGTTCTTGGTGCCATCAGGATGAATGAACTGCCTTTCCTTAGCCATCCACTGGGGGGAAGCCTCAACAGGCAATAGAAGTACTGTTTCGTGTACAAGTACCTTGAGAAATAGAAAAAAGTTTAGCTGCCTTTATGAGAGGTTTTAAGAACTTTCTAGTGGAAGGAAGCGTAGAACAGCAAAGCTAAGAAGCAGGTGGAGAACAGAGGAGGCAATAGGTCTGGCAGTGGGCCTGAAAGGGATCTCTCCACCAATGGTCAAAGTGAGTATAGCCTTCCTCAAACCTCTCCCGGTGGTAACCTCTGGCATTGCCAGACAGTAGATATTAGCTCCAACAGGTAGTGGGAAATCCCTTCCTGCATGACTGCCCCATCGGCACATCACAGGCCCCTGAAGACTTGCTAACTCCATTGTATAAAACAGCTGTGGTGGGAAGTGATAGTGACTGAGGTATGGGCAGGTCCAGGGAGAGACATTGGGTCACAAATGGTTGGGACAGTGGTAAATTTTGGTTTTGAGTTTGCTTTGTTCAAAGCGGAGCTATTTGGGTGGGAGGAAAGTGAGATAGATGCTTCACCGTGTTTGTGACAAGGGACTGTCTTTGTCTTCTCAAGAAGGTTGTCACCATTGTCCTGCTGGGGGTGGGGTAAGTGAGAAGGAAGGAAACTTGACCTCAGGCCACAAGTGGGTAGTAAGATCCTTCAATATTAGAACTTTTAGAACTGTTAACAAGCACCTTTTTATTGGGACTTGAATATATACCAAACTAATGAAATTAACTGGAGGGAGAAATGATGCTTTTCTTTATAATCTCTGCTTGTTCTTCCAGATTTTCTTGTATCCTTTTACTTAGCTTAGAAGTTATTTAAGCACTGGTTTTTTTTTTTTTTCATTAAAATTGTATTTAAATATTTGCCCATTGCTACCTAGTCTTAGTCATTAATTTTAATATCGGTAAATAAAAAATTATTTTATGGATGTGCCTTATTTTAAGTATTTCCCAATGGCAGGTCCCTTTTGTTACTTAAATTTTTGCTCTTATAAATTATGCTCAGTGCGTATCTCATAGTATACCCCCTCCTTCTACCCCAAGTTTTGGATCTTTTTAGGAAGCTCTGTTTCCAGAAATGGAATATTGGGTCAAAGGGTATAAATATTCTTGACTTCTTGATATATATGAGATGAGGGAGCCAAAAAGTTTCATAGGACTAGTATTTTATTGAGGATCTTTGCATAAAGAAACCAGAAAAGATAAACACAGAAAGTAAAATTAGTATCAAGCTTTAGAATTCTGACAATTCCTTCTTAAATAAAAAAAGAATGTTGACCCACAGCTTCTACTTGCATGTGAACCCAGCAAGAAAACTGGCTTTTGGAAATTTCATGGTGGTGATTAAAAAAGGAACATTGTTAAAGCCAGTATTTTGCTAAGACAAGGCCTGACAAAGGAAGAGAAAAAGAAAGAATGCTCTTGGCTTATAAGGCCCTAGGAAAAGGAGAACGTTAGAGAATAGCAGTATCAATGGGGGAGAGAAAACTATACTCTTTGCCCTGCTTGGAACACAGGAGTTCGGTCCTCAGGAGCAGGCAGCATGAGGCAGTTGGTGACTGAAGAACCAAGCTGAAGCCAAGTCTTAGTGGGGAACACCCAATAAAAAATGGAAGTAGGTTGGAGCACGTGGGTGGCTCAGTCTGTTAAGCATCTGTCTCTTGGTTGTGGCTCGGGTCATGATCTCAGGATCATGGGCCAAGCCGCGTGTGCAGCCCCACATCCAGCCCCAGGTCCACTCAGTGCTCAGTGTGGAATCCGCTTAAGATTCTCTCCCTCTCTCTCTCTGCCCCTCCCTCTGCTCGAGTGCATGTACGCCTGTACTCTCTCTTTCTCAAACAAATCTTTAAAAAAAAAGAAGGAATCAAGTTAACCTAACATCAGATCTCTGGAGTAATTCAGAGAATTGGGTATTCTGATTGATTTTTAAGGAAATGAATAGGCAACTTATAGTATTATTTTTTATAACCATAAAAATATCTATTCTATAGAACATTTAGAAAGTATAGAAAAATATAAGGAAGAAAAATAGAAATATCATAATTCTCATGCTGGAAGTAATTGTTAGGATTTCTGTTTATTTCCTCCTCAGTCATGCGTATAACAAACACATGCACACAAGTGAAATCATACTGTGTATAGAGTTCTGTAGATTATTATTCCATATAGATATACTAGAATGTGTTTAAACTCATTATATTGTTGGCATTTATGTTACTTTAAAAATTCTACTTAAAAAGAATTAAATTAAAAACTTAAAAAGATGAATACTTTCACATTGATTTTTTAAAAATCTTTTGAAAATATTTTCAGACTACATTCCTTAACCTGAAGTTTTTAGGTCAAAGGATAAAGGCAATATTTCTTAAATTAATTGATTCATTTTTAAAATTCAAATATAATTAACATATAACAGTGTTATATTAGTTTCAGGTGTGCAATATAATGACTCAACCATTTGATCCAGTGCCCAGTGCTCATCACAATAAGTGTATTCTTAATCCAGGATACGGGCAATTTTAAGACTCTGTCATATTTTGACTAACAGTAGTATGAGCACATGGATCTTACCTCACCCTTGCCAACAAAGGGTTTTGTTTTGTTTTCAAATTTTTCAAAAGTGATGGGTACCAATTCCTTCCCTACCCTCCACCTCTCTATACCGGCCTTGACTCTGAAGTTAATTTTTTTTTAAGATAAAAGAAAAAGGTTTCAAGGAAAGCCAGTGTTAGAAAAAAGATAGCTATAGCAAGAATATGCACTGAAATAGGACCGAAAAGTAGATTAAAAAACTCAGAAGAGGTTGATTTCCTCAATACCTTAAATTATTAAAAAGCTTCAAGTGACAAGAAAAGGAGCTCTCAAGACCTATTCATCTTGTTATATTATGAGAGAGAGAGAGAGAGGGAGAGCGTTTGAGAGTCAACTTTGATCTAAAAGGGAATGCTGCCTCAGATCCATTTTGGAAATGGATGGGATATAAACCACAGAAAATATCAATAAGTAATTATTCTTGTATTTCATGTAAACTCAGAATCTTATGGCTAGCTAACATTTTTTTTAGCTAATATTTTTATTAGGAGGTGCAGATATTAGAAAATTCAGCCATCACAGTTTTGAGTATCACTGCAATTATATGTAAATGTGGTCTGTAATACCATTCAGAGGTAAGCCTTTTGTTTTCATTTTATTATTTTTGTTTGTAAGTCTAATACCAAAGGAGTGCTTTTTTCCCAGAATTGGCTGACTTTGTCATCTATTGATGATAGATCATTTTATTTATAGTCTCGTTTGAGAAACAGTTCTCCAGAACTTTGATGTGACACACACACACACACACACACACACACATGCACAAGGACTTTCTCAAAGCAATTAAGTCAGCATGATAGAACTAGGATTACTAATGTGGGTGCTTTCTTACCTTGATTGTTCTCAATCACCTTGATCTCGTCCCTAGTCTTTGGTTACTATTTTCATTTGACATTTATGCAGTCCAACCTTATAATCACACGTTCTTTGGACCACCCATGGTTCTCTGTCTTTAGGCTAAATTTGTCTTCAGAAAGCCTCTGGCTTCTTTCTGCTGCCTTGAGGCTGGGGTAGTACGCCGTTCAAAAGTACGATGCCAAGTTGCTGATTACTAATTTTTCTGTCCTGTGGTGAAGGCATGTCAGCTGTTCAGAGCAGGGATGGTACAGCAAGGCTTCCCAACCGGTTAAAAAATATCCTCTCTTATGTTCCACTAATGATAGATTCATTTAAGCTAGTGGTTCTCAATCTTGTTCAGTGGGCAAAACACCTGAAAGAAGTAGTGTTCTGAGAAGAACTCCATGAAATATTTATATACTTAATACCGTTTACAAACTAAGAACACTTAACCAGCAGACAACATGACTGTATTGTGTGCTGCACTGTGAAGTCGTTACCATGATTGTATATACCAGTCAACTAGGGGTGATTCTAACGGTTTCTGGTAATAGTAATGTGGAACTTCATCATCTTGTCATTTGCTAGGACTCACCGACAGCAAAACTATAGCAGTTATGAAAGATTTAAGAAAACCTTTGGGTTTCCGATGGGACAAAGTTTTAAATTGAGAAAATTGTATTCATTGAAATGTCTTTTCATTGTGAATTCAAATATAAACAACTGCCATTATTTGATTTCAGCAACAGAACCCCTCAGACTGGCTTTGCTTTGAGGCGACTAATTTGTTCTATTAATCTCTTTTTTCAAAATGTACAAATTCCCTTAGAGTTTAAGCTGGGCTCTAGTAACATCTTAGTGTGAATTACTTTAATCAGATAATCACCTAATGTCTAACCAATATTAGCTGCCCTGTTATCTATTTTCTTTGCTTTAGTCTGTAATTTGTGATTTTTAAACTTAAAAATTCTGGCTGCAGATTTCTTAGCTTTAACTATATAATTGCTTTCCTGGTCTTCTGAGCTTACAACCTCAGGGTCATCTTGAAATCTTCCTCTCTTTCGCTTTATCTGTTTTGATTACTTTGTGCTTTATAAAAACTGTTCCAACACTTGATAACTTAAAACAATAATCTAATTTATTTTATTAATAAACCTGAAATTTGGTTAGGGTTTTGGAGGGGAAGGCACATCTCTGCTCCATGCAGAGCCATGCAGGACTGGAGTATTTGCTTCTGAGGCTGCTCACTCCCACTCCCTGGGAAGTCAGTGCCGGCTGGGGGCTGGGGGCGGTGGTGTGCTGGAGCCAGCTTGTACTGATGTGCGAAGCTGCTTGTGTGCGTCTACTTCCCAAATCCATTTTCAGTGGCATCGTTTCGTAGTTTGAAATCAGCCGTAGTGGGAATATTTACACCATGGAAATTGGCAAATACTACAGATCAGAGCTTCCACCCACCTCCAGAGAGTCAGTGGTTCAGCATCTGATGGAATGTCACTAGCTGAGATCGCACCTGGGGATGAGGAGCAGGTCTCAGAATCTGTCCTGTGGGCCTTTCCCCATGGCCTCGGCTTCCCCACAGCATGCTGACTGGCTTCCAAGGACCAGCATCTGAGAGGGGGAGCACTAGGTGGAAGGCGTATCACCTTTTGTGGCCTAGCCTCAGGAGTCACATAGCACCACTTCCGTTGTACTCCGTTAGCTCAGGTAGTCACCAAGGCCTTTCTGATTTCAAGGTGAGGGGGACACAGGCTCCACCTCTTGATGGGAGAATGGCAAATTATAGATGGTCATGTGGAACCAAAAATACTGTTGTAACCATTTTTGGAAAATGCCATCTACCACAGCATTATACCCAACCAGTCAGGCATGTATCCTTTTGCTTCCCCTGCTTTGGAAATTATAAGGATAATTTATATAAGTGAAGAAAGGGCATGAGATCATAAAAATTGGGATGAGCTGTATGAGCAAGACTGGGGAGGTGGCAAGGGAGAAAATGTACTCAGTAATAAGGGAAAGTTTGCCCTGTTCGGAGTAATAAGTTTGCCTTGGTGAGTACAGCGATCTCAAGTTAGGTTAATAGGTTATAGCAAAATTCAAGGTGACCTCTCTATCAGTTTCCTATTGCTTTGTAATAAGTTACCACCAACTTAGAGATTTAGAACAGTGTATATTAATAAATAGCTTTATTTCTGTTTTAAACTACTCCTCATAGTTTCTGTTGGTCAAGATTCAGCATGTTTTAGCCAAGTTCTCTGTTCAGGCTCTCGTGAGTGTGAAAGCAAAGTCCTAATCTTGATTCAGTGATCTGTGTCCAAGCTCCCTCAGGCTGTTGGCAGAATTCCTTTCTTTGTGGTTGTAGAACTAAGGTCCCCATTGTCTTGCTGGCTGTTGGCCGGGGGGACTGTTCTCAGCTCCATGAGGCTGCTCTTAGATGCTTGGAGAGGTCTCTCATCTTTTCCCATCTCAGCAGTGGGGAATCTCCCTCAAGTTAAATCGCCCTGACTTCCCCTTCTGAGACCAGCTGGAGGAACCTCCCTGCTTTTAAAGGCTCATGTGATTAGGTCCCACCTGGTTAGTCTCCTTTTCAAAAAATCAACCATGTCATCTAACATAACCCAAAGATGGAGTGAAATCCATCAAGTTCCCAGTCCTGAGGACTATTTGAGGAGAGGAGATGGGAAGTCTGAGGGGTCGTTTTAGAATTCTGCCCACCACAGCCTAGACAGACTGGAGATCCCCCCCCCCCCCCCCCCGCGTGACAGCCGGGTGGCTTTGGGTGTGTCATTTGAATTATCCAAGGCTCAGTTTCTACATTCAGAAAAAAAAAAAAAAAAGATAACAATATTACTAATTTCTCTATGCTACAGAGCTGTCATGAAGTACAAGTGGGTTAATGAATGCAAGGGTGTTTTGAAAAACTTAGTGCTCTGTTGCTTTTGTGTTGAAGAATCTCCACTTGTCATAATCCGACTGTTTCATCAAGTCTCGGTTCAGATTGCATGTACTCCAGCTTTCCTGTTCCTTCTAGCAATGCTACCATCCGCTGATCTCTACTAACAGTTCTCTGTTTGCCTTTCCTTGTGCTATTTTGTATATTTTCAATGCAATGTAGTCATTTATGCTCATGTCTTCTTTTCCCTTTTGGCCTGTGAGCTCCTTGAGGGCCTTTGCACTACTTATAGAAGTCCCCCACGGTAAGGGCTTCATAAATATTTGGTTGAAGAACAAATGAAGATTAAGTTGCTGGGACAGCCAAATAGCCTCAGAAAGTTTATTAAATGAAAGAAACAACTAAGCTATGGCTAACATTTTTGTTGCTGTATTTCCAGTATTGTTGATAGCTAACTGAACTCTCCTGGAATAAATGTCTTAGCTCTGCAGAAACAGGAGCTTTGACCGAACACGTTTTGTCAGATGGCTTCCAGACAGTGTGAGCTCTGTGAGGGCAGCTGCCATGCCTCTGTCTAGTCTTGGTACTCTGTCTGCCTGTTGGAGCCAAAGAAATACTGAGCAAATGAATGAATGATTGAATGAGTGAATGAATGAGGGAATGAATGAATATTGACTCTGGTATGGCCCTAATGGAAAAATATTAGTTCTGGTATGGCTCACTGATCCAATTCCATGGCCTCACCTGCCTTATCTAGCTCCTAGTCACCGAAGTACATAGGGACTGGAATTCATATATGAAGGTGTCCAGCAGGGTGTGCAATCCTGGCAAGGTGGCAAACCACGCATCCATATTGTGACCTTTAAGGATCAAAAAGCCTACTTCTGGGGATAGTGCCAGTAAATCCAGAGCTGTCCCAGTTTCTGAATGCTGAGGTTCCTTCATAGGAGCTCAGACTCGCGGCCGTCAGCAAACTCACACGGCTTTCCCGGCAAGCTCACCTCCCACAGACTGGCTTTTCGTCCAGGGCAATCTGGATAAAATTGCCACAAGGAGACAGTGTCAGAAAGGAAACTTAAAAATCACTGTTCTGTATTGTCTGTAATAAAGTGTAAATCCAGCAAAGGTGGTGGTGAAGTGATAAAAATAGCAGGGTTATTATGTTCATCTCTAATGCATTTAATGTAACAATAGATTATTCCATTGTCATTAAATGAAGGGAAAGTAGGAGGATCTAATTCTATCTCTAGATTCCTTAATAAGTACTCATTGTCAGTAAAATCATTTACATTGTTCAATCTCCAAATAAAAGAGAAGGCTGTACAGTGACATGCACGTTCGGCAGGGAGCCGGGAACTGCGAAGGCACTTCAGACCCCGTTGCCGAGTTAAACTGCATCCAGGAAGGAGGCTGGTGATGAACTGCTATTTGTTCTGAAATGAAGTGCTTCACTGTGGCGGAATCAGGGAGGTAGTGTTTTGGTGAGATGGAATTGACAAATGCTTCACTTTATCCACCTCCTCACACCCCCATGAACGTGTGATTTTGTGGCAGCATTTGGAGATGAGATTTTCTACTGTATAGGCTTCTTGTCAGGATGAATGAAGACCCTGTGTTAGGGAGGCTGCATTAGCTGCTGTGGCCTGTAGGCGGAGCTTTCGCTCCAGCTTGAATCACCCGCGGGGTTCAAGGCCAGAGCCGCTTTCCTGGCCCACGTCTGCTCTAGCCTGGGCAGAGTGCAGGCATGTGAAATCTCTGCACTCAGGGACACCTAATGGAAGAGCCTGGCACAGGTCTCCTCCTGCCAACTCCACAAATCCTCACTATTTGCTAATCACCTGTTAATGTTCTATTGATAGGCAAGGCCAAGCAGACTCACAGGAGTGGGTTCATGGATTTATTCAAGTATATAGCTTGAAAACATTTTTTCCCCTCTTTCTTCTTTCATTGCTTCATTTTTAAATTTTTCCTTTTTCTTCCTTGAAGTCCTTAGAAATTTCAAGCTTAGGAATTTTTTTTTGATACTTTTTTACTTTTTTTGTATGACACAATATTTAAGAAAGGATTGCTCATTGGCATATAGAATAACTAACAGTAAGTAGAAGGCAAAATCATATATAAAGAGTACATTGCTACAAATTTAAACTCTAGGTAATTAATAGATTCTGTAGTGTTATCTTCATTCTGAAGGAGTTATTACATTATGAAAACATAAGAAAAATATCTACATAAAGAATTATTCATTTCAACAATTCTTTTTTTCCAAGTGAATTAATAAGCCAATGTGTATATGGAATAAAAATGGGCAATTATATATGAACTTGCTATAAAGCAAAAGAAACAAGCAATGTAAAAGAAAGCTAAAACCAGAAAACAGGTATGGCATTCTAATAATTAGAAAATTTGAATGAAAATAATATCAACCTTTCACCTTTTATTTCTACTAAAAAATTAGAGTAACATTTAAATAAGCTTAGGAATTTTTAAAAAAATTATCAGGGACCACAGGTTTTTGAGGGGTGAAAGGGAAAAATCATTAGAGAGCCACATAAATTTAATATCTTATTTTCAAGAGATAAAGATTATATATACACACAAATGTGCACATATACTATAGTGCTTAAAAATATTAATTCCATGTATTAGAATTCTGTGATATAACTGCTACCCATATGTAACTATTTAAAATTAAGTGGATTAAAATTAAATAAATTAAAATTTTGCTTCCTCACTTGCAGATTTTTAAATGTTCAATAGCTACATGTCATTCATTAGTGGCTACGATATTGGCAAGTATAGATATAAAACATTTTCATCATTATGGGAAGTTTTATTGTACAGCATTGGGACAGATAAAAAGAAAAACAGGTAATGAGAAGAAAAAGAGGAAAAATTAAATATGGAGGGGTGAAAATCAGACAATGAGGTAGGTCATCTGAGAGAAAGAGAATGAGAGGGAATTAGAGTCAGATAGACTCACACAGAGAATGAAAACCACAGGTAGACCAGCATAGCTAGAAATTGTTGTATTTAGACACAGAGTAAGAGAGAATTTCAGAAAGACATCCTAATTTTATAGAGGATCTGGAATTCTACAGATAAAGGTTTTTAAAACATGTTGCATTTTTGCAACTATAAGCCAAGAGTGTTTCTGTGATATCACCTCTTGGTACTTTTCATGTTGTCCAGATGAAAATAAATGAAAGTTTCTCTTGGCTCATAGATCACAGATTATCTATACCCAATCTATGAAGTGCCAACCCAATTTGTTGAAAAGTTCAAAAAAAAAAAAAAAGTCTTTCAGGTTGTTATTTTGCATATATAAAATAAAATGATTAGTTTATTTGCATGGAATCAACAAGTTATTTTGGTGCCATTCAAAGACTCATGGGGCTAAAAAGGACAAAGACGATAGGTGTGAGTTTTAACTGTGTTCAGCCACTAATCATCTACCTTATATTGAAAAATCTTAGAAATTTGACTTTTAATAGTTTATACTTTATAATAATTCTAATATCAATCATTCTGTTAAAAGTTCTTCCTTTTGGCTAACTGATAGTTCTTTTGCTATAATATATATCTATCGCTTCTTGATCTTTTGCTTAGTGTCCATTGAGACAAAGCAATTGTTTTTGTTGTTGTAGTTGCTATAATGCTTGTTTGAACTCTGAAGGACCCAATGGGGAATAATAACACTGAAGGTTGGGCTTCCTTCTAGCCGTTAGCTTTTCTTGTAATCTTTGCTGTACTTGTTTAAGTAACATGACAGGTAAGGCCGACACACGTGGACCTTCTAACTTTTATGTCCAGTCCGCAGGTTTATGGCCCTAGCAATTTTATCGTATTTATCTTTTTTTCCTGGCGTGGTTAGGCGCTGAATAATTGGTTCATGATAGCACTCCCTCCCCCTGCGATTCTGATATGTAAGTCAGAATGCAGGTTTATTAACTTGCAGTTGGAGAAAAAACCTGGCCTGATTCTGTGAGTTCACTCAGAAAAACGCATGACAGTTCAGAAGGTTTCTGGGTGAATATAGAATCAGAGCTGGATGTCCTCAAGGGACAGTCCTGTCAAGCCTTGGTAGCTTGATGAATTGTCTCTCTCGTCCCAAGAGATGTTTCTGTCTGAAGAGCCAGAACATTTCCAGCCTGAGCACCCTCATGCCCGAGTGGAGCTGGGGAGAGACAGATCCCGCTTCTCAGTTCTCTCTGATGACCACTGTCACTTGCCTTTCTTGTTGATTCCTCCTTCCCATTCTCAGTAAGCATCCTTTTGTAACAGTTTACACTCGACAAGTGTACAGATCACTTCTAATTAATTACAGTTTAAGTTGGCTACCTCCTAGTGACATTTAGGGAAGCATCATCAACTAATTTGGTAGTACATCTCCAAATCAACTGGGGATCAATTTCTGCTGAGGCAGTGGGGTTTTTTTTTTTTTGACAGCTTTTCATTCATTCAGAATTTATTAATTACTATTCTTGCGAGGCATCAAGAGAAGCTCGTAGATTCTAAAGATGAATAAAATTTCCCGATTTTGCAGAGCTTGCATTCTAGTTTGGAGGCAGATTCATAACAATGATGATGATGATAGGGACATTTTACTATTGTTTCTTGAGTCCCTATGGTGTGCTCGACACTATCTCTGGCACTAAATAAGCATTATCTCATTTAGTCTTCATAGCAACCACTGAAAGAAGATATTATTTCTGTTTTATGCAGGAGAAAACCAGGACTCAGAGCAGTTAGGTACTTGCCCAAGGTCACACAGCTAGAAAGGGATAGAGTGGTGCTTGGATCCCGGTGCTGGTGTCCACATTCGTGTTCATTTCACCATATCGCGTGCTACCCACCAGCCTTCGGTTCTCCAATTGTGAACTCTGCCAGCTGGAATTATAGGGTAAGGGGAGCGTGGTTCTGCTTTAGGATCCCCGTCCATACTCACTGAATAAGTAGATCAGCTCCATGAGCTATGAAGGCTGAAGACCATTTCTCTCTACCTTCCCCATACGTGTGGAGGGAGGCAGAGACACTAGAATTGTGTTGTGAAATTCGGATGATGACGGCTGGAGTAAACACTTTGAAATTATGGGGAATGGCAGTTTTCATGGACATATCATTTTAAGGAGGGCACGTGTTGTGATGAGCACTGGGTGGTATATGCAACTAATGAATCGTTGAACACTACATTAAAAACTAATGATGTACTATATGTTGGCTAATTGAACATAATAAAAATAAATAAAAAAAAGAAACGTGCCATGCGTTAAATGAATTTAGAAAGCATTTGTGGGGTCTGTAGAGGGACTGTATTTTTGTTGGGTGATAGAAGCAGTACCAGAGACAAAGTTGCCTGCCACTGCTGTGTCTGTCCTGGCTGACACGATTATGGCCCCAGTTCTCTCATCTCATTTAGGATAACTCTGCTTTCTCCATTGTCTCATAATGTGCAGATTTGCTTCTATCTCTGAAGCGAAGACCGTGGGTGTGGGCTTCCTGTGAAGCAAAAGCTGAGTGATGAGAGGAGCTCTTACCTGACTATAAAGCACATATCTTGCCAGAGAAATCATTTATTTCCTTTGAGCCTCCATTTCCTCATCAGTAAACATTTGTTGCCTTAAAGAAGGCATGATAGTGATTGTTCATGGCTGCTTCCAAAAGACAGCACTTCCTGCCCCTCCCTTGTTTTTTTTTTAAAGTGTCCTCAGCTATCCTCTGTAGTTGCTGGCTGCCTCTTGGCCATCTGCTGACACAGTTGGGAAGTGAAGCACATGGATAAGGGCTGCCCTGATGCTGCCTCCAGGGCAAGATGACACCATCTACAGGTAAGAAGGAACCCAGCCTTTACTTTTCTACCTTCTACTTCAGGTCTGGGCAACAACGGAAGAGGGAAGGGATTCATCATCTGCAGACACACTTACCGGGCAGTGCAGAGTTGGTGGCCCTTTGTCCTTGATGAGCACATGTATCCCCAACATACACACATAGACACGTAGGGACGGGGAGCACTGTGCCTTTATTCCAGTGTTTGCTGGCATGACCGGTGCCCTGTACTCGACAGCATAACCCTGGTACTGTCTCACCATGCCCTCTGCTCTCTCACAAAAGAAAAACATAAACAGTAGGGACCCAAGGGTTCAACCGTGTCACCCCTTACCATGCTGGTGAGAGCTTGGTGAAAACCCAGACGGGTCTGTAGGTGGAGCCCAGGGTTGAGATTCAGGGAAACATGAGTTCTAGTCCTAACTGCCTTCTATTAGCTTCGAGACCTCTGCCATTTATATCCTTTCTTCCCCCTCTTAACTTCTCTGTCAAATGAAAATTGTAATAAATTTTTGTTTTGCCTCATCCTGGTGAAGCTAGAGGCAGATAGTAGGTGCGAAAGCACATTGCATATTCTAACACACTAAACACATGCAGCATGGCAAATTAGAGAACAAATCCTCTTGTTTCTGCTGACTAGGAACCAGTCCCGTAGGAAGGACACAAAGGAAGATTGGCTTTTCTTTTCCTGGGCATGAAATAATTTCTGTACTGAAAATAGGAAAGGTATATTTGAAAGAAATTGGATTCTTTGGGAGCTTGCTAATTTTAAGAATCCCTTACATTTAGGGGACAGCAAAGTGGTTAAGAGCATGGACCTCAGCGCCAGACATCCTACGTTCAAATCTTGGCTCCTGTGTGGCATTTGGCAAGTCTTATGACTGTTCCAGGCCTCATTTTCTCTAGCTGTAAAATATGAGATGATAGCAATAGCTCCTCATAGAGTTGTGGTAAGGATTAAGTGAGTTAATATGTGTAAATTACTTAGAAGGTGGCTTGGTACATAGTTTTTATTATTATAGCTATTATGTCACACCTTTTCCAAGGATGCGTACGTATTACATTTCATGTGGTTGTCATCACAGCAACCTTGAGCGGTAGCAGCCCCATTTTCTAGGTCAGGACACTGATTGCTACAGTCACTTCCTTGAGCTCACATAAGTGATGAATGACAGCACAGCAGCAAGCGTCCTGGGCTCCTTACAATATGCTTTGACTGTTGTTCCCTTAGATCCCGAAACTGAGGAAGGGGCTGAGGATTCAAATGACAGTCAACCTACTTAACAGGTCATCGTGTCAGACTCATTGCTTAGCTAAGAATGGAGATTTTGGATTTGTGATCCGAATTTTAAGCACACTTAGAGCTTTATTAAGTCATTAAATATAATCAATTAACTTTTAAACTTGGTTTTATTTTTAGCATTAACTGGTAATATTGTCAACTTTTAAAGTAAAAAACAGTATTGTTTTCACTATTTTAAGTTTATACCCTACCTACTTCCATAATGCATATTCCCATTGAAACATAGGACTCAGGAAGACATTTAAAGATTAAAAGAAGAGAAAAGCTCATCTCACTCTGGGTGGAGCGGCCTTCTTTTTTCTGTGGGAGCTAATCCAGGACAAATGTACGTATTTATATGTAATTTTTATTTCATTCAAAATGAAAGTAGATTTGTTAGGTCGCTCAGGGGAAATGTATATTTTTATGACTTAGGTTGCCTACATTATTGAATATGAGAATGTCAGTGACATAAATGGCACTCTGTTTTAGCCATTAAAATGTTAATTTTCATGACATAGCGAAGTTCATCCTGAAATTGACTAAAAGGCGGGAATTTGAACCTAGAAGGATGGACTACGTGTGACTGAGGGATGGGAGTCACTCACTTTTTATTTAGATAAGACTTGAGAGGTGTAATCTCCTGAGGCCCAGCTGGTAGCTCTCTGAGTCTGGCTAAAAGTTTCTTTTGTTTCCTAATGCAAGAGTAGAAGTTTGTGCATTATTTCATTTTCATTTTCTGACAAGAGAAAGTATATGCGTTCACCTCAAGAGACCTGGTTATTATTCTGGAATCAAACCTAAGCAGACATTTATGGAATGAGAATTTATTCAAAGAACTTTGAGTAACACAGTGGACAGTATCTTCAATGACAGCCTTGTAAAAGACACTAAAATCCTTCTTAAGCAGACAGTTCTTATTTCAGCTTTCTATAGAGACAGAAGGCATAATATTAAATCCTAACTTAGTAAAGGCTCTTTTGTTTTCTTTTTCTGAGAAGGTGAGGAGAGTGAGCTAAGCTAGTACTAGTAACTATGTTTGCTGACAACATACTTGAAGCTACACAGTGGAACTAGGGACTCTAGATGGCGGTCTCTGGGGGCCTGCTGAGTACCGTGGGTGAGTGAGCCAGGCTGGGTGGCAGCAGTGCCATGCAGGAGAGCACGTTGCCATCGGATAGGGCAGCCAGCTCCCTGCTCCAGCCGATGGATGATGCCACAAGAGAATGATCTTCGGGAAAAGTAACAGATCCAGATTATACGTGAAATCTTCCCATTTTCAAATATTGGCAGCTCCTTCACATTTTCTTAAAGCCCTGTGTGACATGTGCAAAATCACATATGTATGAGGGTTATTTATTTCAGCATTATCTGTGCTGGCAAGTTTGGAAACAGCTTAAACATTAATAAGGGACCAGTGAAGTAGATTGTGACACATGTGCTCGATGGAATATTATGCTGGTGTTAGAGAGAGAGAGAGTGGGGGGTGGGTCTTTACATCTCGATATAGCAATCTCAAAGACATTGTTAGAAAAATCTAGGTGCAATGGTGTGCATAGTATGCTTAATTGTGCAGGAGAAAAAGGGAGAAGGGAAGATGTTTGTGTGTGTATGACTCTGCTAGGGTGCCATAACAGATTACCACAGTCTGGGTGGCTTAAATAAAACAGAAGTTTACTCCCTGAAAGTTATGGAGGCTAGAAGTTCATGACCAAGGTGCTGGCAAATTTGATTTCCGGTGAGTGCTCTTTTCCTGACTTGTAGGCGGCAGCCTCTTACATGTCCTCACATGGCCTTTCCTGTGATGCTCATGCAGAGAGAACGAGGACATTGATCCTCTTGGATTAGGGCCCCACCTTGAGACCTCATTTAGCCTTTTTTTTTTTTTTTAAAGATTTTATTTATTTATGTGACAGAGAGACAGCCAGCGAGAGAGGGAACACAGCAGGGGAGCGGGAGAGGGAGAAGCAGGCTCCCAGCGGAGGAGCCCGATGTGGGACTCGATCCTGGCACGCCAGGATCACACCCTGAGCTGAAGGCAGACGCTTAACGACCGCGCTACCCAGGCGCCCCCAGACCTCATTTAGCCTTAATTACTTCCCTAAATGCCGCATCTCCTAATGACATCACACTGGGGGTTAGGGCTTTAACAAATGAATTTAGGGAGATACAATTCAGTCAATTATTTTTACATGCATAAAATATATTTAGAAAGATAAGCAAATATTAGTAACATTCACTGACTAGAGATGAGGAACAGAAATACACCGGACAGGTGCATTCCTTCTCAGATATTCCATGGAGGAGTCACAGTCACTTCTACATTGTCCATGTTTAAGAGTTGGATTTGCCATCTCACCTAGAGAGAAGACCAGACCTCTCCTTCACATGCAGTTACTGCAGGGCTACTCACTTCTACAGGCAATATTATTTTTTAGAAAGGAGTTTTGGATCTTTAAGTGCTGTGTAACTGCTTGCTTGAGACCCCAAAGTTCTGCCCCATATAACACAGAACATAAAAGAATACCAAACACTAAAATCAAAGGAATTGTGACTCACTGAATTAATCATCCAGATTCCATTTCATTTATCAATGAAGAAACAGGAATATTTATGCAGCATATAAAATGTTCAGCTTGGGTCTTCCCCTCCATGTAGGCAGAAAATTCATGTCTTGAATACGGGGAATTCCATTTTCTCTTTTCCCCATCCCTCAAACCCCTTCTTCCTCGCATATTCAAGCAAACAGCAGGGATGTTTCCTACTAGCTTATGTATATCCTTTCTCTGGTTCATAGAATGGGAAATCCAGCTGGGTAGGCAACTTCTACTGCCCTGGGGGTGGAGTGGAGGTGGAGCTGGGGACAGCTACTGTTAATGAACCTGCAAAATACTCTGAAGCTCCTTCAGTTGCATTTCTCCAGATTTCATGGAAGCCAGGAAACTATTGATGGCAATTGCTTATCTATCCACAAACCTGGGTGCAGGTATGAAGAAGGACAGTCAACTCCCAAGGGCAATAAAAATGATTTTTTTTTTTTGACAAGTCTCAGCCAGGATAATTTGTTACAATTTTAGCTGTTCTCTCTTTCTCTTCATCTTTCTTATTTCTGCTTCCAAAGGTATCTTGTTGCTTCGCAAATGCTATTAAGCATGGCAGACACCACACTGGTCCTAGTTATGGGTCTACCCCTTTTAACTGTTCACTTTAGGCACTGGGAGGGTAGCCTAAGGGATGCCGTTTATGTAGACTCTGACATAGACTGTACTGAACACCAGGTGCAACTCAGAGGGAGGTGCCCACTTTCTCTACAGCCAACACCACCACCATCCGAAGAAGCTGTTTCCTGATCCCCAGGGTCTAAACAGGCCCAGTGAAAGTGAATAAGGACCTCTGTTCTCAAATGCAGGTGGGCATTTGGGTGGTTTCCTCTATAGTCTTCACTCTCTAGAAGCTCATGACACCCCTCTTCCCCTTCAGGAAGATGACAGCCTCCTCTCTCCCCCACCATATGCAATCACATTGAAGGTCTGCTTCCTCCCTCCTCCTCCTCCTCTACTCTCTATAGCAGTTTAGTTCTCTTGAGTGCTCCCTGTTCCTGGCCAGTTCCACCCTTGGTTCCCATTGGTTTTGGTGGGGAGTGAGGGTTTAGTTTGAACCAGTTCCACCTTGGGAACTGGAGGAAAACTGGTGGTATCAGAACAATACTTATAGTTTAGCTTATAGTGTGTTAATTTCCTAGTTTTCATCATTGTACCGTGGTTACGTAAAGTGCTAACATTAGGGAGGACAGGGTGTAGAACATATGAGAACTCTCTTTACTATCACTAGAACTCTTTTGCAGGTCAAACGTTTTTTTAAAATAAAAGATTTTTTATATATATATATTTCATTTAGAGAGAGAGCACACACTTGCAAAGGAGTAGGGAGTGGGAAGAGGGAGAGGGAGAAAGAGCATCTGAAGCAGACTCCACACTGAGTGTGGAGCCCAATGCAGGGCTGATCTCACGAACTTGAGATCATGACCTGAGCCGAAACCAAGAGTCAGACGCTTAACCGATTGAGCCACCGAGGTGCTCCAAAATAAGATTTTTTAAAAAGGTGTCTGGGGAAATGAATCTACATGCATGTTCCAAAAAAATTTCTCACAACCCAGCCTCACCTTGCCAGCTGCTGCCACATTCAGGTGGTCCTTTGAGCCACACCCTGTGCATGTTGGTAGGGGGCACACATTCCCTTCCCACCACCCATGTACAGATTGACTCTGTGTGTACTGATCCATGCCAGCCTATACTGAGATAACCGGAGGAACAACAGGAATGAATCAAGGTAAGATGGGTTGTGAAATCTCAAGTGGAATTGGTTGCAGGGCAGTAAAGAACGATTATATATTGAGTTATAATTTTAGTACATTTGAATTGAGAATATGAATATGCATATAATCTAAGGAATCTGGTAATTTTAAGATACTTTTCCTATTGTTATATTAAAATAGGTTTTCATTTTAATAAGACCAGCTGTCTCTTGGGTGTCCTCGGGAATACGTCCAATGACAGCAGAGGACAAAGGAGACTTTTCTGGATTACTCTTCAAGGGTGTGGACCAAAGACATCTACAAGGGGGCAGTAGTTACTATATCTGGCTACCAGCTGTGCATGTTCCTGGACCCCACTCAGAAGTAGGTCCTGGGGGGTTGTTACTTAATTGCATTCTCTCAATGGCTTACAGAGCCCTGAGTGATCTGGCTCATGTCGACATTTTCAGCCTTCTGTCAAACTTCCACTTACTAAGCTTCAGTCCCACAGGATTTGTTCTCTTCCTAAAAGAGTAACCTTTCCCTCCCTACAAGGCTTTTCTGCACTTGGTCTCCCTTTTTTGGGGGAACACTCTTCTCCTAGGTCTTCTCATGGTACCTTTCCATCCCTCAGGTTTCTTCTTGAATTTCACCTGCGCAGGAGATATTTTCTGATCAAGAGTCTAAAGTAGTTTCCCTATTACTCTGTCACATTATCTTTTTTCTTTCCTAATGCTTATCATAATGTATGCTTATTGTTGACCCATCCGTGTGCTTATTTATCATCTGGCTAGAATATAAATTTCATGAGAACAAGAATTGCTTGTTCACCATTGTGCTTCCAACACCTAGGACAAAGTCTGGAAAAAGTAGTATTTGTTGCATTAAAGAATGGGGAAAAAGGTCTCTCTGCTGCCTTTGCAACTTGTACTGTATAGGAGTGGAACTGTGGACATTTCTGGAGTTGGGGGTACTTCCCTTGGGGGTAAAGGAGTCTCAGGGCACCTTCAGTCTATAGAAGAGACAGTATAGCCCTATTGCCAAGGTAGGAAGAAGGGTATTGTGTAGACCATGCTGAATTCCCAGGGGGCATTTTTCTCTCTATGAAATTTGAGGCTAGAGGACATAGATTCCCTCGGTGTGAAGGGCATGAGTTATCCACTCTTCCCCTTTCTTTTCCTCTCCCACACATATTTATTGTGTGTTAGAACTTAGCAGAGTGCCTGGGCCATAGTTAACACACCTATGAACAAGGCAGACTCAGGCCCTGGCCCTGCTATTACTTACAGAGTGGTAGGGCTGACAAGACAAGAGGCAGTTACGATCCAGCATGAGAGGTGCACTGAGGGGAGGTGGACTTCGAAATGGATTTTACTTCTCACCTGATTCATGCCAGGTCTCAAAGAGGATGAGGAGCATTGGGGGGGCTCATGGATACTCAAGAGCCTTTTTTAATCTGAGAATGTGTTATGTTTCACAAGGCAGCTATCAGGCTAGGTTCAGTTACAAATAATTGACTTAACACCTACTGACTTATATCTACCTTCTCCACATGTTTATTTTACCTGCCTGGCACCTGAAGGAGTTTTCAGGGTATCAATAGAGCAACTGGGCCTAGAATCAGAGGACTAGTGTCCAGATCATTATTTTGATGAGTATCAGCCCTTGCAATGTTTTTCTCTTCTGACTTCTGGTAATGGGGACTTAGCAATGCTACCTGAAAACCTACAACCTCAGACAACTCTTATGTACACCAGAGTTTAAATTAAAAAATGGCATTGGGGGTGGTGCCTGGCTGGCTCAGTCATTAAAGCATGTGACTCTTGATCTCGGGGTTGTGAGTTTGAGCCCTATGTTGGATGTAGAGCCTACTTAAAAAAACAAAACAAAACAAAACAAACAAACAAACAAAAAAAAACCAACAACATTGGCATTGGACTTTAAGGACCTGGAGTTAGGGATTAAGTCTTTCCTGTTCCCTGGTTATTTCCAGCAAACCTGGCACATGGTAGGTATTCAATAAATACCTGATGGATGTTAAATAAATTGTTGTGAGGCAATCAATGAGATTCAAAATCTTACTTAACTTCCCTTTCCTTATGTCTAGAATGAGGACAATAATAGGTACCTTGAAAGGTTGTTAAGAATATGAATAAAATAATACAAGAGGTGTCTTACAGTGTCTAGCCCATAAAAAGATTTCAGTAAAGTTTGGATCTTTGAGGAATTAGGAGTAAACACTTCGGTGTCTAGTGTGGTTCATGTGATTCTAACCTTTCTAATTGTGCCTTCCTTGCTACAGAGGCTAGAGAGCTGAAACCTACATTTCTAGACTCCCTTGCAGCTAGATTTTGTGATTCAGTTCTATCGATCTGATACCCTTGGTAGAGACTTAAATTGAGAACTAAATTTAGAAAGGAGAGAGGGAGAGCATTAGGTATCCCTTTTTTACTAATGTCCCGTAGTGTGGTTATAGAGCTTCCTGTTTGAGCAGGAGCAGTGGCCGCTTTGGCTAGCTGCTTCCATGTTATGGTTTTGGGATTATTCCCAGAAACAAAGCCAATCATCTATCTTCTTCAGCAGTCTTCCCCACAACAATTTTCTGAGCCATTTGATACAGTGTGTATTTATTTTCTAGGGCTGCCATAACAAAATCAGCACAGACTGGACAGCTTAAAACAACAGAAAAATTATTCTCATGGTTCTGGAGGCCAGAAGTTCAAAATCAAGGTGTCATCAGGGCCATGCTCCCTCTGAAGGCTCTACCAAGAATCCTTTCTTGCCTCTCCCTGGCTTTTGGTGGTTGCCAGAAATCTTTGCTGTTTCCTGGCTTGTAGCTGCACTGTTCCAGTGTTTGAACACAGCCTTCTTATGTGTGTCTATTTTCATGGGCCTTGTTCCTAATGTGTGTCTCTTTGTCCTCACATGGTCTTCATATTACAGATACTAGTCTCTAGATTTAGGCACACTCTAATCCAGTATGACCTCTTTTTAACTAAAGTAATCACCAGGTGCCTGGGTGGCTCAGTCAATTAAGCCTCTGACTCTTGATTTCGGCTCAGGTCATGATCTCAGGCTTGTGAGGTTGAGTCCCACGTTGGGGTCTATGCTGTGGCGAATGTTTAGGATTCTCTCACTCCCTCTCCCTTTCCTCCTCTACTGCCTCTAAAAAAGAAAAGTAATCACATCTGCAAAGATACTCTTTCCAAATAAAATCACATTCTGAGGTTTCAGGTATACATGAATTTTAGAGGGACACTGCTCAACTCAGTATACAGTATGATAATCTCATGTTGCTCGAACTATCTTGAGTGAATTCTGTTCTCTGAAGCTGGACAACCTGACTGATTTGGATGACCTCTGAGGCTCCCAGCCATCTCTGACATTGTAGGATTGTACTAAGGTGTTTGACCTGTGTCGTGATTGACAACAGTCAGGCTCAGGCACCAGCAACCATGCAGAAAACTTCCTTGAAGGGGGTCTCACTTTGTTAAAGTCGTTTATGGTGATTCACTTGCATATGGGGAAAGCAGCAGCCCCCTTCTCTTTTACAGAAGCCTATGGAACCATTTATTTGGACTTACTTGTCATTTTCCTTTGCCCTTCTCAACCCTCCTCATGCACAATGGAGAGAGTATGCTTTGGTAGACTGAGATGTCATGCACAAATGGTCCTTCAGTGTTGATTCTATTTTCGGCAAGAGAAACTTGCCTAAAAAATTAATCCAAAATTAGGTCCATAGGGAGCATTTCATTACAAAATCAGTGAAGTGATTAGGACTAGGCAGTTGAGGAGGAACCTGGAAATGCAGATGTAAGCCATGAAGATTGCCTGGTCTCATTACCGCTATTAGTACTTAGAATGTGTTAGACAATATATGTATATCTATATATGTATATATATGTAGCTTTCTATTGCTGTTATTATTCATTGTTATTCTATTTCTATTAGTTTTCTATTGCTGCCATAGTAAATTACCACACTTGGTGACTTAAAACATAGCCATTTATAATCCTGCAGTTCTGTAGGTCAGAATTCTGGGCACAGTGTGGCTCAACTCACAAGGCAGAAGTCATGGGGTTGGCAGAGCTCTGGGGAAGATTACTCATTCAAGCTGCTGACAGAATTCTGTTCTTTGTGATCGTAGGACTGGAGTTTCTATTTCCTTGACACACGGCCCCCTTAATCTTCAACCCAAAACTGGCACATCAGATCTTTCCTCTGCCTTGAACCTTTAACTTTCCTTTCTCTGCCAGTGGGAGAAAGATCTCTGCTTTTAAGAGTTTGTGTGATTAGATTAGGTACACTCAGATAAACCAGGATAATCTAACTATCTTAAGATCAACTAATTAGTAATCTTAACTACACCTGCAAAGTTGCTTTTTGCCATGTCATGTAACGTACTCATGGGAAGAACACCTAGGGGTGAAGGTCATGGCAACAAAATTCTTCCCATAACAACACATATTGTCTGAACAAAACTGAATCTAGAAAAAAATTGAGGCTAAGTCTCTTACACAGCTGCATAAGACAGAACTATGATTTCATACATTCTTTTCATAAATGCATATTGAGGGCACACAATGTGCCAGGAACTTTTTTAAATTCAGAAGATATAGCAGTGAACTAAACAGACAAAAATTCCTGTCTTCATACAGTTTATAGTCTTGTGGAATTTATCGGACTCTTGCCTATTACGCTCCCCTCCATGCTTTGTAGCTCTTGCATGGAGTTTTCCAGCTCCTCCTGGCCCTAAGCTCAGGACTACCTCTCTTCCTGAACCAGTAGTGCCTGGGATTTAGACAGAATATTAATCAGACCTACTTTCTGTTTGACGAGCCAACCCTGGGCACTCTTGTGGGCTGCCATTTATAGCTCTACCCTATGCCAGGATGGATCTAATCTAAAGTACTGGATCCCACACATTCCATCCTGCCTGGTATCCAAGACTTCCATTAGGAGGTGCCCTGTGCTTCCTGGTTCCTGTTGGCCCTTCTACAAGAGACTGGATCCTTCTCTCTGCCCTCCCTCTCCCATGTATCATCTAGGGAATGCTGTTTGGCCTGCTCTGCTGTCTTAACCCCAGTAGGGATGTCCCTGACCCTGCTCTGCCAGATGAACCAGACCAGCCTTATCTCTGCTTTTCACCTGACTCATGCCAGCCACCAGCTCCTCATCTGAGCACTGATGCTGGCAAGGTAGTATTAAAGAATGATTAAAGAAAACATTTTAGGTGATACAAACAAAATTTATTTAACATTTCATGAAGCAGACAGTTTCCTTCCAGAACACTGCAAAAAGGGGTGGAAGACAAGAAGCTTTTCCAGGATAAAGAATAAAGAACAAGGAAGAGACAAATAGAATATATCTGGCTGCTGGGGACACATTGTTAGCCTAGAGTTGGCTTGGTGTTTGGGGATTGGCTGACTGGAAATACTGCATTTCTGGTCAAGCAGAGCATTTACAGGAACACAAACATTACCTAAATTTTGGTTTGCTGACCTGGCATGCTGGGCAGGGGCAGCTCCATCGTGAGCCTAGAAATTTATTTCACCATTCAGTTCTCTTTTTTCATTATTTAGAAATGGTCAGTTTTGATAAGTTGCTTAATGATTCATTTAGTTTTCATAAATAAAAGCTCAGGAGCAGAAATGAATGAAAATAAAATAAAATGAAAATGAAAATAACGAATCCTGTCAATTTTACCCTTACGATATCGCTCATATTGCCTCCTTCAGGTCCTTCTCCACCGCTGTATCAGCATACTCAAAGTCTGTGGTGCAGGGGAAGAGTGTTAAATATTACCCAAGTTGTTTCTTGATCTGATTTCATTTTTTCTCCCCTGAAATTTTGCCTCATTTAGTCAGCAGCATTTAATATCTGAGAAGATGGTATCACAGAAAACAAACAGGAGTCAAATCACCAAATCTGCAGAGAACATGAGTCAAATTATTGACTTGAAGGGGAGCTTCACTTTGTTAAAGTCATCTATGGTGATTCACTTGCTCACGGGCAAAGCAGCAACCCCCTTCTCTTTTACAGAAGCCTACGGAACCATTTATTTGGTTCATACATAAAGCTGAGCTTAATGTACAAATAAGACTATGTGGTCACTCCGTTTTTTCCCGCTTCCCCAGTTCTACACTTGCCTGTCTAGATAAAGCTTCCACAGACTGAGGGAGGCAGAATGTTTACAGGGAGAAGACATTGTGAGAGGCTGAGAGTAAACCATAGAAATGCCACACTGCTTGTAGGGGACCTGAGGTGGACATGACCTGTGTCTCGTGTCATAGGCAGATCCTGAGAAGATGAAAGTCACGCAGAGCTCCCCAGTCATGGGCATTATGGCTTTAGGGCCGTGTGGGATGTGTAGGCTAAGAGTTTGAGGCAGCCTTGCCAAACTTCTTGGCATGGACAGGAGAACAATCCGGTGCTACCAAAATACCTTGGAAGGTTGTGGGGAAGGCTGTGAGAGCTGAATCTGGGACCCGTAGTGATTGGAAACATTAGAGGGCAGCGGTCATCTGCAAGGACACCTGCCAGGATTGTGGGCAGCTGGTTGTGCTTGTGGCAATACAGGCCATGAACAATGAATACCAGTTATCTCCTCCTTCTTGTCTCTTGGCCTTAAGTAAGTCCCTCTGCTGCTACTCCAAGGGTCACAGACACTCCATCAGCAAGGGGTGAGAGAAGCCCCTGTGTGTTCTGGGTTCTCCAAAGAAACTGAACCAATAGGATATTTATGTATTTCGAGAAATAGACTTACTATAAGTATTTGACTCACACTGTTACAGAGGCTGAGAGGTCTAGGACCTCCAGCAGGCAAGCTAGAAACCCAGAATAGCCAGTGGTATAGTTCTAGTCTCGTCCAGAGGTCTGAAAACCAGGAGAGCTGATGGTGTAATTTCGAGTCCAAGTCTGAGTCTGAAGGCAGTGAAAGACTGCTGTCCCAGCTCAGACAGGCAGGGAGAAAGAATCCTTTCCTGTTCAGCCTTTTATTCTACTCTGGCCTCAAAGAGAATGCATGAGGCCCACCCCCACAGGAGAAAGTGGTCTGCTTTGTTCAGTCTGCCCATTCAAATGTTAATTTCATCCAGAAGCACCCTCCCAGACACACTCAGAATATTGTTTAACCAAATACCTGGGCACCCTGTGGCCCAGTCAAGTTGACAGAGAAAATTAACCATCATATGCTGAATGGACTGAGATGACACAAACTGACGGAAAACAGGCTACTGCCTCTCTGTGAAGAGGGGGATCACAAGAGAAATGGAGTCGAAGTATAAAAAAAATGAAGCTGCATTTCTTACAAATCTGAGTCTATGGCCCAAGTTGACTTACCTGCTCTTACACTCAATCCTCATGGGCGTGGTTGAGAGCCAGCTTCCAGAAGCCTTTCTGGAGTCCCCCGAATGGAAGCACTCTCACTTCCTCTCCCAGGTGTATGGTGGCTCCTGCAGCCATCTCTGGGCTCCATAGAACACCCAGCTGCAGAGTCCGACACAAAGTCAGAGTTGCCTTTGAATGAATGGATGATGTGAAAAATCTTTCTTTCAGGTATATTCAAGTCACAAAGAAAAAAGTTAGGGGGTAGGGGAGGGAAGCACAGGAAGATGAGTATCTACAGGGAGGAGCACTGGGCAGAGTATCTGGGGAGCCAGGACTTAATCTGGGTCCTGCCTCTGTGGCCCTGACACATGGCTCAGCCTTTCTGTTTCCTCAGCTTTAGGACTGGCATGCTAATACCTGTCCCACCTACCTCCGAAGCCCTGGGAGTTTTGAAGGAGATTTGAATGGAGTATTTCATATGAAAGCACACAAAATATTATGAAAATGCTATAAAATGTGTGGTGGTTTTTTTGTTGTTGGATGTGCTGTGTCCACAGAGTCTAAGTTTCTAGGGATCAGGAACCCTGGACCTTGCATACTCCTCAGAGTTCCAGGGACAGAGAAGAGCTTGGCAGGGGGCTCAGCACTTACCTGCCAACCTGAACTGAATTGCTGCCTGGGCTCGCTGAGTCTGAAAGGGACTAATGATCCCCAAACACTCGACTGGGTCTTGTCGTTATGGAAGTAAGAAAACTGCCAAACTGGTTCAGGGAAAGGAAGTAAGCATGGAAAAGACTCCCTGGCTCCTCTGCGGAAGGGGTCAGGTGCAGGTGCATACTACGTATAAGGTCCTGTTCTGCGTGCTGGTGAGAGGAAAAGATTCATTAAGAATCCCAACCTTGCCGTTTCTTGGGCAGTGGAGCACCTGCAGCGTGTGAGATAGTGTGCTTTTCCTGTGTTCCTACAAGTCGTTCTTGTGACAACCCTGTGTGGTAAGGGTTGTTATCCCCATTTTGCAGTTGAGGAAACGTGGACGGTGATAGAGCTAAGGTCATGTACCCAGCCAATGCCTGCTAGAACTGGGGTTCAGACTGATGTCTCGGTACAAAGCCCTTGCTTTTTCCATTGTGTTACATGGAGCATGAATCTGGTTTATAATCTAGGATTTTAGACAATCCCCCCTTTTTTTCTTAAAAAGAAAAAAAAAGCAGACAGGTAGATTTTTTTAAATGGCACTCTTAGAAATTATCATGTTATAGGATACTTGTACATTGTCAGGCTCTAGTTTTTAATTTTCCATGAAAATTGCTTTGCATTTATAACCAATTTGGCCTAATGTACTTTCCTGCCTCTTTCGCAAATATTGCCAAATATTTGCAACAATCCCCTAGATGTTTTGTGCTAACCAAGAACTTGGTTATTCTTATCGTTTTTTAAATGATTAAATTAAAATTTACCCTCAAAGGGTTAGGACTCTGAAAACATACCATTTTGTTGGTTTCAGGCCCAGGAAATGAATCCACATGGGAAAAAAAGGGGTCAGATTAATATAATTGTAGGGACCCCCTACATCTCTGTGGACCTGGGCTGGGGGTTTGGGCAGCATACAGCCTGCCTGAAAAAGGCATTCTGACCTTGGGCAAGAGAAAAGAGGGAGAGCCTGGAGAGAGAAAGTAATACAAAAAGAAGAAGGAGAAAATGAGTTGTAGGAAAAGAAGGGAAGATTGTAATTATAATTCTAAATGTTTTAAACATTTTGGAAACTACACAGGAAAATGGCCCTGAAATGTAAGGTTCGTATAGCTCATGAATGTGTCATTTAATTTACAAGTACTTTATGAGCCTCTTGTCAATGCCCAGCCAAGTTTTCATTCCAGTGGTAGACATGCATCACTTACTTTCTTTTTCCTCCTGGTCACCCAAGATCAACTGCTATTTATTGAGCCAGTCAGCCCACAGACATGTAAGGAGCACACACTGTGTTGTGTTGTACTGCCCTGGGTGCCGATGGAAAGATGTATTAAGAATCCCAACTTGTCCTCGTCAAGCTACTAGTTCTGCAATGGAACTAATTAACAAAATGCAAGGTTGGTACTATACAAACAAAATAGGAGAGTGTTATAGCGGAAAGAGATTATAATTTGTGGATTATAATTTCCTGCAGAGGTGATATTAAACCAGTGTTTATTTATGTGAATTCCAGCAGGGGGCTATGTTCTGGGTAAGGAGAAAGTGGATCTAGAAAGTGAAGGAAATATGTGAGAACCTGTGATTTGACTGGCTGGAGTAGAAGGTGATTGAAGACAGTAGACAGAGATGAGCAGATTAGAAGTCAGGGTTTGGTCAGAGAAGCAAAATCATTACAAATATTGTGGAATAATGATTTCTTACTGGAATTCGCCCTCACATAACTGCGAGAGAAGCTGGAGTATTTTGGCTTTCCATTGTTGTATAATGGACCACCCCAACACTTAGTGGCTTAAAAAGACTACTGTTCTACCTATTCATGATTTCATGGATTGTCCATCTGGGGCGCTTCCGGGTGGCTCTTCTGTTGGTCTCACTTAGGATCTCATGTGGCTAGGTGGGAATGTCCAAGATGGCCTTCATCACCTGTCTGGTACTTAGCAAGGATATCTGGGAGGCTGTAACCTCTGTCTACATAGCCCTTTCCTTGGCTAGTTCGGATGCTTTACATAATGGCTGGGTCCCAAGAACAAGCATTCTGATAGGATAAGCCTCCATGTTCAAATGCATATGGAACCTCTGCTGGCATCATGCTTGCTTGCTAATGTCCCACTGGTCAAACCTAGAGTCCGTGTAGGAGGGGAATGTACAAGGGCATGAATGAGAGATGTGTTTTGTTGGGGGCCATCAAAGTAACCATCTACCACATCAGGCAAAGGGATTAGGAATGTTGGGGGTGACACCTGAGAGCCCTTCCCAGATTTCAGAGGCTGCCTGCATCCCTTGGTTCCTGTCTTACTCTACCTTTAGCAGTGTGGATTGAGGCTGTCTCATGCTTCACATCTCTCCTATTTTTTCTTCCATCACATTTCTCTGAGTCTTGGTTTTAAAGGGCCCATGAGATTAGATTGTACCCATTTGGATAAACCATGAAAGGCTCCCTGTCTCAAGGTCTTTAACCTTAATCACATCTGCCAAGTCCCTTTGCCATATGGTGTAATATACATACAGGATCCAGGGGTTAGGAGTCGGCCATTTTGAGGGAATCATTATTTTGCCTACCACAGAGAATAAACCATTATTGTTAAATGATGCAAAGGCCAAGTCTAAGAATTTGGGATTTGGTGGTTGGGAGTCCACAGGTGCCCTTTGGCATAAATGCTTCCATGGAGTGATAAGGGTAGCGGACAGCTTGCTGGACTTGATGGAGTTTGAGGGTGGACAGGAAGCAGAAGCAGAGTTATGCAGTAGGCAGAGCTGTGAGGTTCTTGTTAATAAATGTAAAATCTCCGCACAGTGACTTGGAGATATCCAGAGCTCAGTACTTGTTTACAAAGTGCAGACGTCTTTCTCTGGTAGTCTGATGATAAAGTGAAGGAAGACAGAAGCACACTTGAAGTCTAAGGAGGAATCCTTGGAGAAATGGACAGAAATGGAAGATGAAAACGTGGGTAGAGGAAGGGTAATTGAATAGCTAGTGAGTGTTATTCATGAGATGCAAGGAATGGACCCAAGGACACTGAAGGATTAGCCTTAAAAAGGAGGTGGGAATCTTCATATATAACATAAGAAGGAAGAAAAAGATATACAAAAACAGTTACTTAAAAGTAGAAAGGAGAGGAGATGGAGATGATTATGTCGAAAATGAAACAGTCTTCTTCAAAGGATGGCTGTGGTTATTTGCATATATCCATGAGAGGTGTGATGGGGTGGGACGGAGGGATAGGAGCTTGAATTGAGATACTGCCGGGTGTTCATTTTTTTTTTCCTGCAGTCATCTTTATTATTTTTCTGTTCCTCCATCACATGCCAGGCAGAAGGTAGCTAACTCAGATCTCCTGAGTTTGCAACTGCTTTTTAAAAACAACAGGCCAGACTAACCAACTTCTAATTCTTAATTGTAGATTTTAGGAAGAAATAATTCGACTAGTTCACCTTGGTTCAGATGTCTCCTCTTAATCTAATCAACCATGACTAGAAGGAACCCAGCAGTCATTTCCCAAAGGAGGTGGTAAGTCCCCCCACGAGCAGTAGTACTGCTGGGGTCATTTTAACCAGCATAATAAAATCAGCAAGCATGGAAACAGGAGCAGATGAGTGGCTGATGGTTGTAATAACAACACTGATCATGGTTAGACTATTATTGGAGCTGGGGTTTGGGAGTTTATACGGAGGGATTCTGTGGATCAGCAAATGGAAGAAAGCTGTTTTTAAAAGGACTGTTTTAGATTATATCAAAACTTAAAAACAAGCACCAGTTTAGAATGAGGAAAACGGAAAAGGGAAGGCCGCCCATTTGATAGTGCCAGCCAGTTGGCTAACCTCCATGACCAGGGCAGAGATCTTTTCCCTGGAGATGGGCATTGCTCACCCATGATGCTCCAAACAAATCCAGGATGGAACATTCCAGAAACCAGGAGGTAGCCTGTTAAATTCACAAATTTAGAGCACATTAAAATAATGCCAAGCTTTAATGTGGCTTTGCTCAGTGAATTTCCTTCCTTCAATTAACCTGATTACTATCATTGTTATTAAATTAAGTTATTTCATGTGTGAAGAAGCCAATTTTCAGAAATTAAATTGCCTTGTTGAGTGTTTTCTAGGCCAAAGACATCGAAGATCAGAGTTCTGAAGATAGTACCAAAAAAGCAATCCCCACTGCATCAATCTTTCATCCAGGTGTGTAAACAAGGTAATGGAAGGCACATGTACTCCGCTCTGCAGAGTGATTGTGTTCCACTTTCATGGCGTGTGTATCAGAGTCTCCATGAATATTGAGGACCTATCACTCTGGGTACACTTGTTATACTCCTCTTTGGAAACATAGTCACAAATGGGTGAGGCCCTTTCATGAATGAAGGGCAAGGAAGAAGCTCTCATTTTAGAAGTAATACCACTTAAATATTTATGATGAGTTTCAAATCACCATCAATAGGCCCATATCTAGAATGAGGTGAAAGCCACTACTAGTCTACTAACGCATCAGCTTACATGGTAAGCCCACACAAATTTGTTACACATTACCAAAAAGAAGAGATAAATCACAGCAAGACGTTTGTTGAAGCAGAATATTTTACCTCAGTAGTATCTCTGTTATCCCAAATTTCATTCTTTCCCTGATAGTCTGCTACACCAAGACACACTGATCATCTTTGACTACAAAGCCAAGAATGTAATGGATTTAACTTCTTTTCATAGAAAATTTCTCAAGTGGAAAATTTTTTGCCCAATACTTTCCCCTCCATTGTTAAAGACATTGCTTAACAGTGTACCCATCATGTATTAATTCAAAGCCAATTTAAGATTAAGTATCCTGCTGGTTATAGGTATGTTGTTAGGTATACATAGTTTACCTTTAGTTGATAAGATTTCTCCTTAGAGTCTTGTCCATGATTTCTTCTTTGCATAATGATTTCAACTTTCATTTAAAGAAGGTCATACACTTAGTGCTTCTTAAAAATATGGACATTGTGCTTTTTTCCTCTTCTGACATTTTCTAGAGCAGCTCTGACCAATAGACCCTCCTGTGATGAGGGAAATGTTCTGTTTGTGCTCTCCAACACAGTAGCCACGAACCAGGTATGGTAACTAAGCACTTGAAATGGGACTAGTATGCCTGATGAACAAGGTGTTTAATTTTATTTAAATTTGATTAATATAGGGGCGCCTGGGTGGCACAGCGGTTAAGCGGCTGCCTTCGGCTCAGGACGTGATCCCGGCGTTATGGGATCGAGCCCCACATCGGGCTCCTCCGCTGTGAGCCTGCTTCTTCCTCTCCCACTCCCCCTGCTTGTGTTCCCTCTCTCGCTGGCTGTCTCTATCTCTGTCAAATAAATAAATAAAATCTTTTTTATTTAGCCGCTTAATGACTGCGCCCTGAGCCAAAGGCAGACACTTAATGACTGCGCCACCCACATGCCCCTATCTTTCTTAATTTTTAGCCAGCTTTTAGATCTAGTTACGACCACCCAGTAGGATGCCTTTGCTGATTGCTCTGTCACATTCCTGATAGACATAGGTAACAAATGAACAAACAAAATATTGATCAAAGCAGGTAGAATATTTTAATCAGAGTACATAATTCAGAGTATGATTTAAAGAAAATCTAATATTTAGGTACAATGGGGTACCTCTCAGTACATCTTCTATGTAATGGATCACTGCATAATCTAATTCTACTTTTTTCCAGGGCATGATAATTACAATGAAATCACCCTGACTTGCCATGGGTTTTACAATGTCTGTGTGCTTTATGTCTTCAAAAGAGTTTGGTATTCAAAACTCCTGCAGATAGTCTGACTAGCCTGTTATTTGCCCAGCACATATGGGTTTTCTCTCTGAAGATGGTGGAAATATGCTTTTCTCCACATGGAGAGAGGAGGTTGAATGAAATAAGAGGAAATCAGTGCCCTCTGTTATGGCTATTGGGACCTAAAAATCAGATTCAGTGATTGCTGAACTTTATAACTGTGCTATGTACTTTAAAGCTATATTGAAAAATTAACTTCTGTGGGAAAGGATATGGTCTTTAAAAAGAGGTCATATTGGATCAGAGATCATGCTCAGAAACTACAAGTTTATCAAAGGTGGTCAGTGAGAGAGTAGTTCAGTATATCTAGTGGTTTAGAGGAAGGACTTTATTTTTTTTTTAAGATTTTATTTATTTATTTGACAGAGAGAGACAGCCAGTGAGAGAGGGAATATAAGCAGGGGGAGTGGGAGAGGAAGAAGCAGGCTCATAGCGGAGAAGCCTGATGTGGGGCTCGATCCCAGAATGCCGGGATCACGCCCTGAGCCGAAGGCAGACGCTTGACGACTGCACCACCCAGGCGCCCCGAGGAAGGGCTTTAGAGTCAGAAAGTCTGTCTGACTTTAAATCCCAGATTAGTAGGGATGTGACTTTGGACAAGTTACTTATTATCTCCATACCTCAGTTTGGTCATCAACAAAATGAAGATATTAGGAATACCTACATGATATGGCCATATGACAATTAGAAGGCTTACAGTAAGTTCTTAAAAAACCACACTTATTGATTATTACTACTATCTATTATTATAATTACCTTCCAGCTATACTTGACAAGGAGTGGAGAATCTTAGAACACATTAATTAGATTGAGTCAGAGAAACCATCCACTAAGAATGAACAGGCTGTTTAACACAGACTAGAGAAATGTTACTGCAATAAACAAGGGAAAAGAATCTGTAGAATTCTTTTCTTGAAAGGAATATTTCTATGCATTCATGTTGTCTAAGTGTCTTTTTTTTTTTTTTAAAGATTTTATTTATTTATGTGACAGACAGCCAGTGAGAGAGGAAACACAAGCAGGGGGAGTGGGATAGGAAGAAGCAGGCTCCCAGCAGAGGAGCCTGATGTGGGGCTTGATCCCAGAATGCCAGGATCATGCCCTGAGCCAAAGGCAGATGCTTAGCGACTGAGCCACCCAGGCGCCCCCTATGTGTCTTATCAGCATAATTCTCCTTCTAGAGGATAACCTTCCCATTGTGCCTTCTGTCTGTGAATACTCAGTTTCCTCTGTTCTGCCTTTCTTCCCAACTTTATTTTCTTGATCAGGAATTGAGCTGAGGACCTACACTGTAAAATTTCAGGTGGAAACACACACAGACAACCTGTGGTATTGAGGGAGAACAAAGGTCAAGACAAAGATACAGATTATTGCAAATCTGATCCTCTGGTTTCTGAATCCCTTTCTTTTTCATACCTGGGTTACATGAACAGACCAGGCATCTAGGCTTATCCCCAGTTCAGGCATAGGAGATGCAGAAATCTCCCCAAATCCACACTGTGGGACTTGGTACAAGGTGCTGCCATCTTGCTAATCTAACCCTCATGGTATGCCTCCATTTTGGAAATGTAAATTTCAGGTTTGTTCATTTAAACCTAGCTCTTCTTCCCAGCTTCCTTGATTGGAGCTTTGGCCTTGATTTCTGAAATGACTTCCTGGCATGAGGCTCTCTTCCAGGAATTTAGTCACTGGGGTTCTTCTACTTTTAGTGGCCATTTTCCTTTCTGGACTTCTGAATATAGTCCACCCGAAATTCCTTATTATTTCTTTCCTATTTCACATTGTAACCTCCTGTTGGCTTCATGTTGGGACCCATTATTTGTTGCTTCAGCTCTGATAGGAAATTGCTATAGTCCCCCCAAAATTATGCTTTATGGGAGGTATTTTTCTCTGGTCTCTTTCACCTGGTAAGGAGGAAAGTGTTGGGTCTGATTCCTTTCCATTGGCTCATCTGAACCATTGGCTGTGCCCCATCCATGCCCTGCTCAGAACATCTGACTAGAAACCTTCAGTGAAAATTATACACATTTTTTTTTCATTCAACTAATATGCATTGTGCTAATATACTTTGTGCTATTCTGAATATAGGAGATACTATAGAGAGCAAAACAAAGTTCCTACCCTCATAAAGCTCAGACGAAACCTAATGCCAACATTTTGTGTGCATGCACTTGTGTGTGTGTGTTTGTGTGTGTGTGTGAGTGTGATTTGATTTGGAATTTCTGCCATTGTTGTGTGCTTGCCAACTTGTAGAGATTTCTTTCAATGGATAAAATCTACTTAAAAATGTAAGATTTAATAATTATAGGAATTCACTTTTACAACTCTCTTATATTGTTTATACCGCACACTTCATTACTGTTGTTATCAGGTTCAGCTAGCTTGTAGTGTATATGGCAGCAATGAGTTTTGGCTGATTGTATTCATTTAGAGTGTGATTGGTCTAAATGTCACTTCACTGTGCACATTCAAAAGACAGGAATTTGCTCTCTTGTGGTGAAGTAATAGTCTTGTTTTTAATAAAAAATGTTATATAGTATTTGTTTTAGGTTAATATCCAATATTACCAGTTTAGCAGATTCTGTATATCAAGTGCAGCATAATAATGCTTCACCTCACCCACGAAAGGGTGAACATGCATGCATATTTATATTGTATATTATATGCAAACCACTTGTGCATTAGCATCTTCACATTAGATCATAGAGTATTCTGCAAGACACCTTTCTTGTATTCAAACGGAACTGGCATACAGAAATCTCAGCTAATGTTTGTATCTCAATGATACCTAAAATAATTGGTTTGAAATTCAACAAGTTAACTTTTGTCTTCCCTAACATCAATTAACTATATAATCTTCGTTTGCTCTTTCATAATCATCAGGATGGAGGTGGTTGTGTTCAAGCAGCTGGCACATAGTAGCTACTCCTGTGTTCACCAAATATTGAATAAGTGACCCAATTTGAATAGAATCTGTGCATACCATTTTTTTTAGTTGTGGTAAAACAGACATGACATAAAATTTACCATCGTAATCATTCTTTAAAAAAAAGGTTTTATTTATTTGAGAGAGAGAGAGAGAGAGCACGAGTTGGAGGTAGAGGCAGAGGAAGAGAGAGAAGCAGACTTCCGCTGAGCAGGGAGCCTGACATGGGGCTCAACATGGGGCTGGATGTGGGGCTCGATCCTAGAACCCTGAGATCACGAGCTGAGCCAAAGGCAGATGCTTAACCTACTGAGCCACCCAGGTGCCCCATTTTAAGATTATCCTTAAAGGTATAGTTTAGCAGTATTTAAATGCACTCACATTTTTATACTGCCATCCCCACATTCATCTACAGAGCTCTTTTTGTCTTGCAGAACTGAAATTCTGTATCCTTTAAGCAGTAACACACCCATTTCCTCCTACCCTCATTTTCTGGCAACTACCATTCTATTTTCTATCTCTTTGACTTTGACTACTCTAGGTAGCTTATATAAGTGGAATCATACCGTATTTTTCCTTTCATGACTGCCTTATTTCACTAGGCATAAGTTCATCCATGATGTAGCATGTGTCAGAATTTTCTTCTTTTTTAAGGCTGAATAATATTTTATTGTATGTATATAACCACATTTTGTTTATCCATATCTCAAAGGACATGTGTTAGTTTCCCCTTTTGGCTATTGGCAATAATATTGCTATGAACATGAATGAAATCTCTCTTTGAGTTATGACTTTCACTTCTTTTGGATATGAAGAAGTGAAATTGCTGGATCATATGGTAATTCTTTGTTCAGTTTTTTGAGGAACTGTCATACTGTTTTCCATAGCAGCTGTACTATTTTGCATCCCCACCAATAGTGCACAAGAGTTCCAATTACTTCACATCCTGCTGACGTTTGTCATTTTCTGGGTTTTTTTGATAGTAGCCATCCTAATAGGTATGAGATGGTATCTCATTGTGGTTTTGATTTACATTCCCCTAATGATCAGTGATGTTGAACATTTTCGCAAGTGCTTATTGGTCATTTTTATATTTTCCTTGAAGAAATGTCTATTCAAGTCCTGTTTAAATTTTTGTTGTTGTTGTTCTTTATAGGAGTTCTTTATATAGACGGGATATTAACCCCTTATCAGATATATGATTTGCAAATATTTTTTCCTATTCTGTAGGTTGCCTTTTCACTCTCTTTATTGTGTCCTTTGATGCACAGTTTGAAAAATTTGTCCATTTTGTCTATTTTTTCTTTTGTTGCCTGTGTTTTTTGGTGTCATATCCAAAAAATCATTGCCAAATCCAGTGTCATGAAGATTCCTCCTTATATTGTCATCTAAGAATTTCATCATTTTAACTCTTATATTCAGGTCTTTGACCCATTTTGAAATAATTTTTGTATATGATGTAAGATAAGAGTCTAACTTCATTCTTTTGTATACAGATATCCAGTTTCCCATTACCATTTGTTGCAAAGACTGTCCTTTCCCCCTTGAATGGTCTTGGAACCCTTGTCAAAAATCATTTCACCATGCATGTGAAGATTTATTTCTGGGCTCTCTATTCCATCAGTCTATATGTCCGTCTTTATTCTACTACCATACTGTTTTGATTACTGTAACTTTACGGTAAGTTTTAAAAAATTTATTTATTTGAGAAAGAGAGAGAGAGAGTGTGAGCGAGCAGAGGGAGGGGCAGAGGGAGAGAGAGAGAATCCTCAAGCAGACTCCCCACTAAGAACAGAGCCTGAGGCAAGGCTCAAGCTCAAGACTCCAAGATCATGACCCAAGCCAAAATCAAGAGTCAGATGCTCAACCAACTGAGCCAACTAGGTGTCTCTGTAGTAAATTTTTTTAAATCAGAAAGTATGAGACCCCCAATTTTGTTGTTCTTTTTCAGTATTGTTTGGCTAATTGGTGTCCCTAGAGAGATTCCGCATGAATGATTTCTTCTATTTCTGCAGTAAACATTGATGGGATTTTGTTAGGGACTGCATTGAATCTGTAGATTGCTTTGGATAGTATTGATATTTTAACAATACTAAAGTTTCCAATCCATGAACATGGATGTCTTTTTTATTATTTGTGTCTTTAATTTCTTTCATCAACATTTTGAAATTTTCAGTGTACAAGACTTTTGCCTCCTTGTTTAAATTTATTCCTAAATATTTTATTTGTTTTGTTGCTATTATAAATGGGATTTTTTAAAATATCCTTTTTGGATTGTTCATTGTTAGTATATAGAAACACAAGTGATTTTAGTGTGTTGATTTTGTGTTTTTCAACTTTTTGAACTTGTTTGTTCTAACAATTTTCTGTGGGATCTTTGGACTTTCTACATAGAAGATCATGTCATCTGTGAACAGAAATCATTTTACTTTTTTCTTTCCAATTTGGATGGCTTTTATTTATTTTTCTTACCTAATTTCTTTGGATAGGACTTGGTCTTTTATCAATAGATCAACTGAAGTTTAATTGTCCAAACAATCTGTTGTGCTCAATCTATTATTCCTCCCTCCCTGCTAACCCCTGGCGATCACTTATCTTTTTACTGTCTCTGTAGTTTTGCATTTTTCAGAATGTCATGTAGTTGGAATCATAAGTAGCCTTTTCTAATTGGCTTATTGCACTTAGTAAAATGAATTTAAGTTTCTTCCATGTGTTTTCACGACTTGATAGATCTTTTTCTTAGTGCTGTATAATATTATATTTTCTAGAATTACTATGGTTTATTTATCCATTCACTACTGAAGTGCTTTTTGGTAGCTTAGCATTATGAATAAGGCTGCTATAAACATCTCTGTGTAGATTTTTCTGTGGACATAAGTTTTCATGTCTTTTGGGTAAATGGCAATGATATTTTTGAAGTGTAGTCTAGGTTAAGCACCTTTGGCATAGATTTGGTAACTGTCGAGTAAGGCCTGGGTATTGTGCTCATAAATCAGAGGTGGATCAATCATAAAGTCACACCACCTTAGTTATGAATAACAGCCTTAAGGCTTATCATTGTGGAGAGGTATCATGGAGATGACTGTGAACATCATAGACTTTTAGTCTGTCAAACTGAAAGGGATCTTGGCCAAGATTTTTTATCAGATGAGAAAAATAAGCCACCATCATGAAGGAATAAATGTATTCATGCATTTTAATGAGAAGGTAGTCTTCTTGGCCAAGTATGTTGTTAGTACATAACAGGGAAAATTAGTTAATGTTGATGGAAGGACCACTCAAAGGGTAGCAAACTTCCTGCTTCCATGTTGAGAGAAATCCAGACTTGCTGGTTAATTTCTGTGCTCACCATAGGGATATTGTCAGGGAGAAATAGGGATAGCCAAACTTATATTCCTGAATTAGTTTCTCCAAAAGTCACTGCAGTCTTTATTCCCTTACAAAGTTTTCCTAAAATGCTTTACAAATTTTCCTCAAAGAAATCTTTCTGGAACCATAACCCTATCAAAGGAATATCTTTACCTGCTGATTTATTTTACCAGGAAATTTAAAGAGGATGAAAACTTCTTACAGTATAGACCTTTATGATAGGCCATATTAAATAAAATTTTATTTTATAGGTTCTATGTTGCCTTGTTTAATTGATTTATATACACTGTAGAAAGCTTTATGCAATATAGTGTAACAGGTGTACCATTTATAATTGATTAAATATCATGCTTGCGACCATATAAAGAAGTTGGGCATCAGGCCTTGGTTAAGAACAGAAACCAATTTTATAAGATTGCTTTTGTGGGAAAAATAAGATTTAACTTACTTTTCTTAGGCTTACAGGATCTGATTCGGTAAACAACCTGGTAAACAGCCTTAGTAAAACTGCTGAAAAATGCAAAATTAACACTTTCCAGCCCTGAGTCCTTCATTTGACCAATAAATTAAGTGACAAGTCCTAACTGAGCATCTATTATGAATTATATTTTGGAAAGAGGAAGACAGTGTGGAGATAATGATGCCTCTCATCTAAAAAAGAAAAGATATTTCATTATAAAATGAAAGAGAGCGCAGTTAACATCACAAGGGAAATACAACTGAAGTTCTGAGTTTCAGAACTTAGTGTATCATTTTTAGTTGACTTTCTAGAAGAAATAATATGTAAGTTAACTTTGAAAGATTTGAGTGGGTAGAGACAGACTAGCACATTCCAGACTGAGAAAATGGCATGATGAAAGAAGGTGGTAGTAAAGGGTAAGATGAGTCTGGGGGAATAGTGAGAAGCCCATTTGCTAGAACATAGGGTACATATGGGTTAGTAAAAGTGGGTCCTATTTAGAAAAATAGGACTGTGAATAACTAAAGTCAAGGTGATAGGAAGATTAAGGAGGGGCCCGCATGTGAGCTATATTTATAGGAAAAGAGGCTGGCAGCAGGGAGGCAGCATTTAGTTTGAATGCATGGAGAACAGAGAGAAGGCCAGGTAGGAGAGAGCTTACAAAGCCAGAGCATTAGCCACACTGGTTCAGTCATCTGAAAGGTGTGTGCTGTGAAAAGCAGCAAGACCTGGTTTTAACCTTGGCAAAGTGAATGCCCCACCCAGGGTTGCAGCTCCCGGGGAGACAGTTCCTCAGCACTTGTACATTCTCAGATGAACACAAAGAAAGGAACCTTTCCTTTGAACATGAACTCTTTGAGACTGGTCTGTGCTTCAAGGGATTGATTCTCAGAGCAGCAAACTGGGAAAACTGGGCATCTGCCAACCGTAAATGGAGCTGAGACCTAAAAAAGCTCCATGTGACTGTAAAGGTTGTCCTCATGATGCCTGCACTGAGTTTAATGTACCCTGAGAGCCTTTCCAGCTCTGCGGATGAGATGGCACAAAATCAATATGGGGTCTTGCCTGCTTTCTAAACTAGGTACCAAGTGGGGAGATACAAGCTTTGCCATCTAAAATGTCCTCATTATCTGCACCAACTCTCCAGGCAGTTTTAGGTATTTACTTATTATGGAAAAAGTCATTTCAGGTGGAGAAGATCATTCCAGGACAACGAAGTCTTTCACAGTGGGCCCTTTTGAGGATCCTGATTCAGCCCGCATCCTGTGGCAAGTTCTGGGTTGTTTGTGTTCTCATAAAAACAAGTTTCCTGCACCAGCCTTTGTAGTTTCCTCACCAGCTGTTTCCACTTCCAAAGCAGACCCTTCAGAATGCCTAACAAAGAGTTCAGGTAAAGAATCATGGGGTTGTGTGAGGATTCTTGATTTCCCCCAGCTAATTTTTCTTCTTATTTTCTTTTCCAGGGTAGGCCTGCCAACCTCCCAGGGCTTAGAGTGAGAAGAATTCTCTCTTCACTTGCCTCCCAAGAGTGTTGCCTGGAGCCAGGTTTTTGCCTGCTTGTAATGGAGACTAACCCCTCTGGCTGACAGGGAATGAAAACTCAAAGACAGTTCTGAAAACAGCAAAGAGGGTTGTAGAGGGTTCTCAGTGGAAGCAGCTATTTCTCCATAGAAATGAAGGGACCATCCCCTTAATAGGGACTGCCAGCTATGTTCTAGCATCCATATTTTCTCTCTGCCTGCTATCTCTGTAGGACATTATCACAAAGGAGTGTGTAGTAGGAAAGGAGGAAGCCAGAGATCTTCTTATATTACAGAGAAAATGGAAAAAAAGTTTTCCTTTTTCGAAATTCAGTAATCCCCAAATAGCTTAGCTTTATGAAATATGTTTTGGGTACAAATTCCCTTTGATACATAACAAATTATCCCCCATGTAGAACAAGAGAGCATGGGTTTAAAGTACAGAGGGAGGAGCTTTGATAATGTAGCTTTTTAAGAAAATTTTATTTTTTTATTGAGATATAATTCACATATTATGATGCATCTTGTAATGGTGAAGGTTGTTAAATCCTAACAGAAATTAATGAGGGACGTAGGGAATCTCTTAAAGGAGTTCTTGCCCGACTATCTCAGACAAATGGAAAACCACCCTCATATCTATTTCCTACAATTCATGGATATATACCAAACTATTACCCTTGGCCCATCTGCCTTTTTTTTTATATATATATAAAGTTTTATTGGAAAATGGCGACACCCATAATTTACTTATTGCCCATGGCTGCCTTTATGCTGTAGTGGCAGAATTGAGTAGTTGCACTGAGAGTGTATGGCCTATGTTGGGGAGGAAACATTTTTCTCTACATTTCAAGATTGTTCTAGCTGGTCTAAGAATTAAATTGACATGAGACAGATTAACAAGAGAAAACAAAGTTAAATTACCTTCCCAATAATGAAATTGAGACCCAAAGAAATGACTAAGGCAGGCAGTTTTTATATATTTTTTGACAGACAGTAAATTTGTGAGGCATTAACAGGACAAAGAACACTGTGGTCAAGAGTTTCAATTAGGAATTTTAAACTGAACTTGAGCTGGGGTAGTAAATTTAAAAAAGTAACAAGGTTTGCTTAATCAGCCTTTTTGCTCTAAATTCCCTATTTCTGACAATAAGGTTTTCTCTTTGCTTTGTGGTACAAGGAAGGTACCTTTCTCATGAGAGATTTTTTCCCCTGCTTCCTGGATACAAAAGGGGATCAGAGTTTTCTTTTTACACCGGCATTTTGTAAATAACTTTTTCTTTTTGATTTTATTTACTTATTTGAGAGAGCGAAAGAGTGAGTGCATGAGAGAGAGAGAGAGAGAGAGAGAGAGTGCTTGCGCATGCGCATGGTGGAGAGGGGCAGAGGGAGAAGCAGACTCCCCTACTGAGCGGGGAGCCTGATGCAGGGCTAGATCTCAGGATCCTGGGATCGTGACCTGAGCCAAAGGCAGACGCTTAACTGACTGAGCCACCCAGGTGCCCCTCATAAGTAACTTTTATTTAAAACAATCAACATGCCATAGTAGCACATTTTGGGGCAATCTGTCCTTGGCCTCTACAAGCCCAATACATGCAAAGACTATTGTCCTCTACTAAGAATTGTGGTAATAGCTTACACTATACAATACCTTAGACCTTTTGAAGAACTTTCACATTCATTATCTGATTTGGGTTCCATGTCAACCCCATGAGATAGGCAGAGAAAACATCCCTTTTTACAGGTAAGGAAACTGAGTCTTAAACAGATATCCTTGACACTATCTACCTACTAACTGTTGAAGAACTAGTGATGTCTTAGGGAAGCTCTTAGGAGGCCCTAAAAACTTAAGAGAATGTACATTACGATAAGTGAGACTATTGACCCCCAATTCTTCACCTCTCCTCATGTCTATATGCCGTGCCATTTAACTTTATAAAGTGTCTCTCAAAAGAGGGTACTTTCCTATCCCTTGAATTTGGGCTTGGCTCTTTGACTTACCTTGTTCAATGAGATGTTAGCAGACAGGATTCTAGCAGGGACTTAAAATGTGCTTGCACACGGGGGCATGTCCCCTCTTGCACTTTTGTCAATGCCAAGAGTACAACATGCTGGAGCCAGCCTGAGGGTGCAAGGAAGAGGTGAGACAAATGTAGCAGAGCCATCTGGCTCTCTCAGCCCCACTCAGAGAAGCAGAGCTGCTCTAGCCACTCTGGCTTAAAGCCAAGCTGTCTAGCTGAGTCCAGCCTGGGTAAGACAATGCACAACTGACTTATAGATCACTGACGTTTTAACTCAGTGGGCTGGTTACAGGGTATGTTTTTTAAAATAAAGATTATATTTATTATTTATTTATTTATTTAGAGAGTGGGGGGCATCGTGGGGGGGGCAAAGAGAGGGACAACCTCAAGTTGTCAGCGCAGAGCCCAACATGGGGCTCAATCCCATGACCCTGAGATCATGACTTGAGCCAAAACCAAGAGTTGGATGCTTAACCAACTGAGCTGCCCAGGTGCCCCAGTTACATGGTATTTTTATAACAGCGGCTAACTGATTTAAAGCACATTAAACTGTTACATAAGTGCAAGAAACTATTTTAGTTTCCCATGCTGATTACTTCTTATTATTTTTGAAATAGCAAGTATTACATTCCATCAATTTATTTATTTATTTATTTATTTATTTATTTATTTATTTATTATTTATTATTATTATTATTATTTTTTTTTTTTTGCTGTTTCCCTGTTTTGCTGGGTACCTTGGTACTCCCTGAAGTCTGCCAGTTGGGTAATATAGGACAGCTCCATTGTCTTCTTTACTGACACAAATGAGAGATTTAACAGCTCTGATTACTCAGTCATGAGAAGAGACTCCTATGGGGCCCACAGTTCCCCATAAAGCAGCCTATGGGTGCTGTGGTCTGCAGCTGATTTTTAGGACAAATTCACTCATTCTTTTACTGAAGGCCTGCTGTTTGCCAGACAAGAGGCAGTGAGACCGCTTGGACAGCTCCCATGCAAAAGCAGATTCCTTTCTGGACCAGAGCATCTTATGTAAGTGCTGTCCCTTTTCTTTTTAAGGATCAAAGAAGCCCAGCAAGCCAGGAGATGCAGAAATCCTCAGCTTTGCAAATACACTCATTCCTCAGCTTTCTGTTTCTTTCTGTCTCTACCCTTCATCCCTTTCTGTTCTGGTTTACTTTTTATCCCACAACATAGAACTCTCCAAGGCTCAAAAGAAGGCTTTTCTTGGCATGGAGTCAATTCAGACAGTGAGTATAGCATCTTGGAGAGTAATCAGGGAGGACTGGGGGCCCTGGAGCCTTTTCGAAGCCGAAGAAAAAGCTTGCCTACCCCTCCCTCTCCCACAAGCCCCTCCGGTCCTCTCCTGGGATCCTGCAGAAGTCTAACTCATTCATCAACATGTCTTTCTCTCTTTAAAAAATAAATCAACGAAACAGGAGAGAGCTTTGGAAAGCCTTTGTAAAGACTACTTAAAGAAACAGGCTCTTTTTATTTCAGTCACATGCTCTTGAAACCAAGCGCCTGTCTACACACTTAATTATTTAGATAATTCAGGCCCAGACCACATTTTGACCTGAAGTATTCAAATAATTTCAGGTCAAAGTATTTGGGAGTGAGGAAGTCCTAGATAATTCATATGGTATAGATAGCATGTGATAGAGCAAAACATTTCTTAGAAGGGGCAAAATAAGGCAGCTGGTGCTTCTTTCAAGACTCAATTCTGGAAACTTGTCCAAGGGGGTCTTGAGGGTGGGTGGTGGCTACATTACTCTTAAATGAAGTGAACTGGTTAATGAGAGGGAGTCTTCTCTCTGCTGTTGGTTGATCTAGGGCCAGCTCAGAAGATTTTGGTAAGAGATTCCCCTTGGTCTGAGTTCTACGAATTTATCTGCTGGTCTGCACATAACCGACAGAATGAGGTCAAAACCATGGCTAAACTTGATCTCCAGTTTTTCTCTTCCTCTAAAAGTAGGCATCATCCAGGCTTTTTTCAGTCAACCCTATATTTATGCATGCTGACTCCTCTTAAAATGTAAACTCTGAAGCCATGTGGGTTCTGGAAACAGTAACTTCCTTCCGCTGGTAGCACATGACACCCTTGTCAGCTGTGTGGTTGAGGCTGGTAAGGTGGAGCAGGTTTCTCGCTTTGGAGGAAGGAGAGCTTTGCAGGTCACGCTGGGAGAGGCTTAGATGTGGCGGGAGAGTTGCTGAATGTGGTCATCAATACTCCTACAGGTGAGGACCAGCTCCAGGAGAATGTGGAGTATTCAAGATGGATTGGAGCAAGAGAGACTGAATGCAGAGAGGACGGCTAGGCGGCAGTTACTGCAATTTAGGCCAGTGCTTCCCAGGGTGAATTTCAGGTAATGCTACAGCCACAGGGGTTCCGTGATCAAATATTTTATCTCACCCTTGGAGATTCTCAGAGCACAGAAGCACATTAAAATCTCTGAGAGGTCCTACAGCAAAAAACGTGTAACTCTGTTTGTCACAGTGTTGCCCCAAATAATTGCCTATAGAACCATCTTCCTGCACAGCCCCTACTAGCAAGCTGTGCACTAGTTCTTGATAGAAGAATAGAAGAGAAGGATGGGGCCAAAGTCTGAAGGCGGACAGTTCTGAGGTCCAGAGGCCTCTGTGGTCTCAAGTCAGGGAAGGAAGAGTATAGAAAAATATGGGTAGTAATAGAGGAAATTGGGATGGGGAAGATGATGTCAGTTTTTGACATGTTGGGGGTTTGATTAGGATGTGAGTGACTGAATAAACTCCACATTTTAGTCTTTTATATCCACTCCATTAGTCCAAATTAAAAATAACAAACCAGGGCCCAGACCCAATTTATTCAAAGGTTCATAATATTGCTTGGACAGGAAAGACTCGCTATGGAATATTTTAATTGGCTCAGCCAAAATTTTTACTCTTCTATATTTTATTCCATTTCCAATTTAGTAGTCTGACAGAATCATAGTAAGTCAAATATTATAATTAAAAAAAGAGAAAGAACTGCCAGTTTCCCCCTCAGCTGGGATGGATGAGATTTAGTGGATATTCTTAACTTCAACGGAGAAGGCTTTCCTTACCCAATCTGACGGGCCTTTGGGTCATTCCTGCCTGGGACGGATTTATGTGCACACCCTTAGGCTTGTGTCCACCATCACTCCCTCCACTGCTCTTCTTAGTTTGCAGAGTCCGACAGAGAAAAAGGCAAAGTGCTGTGGGGCCTGCCCACTGCTAGCCTCATTTTGCCCTATCTCAGAGCAGGTCCTGGTTGCAGCCCAGCAGGGGAGCGTTCCAGATTCTCCTCATGCTCCAGCCCCACTCTAACAGGCAGTCCCACCTCTACTTCATTGAGAAGACCAAGCTAATCAAACATAAAGTCCCCATAGCCACCTACATCCCTTTCCTCATACACATTTGCCTCTACAAACACCTTGTAATTCTTTCCTCTATTTTCTGTCAGTACAGCTTTGTTTTCATCATTCCCTTCTAGTAGTTTCGATTTGTGCTCTTCAATAGAATTCTTGCCTTGGGCCTTCTTACGGGTCAGCTCCCTTCTGTTCACTCAAGGTTGCGGGCGAGTTACTTCACTCTTCTCAGTCTCAGTTTTTATAATAACGCCTACCTTACAGGATGCTCTAAGGATTGAGTGGTAACATATACAAGCATCCTGTAGAACACTGATAAGTAGTAACTATTCTTATGGTTATTACTTCTGTTTTCATTTTTTTTAAAACAACTTTTGGGGGGCATAATTAACATAGAATAAAATGTGCAAATTTTAAGTGTACAGTTTGATGAGGTTTTGTAAGTATGTGCACCATGTAACCACCAGCCCAATCAAAATATAGAACATATCTGTTACTCTAGAGAGTCCTTTCATGTCCATTTACAGTCAATTCCCTCCATCCCCTACTCTAAACACTGATCTGACCCCTATCACTTTACCTAGTTTTACCTGTTCTGGAACCTTATGTAGTTGGAATGATTCTGGTTTCTTTTGCTCAGCATAATTTTAAAAATTCTTGCATGTTACTGAATGTAACAGTTTTTCATTCTTCATATTATGAAATAGTATTGCAGTGTATGAATATACACATTTGTTTTTGTGTAAATATATGTGATTTATTTATCCTTTCACCCTTGATGGGCATTTGGGGTATTTGAACTTTTAAAAAAATTTTCCATAAAGCTGTTATGAACAGTCCTAAGAGTTTTCCTGGGCTTATATATGGTATACATTTTTTTTTCTCTTGGAGAAATACCTCAGAATAGAATTATTGGGTCATATGGTTAGTGTGTATTCAACTTTGTAAAAATTGCCAAACTGTTTTCTAGTGTGGCTGTGCCATTTTACCCTCTAAACAGCAATGTATGAAAGTTCCAGCTGTTCCACAACCATATTATATGTGGTATTATCAGTTTTAATTTTAGTCATTCCAATGACATGCATTTCACTGTGACTAGTGATGCTGAGCCTCTCTTCATGTGCTTACTGGCCGTTTGTGTACCTCCTTTTGTGAACTGTCTGAGAAATAGTACCTCCACTTTTATAAATTGGCTTGCTTGTCATCTTGTTATTAAGTTAGACGAGTTTTCGTTAATATATTGTGACACAGAACCTTTGTTGGATATATGTATTGCCCATATTTTCTCCAACTCTGTGACTTGCCTTTTCATTTCTTGATGGCATCTTTTGAAAAACTAAAGTTTTTAATTTTGATGAAGTCCAATTTATCTTTTTTTTTTTCTTTGCGGGTTAGTGCCCCATCTCTGAAATCTTTACCTACCCTAGAGTACAAAGATTGGCTCATATTTTCCTCTATAAATTTTATAGTTTTTGATTACATGTTTAGGTCGATGATCTGGTTCACATTAATTTTATATTTATTTAAAGGCAGGGTTTGAGTTTTATTTTTTCCCCTATTTTTTCTATTTGTTTACATTTATTCCTATACTTTTTGTTGAAAAGAATGTCCTTCTTGGAAGCTTTATCACAAATCAGGTGTGTGTGTGTGTGTGTGTGTGTGTGTGTGCACGCGCACACGCGCGGATACGCACGCTTCTGGGTATTCTGTGCTGTTCCACAGACCTCTATGTCTGTATGCTAGTACTACACTGTTTTAATTACTGTCAATGTATAATATGTCTTAGAATTAGGAAGTGTATGTCCTCCATTTTTATTCTTTTTTTACAAGATGGTTTAGGCTATTCTAGGTTCTTAAGGTTTCCATATAAATTTTCAAATCAGCTTGTCAGTTTCTGCAAAAGTACCTGATAAGATTTTGATTGAAATTGAATTGAATATATAGATCAATTTGAAAAAAGTGGACATCTTAAAAGTGTCCAATCCATGAATGTGGTATACCTGTATTTAAATTTTCTTTAATTTTTTTCTGAGAAATATTTTGTAGTATTCCAAATCAAGGCCTTGCACATCTTTTGTTAAATTTATTCCTGAGAGGGGCACCTAGATGGCTCAGTTGGATAAGTGTCTGCCTTCAGCTTAGGTCATGATCTCAGGATCCTGGGGGGTCCTGAGATCTAGCCCCGCATCAGGCTCCCTTCTCAGTGGGGAGCTTGCTTCTCCCTCTCCCTCTGCTCCTCACCCTGCTTGTGCTCTCTTGCTCTCTCTCTCCCTCTGTCAAGTGAATAAATAAAAAAATCTTTAAAAAATATATTCCTAAGAATTTCATGTTTTATGATACTTTTATAGAATCTTTTAACCTTTTTTTTCCTAGTATACAGCAATGCAATTAATTTGTGTGTATTGACCTTGTGTTCTGTGACCACATAACTTTATTTACTAAATCTCAGATTATTTTTGTTTGTTCTTTTGTAGATTCTTTAGGATTTTCCACGTAAACAATGTGGTCTATGAATAAAACAGATTTATTCCTTTTTCCCCATAATTAATAACTTTTATTTCCTTTTCATGTTCTATTTTACTACTGAAGACTCAAAACAATATTGAATATAAGCAGTTGGAATGGATAACCTTTAATAGTGCCTGATCTTAAAAATAATTTCAGTATTTCAGGATTAAGTCTACTATTAGATATAGGTTGCTTGTTTGTTAGGTAGCTGAACTTCCTTTAAATTGAGGAAGTTTTTTTCTTTCCCAGGTTTGTTGAGAGTTTTTTTAAATCACGCATGAATATGAATTTTGTCAAATGCTCTGTATTGAGCTGGTCAAATCCATTTGCTCCTTTATTCTGTTAATGTGGTGAATCACATTATTGACTTTCACTTATTGAACCAATTTTGTATTCCTGGGATAATTTCCACATGGTAATTTCCTTTTGTATAGTTCTGGATTGATTTGCTAATAATTTGTTAAGGATTTTTGCATCTATGTCTAGAGGGCTGTTAGTTTGTAATTTTCTTGTAATGTCTTCATCAAGTTTTGGTATCAGGGTTATGCTGGCCTCATGCAGTAAATTGGTAAATGTTCCCCCCTTGTTTATTATCTGAAAGGGGGATTTGTAAATCGGTAGTATTTCTTTCTTAAATATCTTACATATTTTCCAGAGCAGATATCTGGATCTTATGCTTTCTTTGAACTTATATTTTTTTATGTATTCAATTTCTTTAATAGATAACTAGCTATTCAGATAGTCTATTTTAGTTTGAATCAGTTTTAATAACTTGTATTTTTGAAGTTAGTATTCATTTTTATTTAAATTTTTGAATTTATTGAAATAATGCTGTTAATGATATTATCTTGTAATGACTGTAACGGAGCTATAATCATATCACTTTCTTCATTCCTGATGTTGGAAATTTGTGGTGTCTCTCTTATTTCTTGATTTGTCATGCTAAGTACTTATCAGTTTTACTAATCTTTCCAGAGAACCAGATCTAGATTTTCTTAATTTTCTCTATTTGTTTTTTATATCTTTGATTACTACTCTCACCTTTTTATTTATTTATTTCTACTTATTTTATGTTTGCTTTTCTTTAGCTTCTTAAGTCATAAGCTTAGAAAATTTAAACATTTTCCCTTAAAATATAGACACTTAAAGTTATAAATTTCCCCTAAATTATGCTTTAGATGCATCCTATAAATTTTTCTATTTGTTTTTGTTATCATTTTGTTCAAATGTTTTCTGATTTCTCTTGTGAATTCTTCTTTAGCTAATGTATTATTTATAATGTATTATGTAATTTTCAAATATTTGGTAATTTTCTAAGTCCTTTTTTTGTTATTGATTTCTGGTTTAATTCTGCTATGGCCAGAGACTATACTCTGTAAGATTTTAATTTTTTGAAATGTATTGAATGGACACTTGATAAGAATATTTGTTGGGTGGAGTGTTCTATAAATGTTCTTTAGTCTGTATTAGTTGTTAGTGATATTCAGACCTTCTATAGACATACCAGCGTTTTGAAAAACTGTTCTATCAGTTACCGAGAGGTTGTGTTAAAATCTCCAACCATGATTTATATAAATAAATATATAATATGTAATATATTTATAATACGGCATACTACTTATATGCCTTTGGTTCTGCTAATTATTAGGTGCATATTCCATTAAAATTGTTATGTCTTCCTGATAAATTGATCCTTTTTTCACTATGAAATTTCCATTTTTATTTCTGATAATAATCTTTGTCTTGAAATCCACTTTTTCAAATAAATACAGACACAACAACTTTCTTATGCTTTCTGTTAGTGTTATATATATTTTCATATTCTTTTACTTGTAAACCATTTTTCTCTTTAAGGGTATTTCTTATAGATCTATAGTATATAATTTTTTTTTTAAATCTGGACAAAAAAACCTTTGTCTTTTATTGGAGTGTTTAGTCCATTTATATTTCGTGTAATTACTGGCATGGTTGAGTTTAAATATATTTTGATATTTGTTTTCCATTTGTCCTTTTTGCTTTTTGTTCCTCAGTTATTCCTTTAGAGGCTACTTTTGAATTAATGCAATATTTTAGTATTCAATTTTATTTTTTCTATTGGCTTTATAACTGTGCCTCTTTTTATAATTTTACTTGTTGCTCTAGAGAAAATAATATGCATTCTTACCTCTCAGAGGTTACTTTTAATCAATGTTGTATCACTTAAATTTCTCATTCTAAACTTCTCAATTCTTCCTTTACACTTACTTTTTCCATTTCACTAATATAAAAATAATATAGGAATACAATTCCATTTACCCACCCCCACCATCCTTAGTCTTAGAACTGTCATATCTTTTACTTACACATGTTATAAACTAACCTTACAAAATTGTTGCTTTTGCTCTAATCAGTAAACTGTTTTTAAAGAAAATTAGGAAAAAAGCTCTCTAATATTTACTGACATATTTACTATTTCCATTTCTTCATTTCCTGTAGATCTGAGTTTCCATCTAGTATCACTTCCTGAAAAATATTTCTTAAGATTTCTTGGAGTGCTGGTTCACAGGCAACAGATTTTCTCATATTTTTTTTAAAAGAAAATGTCTTCATTTCACCCTCATTTTGTAAAGAAATATTTGCAGGCTGGATATAGAATTCTGGGCTGACTATGCTGTTTTTATTTTTTATTTTAGCACTTTAAAGATGTCGTTGCTTACTGCTAATGTATGGCCTTTCTGAAGTCTCATCTGGATGCCTAGTGCTAATGCGGTGTTAACAGAGTGTTAGGGACATTTCTCCACTCTGGTCCAGAACTCTAATATAACTCATAACTCTGCTTGATTTCTGGTATCCCTGTTCTACTCTCAGCTCCACAGCTATTACTTTTGTGAAAGCCTAGTGTAGTCTGTTCTTGCACCTTAGCAGCCCAGCACTCAGCTAAGGACTCTCTGGATTACCCTACTTAGAATTCTGGGGTTCACTTCTGCACTGTTCCCACCTATTTACTATGATGCCACTTAGATTCCAGCCCTTTCTGTATCTCCAAACTAATGAGAGACTCCTTAGCTCAGGTGGAATGCTATACTGTTTGGACTCTGGGTACAGCTCCACTTGTTTTGTGAAATTGCCCCTAGGTGGAAAGCAGAGTGGGGTGGAAGGTGGTACGCGTAGTACTCACCTTGTGAGTTTCCCTGTTTTCTAATGCCTAAACATACTTTCCTTTCATATTCTGCCCAGTTTTATAGCAATTTATGGTGTGCTCTGCTCATACCGAGTCATGAGAGGCAGCTTTTAAATTTTTAGGATTTTTTCCAGCCAGTTGTTAAATCATTTGTAGCTTGAAATCAGCCAAAGGAGGAGTGTTTTTGCCATGGGAACAGGCAAATGTCACAAATCAAGGCTTTTTCTTTTTGTTTATCAGAGAACTGGTTGTTAAACATTTACCAGCACACCACTGCTTATAGTGGGAGAACTAGTCAGGTACTAATTACTCCATCATGGCTAGAAGATAAAGTTTCGTTTTCTTTTACTTCACCTATTTCTTAATCCCTTTTCAATTTGACTTTAAATTACCTCCAGTCTACTTAAAAAGACTATTTTATCCCTGAACTTTTCGGTATTCTTTTTAGTTTTAATGCCTCTGATAACTTATGTACTCGTATTCGCTGGTCTTTCTTTTGACTTCGGCTACTCTAAGTATACATTAAATTGGCATTTTTCCCTGTCTTTTTGATTGCTTCTTCTGTGCTATAGTTACTGATTTCTTACTTTTGCTTCTTAGCTGCAGTCTTCCCCTGTCATTTGGTTTCTCCTTCGGATAGCTGAAAGAAGAAAGAAAGAAGGGGCTTCTACCACTTAATGAAAGTTGAATTACGTGGATGCACAATAAACTTGCCCCTTCCTGCTCATACACATACTTTAGCTAGTCTGGTGCATCTGATTCTGATTTCTTTGCTTCTTTGTCTCTCTGCTCCCTCCACTGAAGATGAATTGATACTTGAAGCTGAGAAACCAGGAGAAGTAGAGATGAGAAAGAAAGGGGAAGGAGTCCTGAAGGTACTTGTGTACCTGCCAATTTAGTTGCCCGTCTTCTTTTGATGACTTGTGCCTTCTACAAATGCCGGTTTATGCCTTCATATTGGATTTTGGTACTTGAAGCAAATGTGTTCTAATTTTCAGTTCTACCTTTAATGTGGTTAAAATCCATATTCTCTATAGACCTTCCCTATCTTTTTTTTGTAAAATCTTCTTTCTTCTGCACAGTAAGAATTTTCTAGTCTTTCCCCAAACTAGGCATGAAGTGATGTTATTCAGGATATTCACTGTGATGTTCTATATTAACTGGAAGCCACTTAAGGGCAGGGATCATTTTCTCTGTATTTCTTTGTTTCCTACCTACTGTGTAATAATTGTAGATATTCAACACTTTGACATGTTAGAAATTCAACAGATCCCTGGTGATAGCTTGACTACTGCATCTATTTAAATACACATATTATTTGCATAGAAATCTATTTAATTTTTGTTCCTCTCCAAATCAACTCATCCTGTTTACTTGACACTACATCATCAACACAATTAATCACTTCTTTTAGAAGAAATGAGTTTAATTAGTTAAACATCAATCCATGAATTTAGTAAAATGGCTAATCTAATACATTTATCTTAACAAACAAGATAATTTGATGTGGCCTAGTTATTTTAGAGACTAGTTATTATAGTTTATCAAATGTGCTTCATCTGCCATGATGTGATTGGATGATTGTGATTAACCTTTAAGTACCCTTATCATTTCTCTTCCCACTATCAGGGATCTAAAAAAGCATCTGTGGCTGTGTTTCCTCTGTTGAGGAAATTCCCCTGGCTCTGTATCCACTCTTTCCCTGGAACTTTCTCATGCTGGCCTGATTTCTTCTCTTTACATCTTATTTTCACATAAGTAGAATTCTCACTTTCTGTATACCCTCTTTTGTAGAGTAATCAAGCAGACTTGGCTTGCTCTTTTCATACTACTTTTATGATATGCATAAAACAGAGACAATAGATAAAACAAAATTACCATAATTTTTAAGATGTAAGCATGACATATTGGAGTCCAGTTTCATTATGAGACCTGCAGAGAACTCACAGAAGTTGAGGAGTATTTAAATTGTCTTTTTTCATATCTACTCCAAGACATCAATTTACAGATAACAAAACTGAAGCTCAGAGAAAGGGAAATGACCTGCCCTCAGTCATGTAGTCAGTTAAATTTAAAGCTGGAAACAGAACCCTGGTCTGATCCTTAGTCCATAGCTCTCACCACTATCATTAATATTTTAATTCAAATTGTCCTCTTTTCTGTTTCGTTTTACTTACCTTGAAAGAGTTGGAATACTTTTTTTCTCATTGTTTCTTGACTCCTCATCCTCTCTGGCCCCATTTCTTTGCTACTTTTCATGGGAAAAGGTCTATAACAAGTTGGCTGTACTTGCCTTCACCTTTCCCTTACTTCCATTCTCTCTTTAATCCACTCCAACCTACTGTCATTCCACCTCACCTTTGTAGCCTTGAAAGATTTGTGTCAATGTCCCCAATGACTCCATGTTGCCAAATTCATTGTCATTTCTCTGTCCTCATCTTACTGAGCTATCAGCAATACTCAGTGTGAAACACTTCTCTTTTTTTAAATTGTATGAACCACAAATTACCGATTTTCCTCTTCCCTTACAGCTGTTCTTTCTCAGTCTTTTATTGTCTCTTACTGTCCTACTCAGTCTCTAATTATTAAAGTGTCTCAGAGCTTCTCCTCAGCTTCTCTTTTTAATATACATTCTTATAGTAGGTTTTCTTATTCATTTCTATGGATTTAAACATCAACTGGATACTGATAACTCTCACACTTAACTCATCACCCCTTTCTGTTACGCTTTAAATTTATTTATACAACCATTTATTTGACATTTTTCCTTGGATGTTGAGTAGGATTTCAACTAAACAAGTCTGAGATGGAACCCTTGATTCCCAACTTCCCCAAGTATGTTCTTGCCAGTCTTTGATATCTTAGAAGATTATTTAACTAGTTGCCCAAGATAAAAGCAATCAAACAAAACAAATAAAACTATGGAAAAACCCTGATTAGAAAACCTAAAAAACCACTATAAAAAATGAAATTACTATCCCATGTACCTCATGAACAAAGATGCAAAAAATCCTTAAAATATTAGGAAATAAAATCCAACATCACATAACATGGATAATACCAAGTGGAGTGCATCCCTGGTAATATTTGGCTTAATATTAAAAAGTGAATCATTGTAACTCACCTTACTAATAGAATAAAGGAGGAAAATCATAGTTATCTCAATAGATAAACACACAAAAAAATCATTTGACAAAATTCACTCCTATTCATTGATAAAAACATTTGGCACTTAGGAATAAAGGGAATTTCCTCATTCTGATCAAAGACATCTATGAAAAACCAACAGTTAACATTCTTTTCTTTTTTTTTTTTTTTTTTTTGAGATTTATTTATTTGAGACAGAGAGAGAGGGAGAGCAAGCATGGGCAGGGAGGAGGAAAAGAGGGAGAAGCAGACTCCCCACTGAGCAGGGAGCCCAATGCAGGGCTTGATCCCAGGACCCTGAAATCATGACTTGAGCTGAAGGCAGATGCTTAAGCAACTGAGCCACTGAGGCGCCCCAACAGCTAACATGCTTAATGGTGAAATAATGGATGCTTTCTCCCAATACCACAAACAAGGTAAGGAAGTCCACTCTTACCACTTTTATCAATATTTTATGGGAAACTCTAGACATTGCAATAAGAAAAAACAAGGAAATAAAAGACATGCAGTTGAAAAATGAAATGAGTATGACTTTATTCATTGATGACATGATTGTCAAGGTAAAAAAGCCTAATGAACCTTTAAAAAAAGGCCATTATAACTAGTATATGAATTTAACAATGTTTTGGGATACAAGGCCAATATAAAAAAATCGATTTCATTTCCCATACTTAATTGCTTAAAAGAGGAAAATAAAATTTAAAAGGCAATTCCATTTATGATCGAGTCAAAAAGCATAGCATACTTTAGGAACAGGTTTGACAAGACCACTACATTAAAAATCATAAAACACTGTTAAGAAAAGTTAGAGAAGGAGATGAAAAAGTTAGAGAAGGAGATGGAGTGATATACCATATACATTGACTGGAAGACACTACTATTAGTCTGCTGATTCTCTCCAAAATAATCTACAGATTCAATGTAATGCCACTAATAATCCCACCTGGCTTTTTTCTTTTCTTTTAAGGAATTAATATGCTGATTCTGACATTTATATGTAACTGTGAAGAGTTGGAATATCCAAAGCAATCTCGAAGAAGAATGAAGTTGGAGGACTTAATCTGACTTCAAATTTGCTACCAAATTATGGTAATTAAGAAAGTATGGTACTGGCGAAAGTATTTACAAATAGGTTAATGGAACGGAATAGGGAGTTCAGAATTAGACCTATACTAATAGACTCATTTGGTTTTTAATAGAGTCTTGAAAGCCATGTTATAGGGAAAGGATTTTTTTTTGACAAAATGTTCTAGAACAAGTGGATATTTATATATTTAAAAAACAGAATTCTGACCCATACCTCACACCATAAAAAAATAGCTTGAAATAAACCTTAGACCTTAATGTACAAGCCAAAACAATTAAGATTCTAGGAGAAAACACAGAAGAGTATCTTTGAGACTTTGAGTGTGGGCAAAAGTTTCTTAGGACACAGAAAATAACAATCAAAAAAAAAATTGGTAAATTTGATTTCATCAAAATCAGTTTATTGAAAGATACTGTTTATAAAATTTTTATTAGTTTAATTATCCTACATAAAATATGAATAAAATATATATCAAAGGACCAATATCTGATACATATTGGATAAAGAAATATTGTTAATAATAAAATCATAACTCAATTTAAAAAATGGGCAGTTCAAATAGATACTTTACAAAGAAAACTATATGAGTGAGCAATAAGCACATGAAAAAACACTCAACATTAGAGTTAACATGGAAATAAAAATTAAAACCACAGTGAGAGATGCTAGACACCCACCAGAATGGCTAAAATTAAAATCACTGACAGCATCAAGTATTGGCAAGAATATGGAACAACTGGAAGTCTCACGCATCATGTAAAGGGGTGTGTAAAGGGGTAGTGTAAAGGGGTATATAAACGGGAGTGTAAAGGGGTATAATTGCTTTCTAGGAAGGTTGGGCCATTTCTTAACAACATCAACCTATCCTATGGCTCAGTAATTGTGCTCCTACCCAAGAGAAATGAGAACATGTCCGCAAAAACAGTTATATGAGAAAGTTAATATCACAGTTATTTCTAATATATAAAACTGGAAACAACCTAGTTGTCCAGTTACACCTGATTGAGTAAACAAATTTGGTATAGTCATATAGGGAGTACTACTTAGCACTAAAAAGGAACAAACATGATATAAACAGCAACATGGACGAATCTCAGAACATGCTTGTTGAGAAAAGACTTCCACAAAAGAGCACATATAGTATGATTTCACTTATATAAGGTTCTAGAACATGCAAAACCATTTTATGTGGCAAAAAATTAGAATATAGGTTACCTCTGGAGAGAGGGGTGTGGATTTTCTGGGAAAGTGTATGAGGGAATTTTTTGGATGATTGTATTACTCTATATTTTGAAAGAATCAAGGCAATGGCTATCAATTGGGTGTAATCCCCCCCACAGGTTATTTTTTGCAAAGTATTGAGATGTTTTTTATTTTGTTGGTTAGAGGACAAGATGTTGCTAAACATCCAAAAATGCCCAGGACAGTCTCTATAATAATTGTCTAAGGTTGAGAATGGTGTCAAGGTTTAAAAATCCCCAATTAGGGTTATGTAAGTGTATGCATTTCTCACAACTAATTAAATGGTATATTTTAGATTTATGCATTTCTTTGTATGCAGATTTTCCTGTAAAAATAAAAGAACCAAAACCACATATGATTCTAGTTAATAATATACATATGGTAGTAGGGGGTGGGGGTTGAAATGTTCTGATGTTCTGACTTTCTTTACCCTAAGATCATAAGAGAAATAACATGGATTGTTTCATGGATAGTGGATAGTGGAGTGGGTAGATGGACAGTTATGTGATGAAGTATACGTAGTAAAATGTTAATGGTATAGTCTACGTGGTGAGGATCTGGGTGTTCATTAATGAGTTCATCTGACATTTCTAGAAGTCTGAAAATTTTTATGATAAAATGTTCTCATCCTTGATTTGTTACTTTAGCTCACCTATCCATACTCATTCTGTCAGCATGCCCTGCGTATTCTGCTATCAAAATATAACCAGTTCACATTTTTCTGTTTCTACAGCCATCAACTTGGTCTAAGCTACCAACAACTCTCTAAACCATAGCAGTAGCCTGCTCACTGGTCTCTCTCTGCTTCTTTTTATGCTTCTTTATTAACTATATAGGCTTCCGACCACAGCTGGAGGGATCTTCTTAAAGCAGAGCTGACATATAACACTCCCTGAGTTAAAACCTTCCAAGCTAGCTGTTCCCTTTACTGGGAGTAGACTCTTACAAGGATCTCCTAGAGCCGGCATTTGTCTACTTCTGGAACTCTTCTCTACATCACCCACTCCGGCATTCTGAACAGCCACGCTGGCCAACTTTTATTTCTTTTTTTTTTTTTAAAGATTTTATTTATTTACTTGACAGAGACAGCCAGCGAGAGAGGGAACACAAGCAGGGGGAGTGGGAGAGGAAGAAGCAGGCTCCCAGCAGAGGAGCCCGATGTGGGACTCGATCCCGGAACGCCGGGATCACGCCCTGAGTCGAAGGCAGACGCTTTAACGACTGCGCTACCCAGGCGCCCCCCCAACTTTTATTTCTTGAACATGTCATACTTTTCCCTGCATCCTGTTTTTACTCTAGCTGTTTCCTCTACCTGGATTGCATTTCCCAAGCTCTTGACATCACAGCTCTGTTCTTCTTTCAGGTCTCAGTTAATATGCTACTTCTTCTCTCTCCATCTAAATTATCCTCTTCCCGTCAACTCCTTTCATATCACCCATTTTACTTTTTTTCATAGCAACTTTTTGAATTTATCTTATTTATTTGTGTACTCAACTTGGATTTTAAACTCTAAGAAAGCAGAGACCATGTCTGTCTTGCTCATTGCTCTGTCATCAGGCACCAGAATAGTGCCTGACACATGTTAAGTATAAAATAAATATTCGTTTTCTGAGTGAATGGAGGGGTGATATATTTAGGAGCTTGGTGACATTTTTTTTTAGTGCCCTAGAAATACCCACAGACTGGCAAATGAGATTCCACGAGGCTCTCTCTTGGACAAAGAAAAACCATATAGAGATTTATAGAGGAATATGAAACAGATGGTTGTAGAGCTGATCCTTAGGGCATGCACACCTCTGGGCTCAACTCACTATCTTGATTTTTCATAGACTTGTCTCAGGAATAGAGGATTAGTTAAATGAATTATGGAATGTACTTCCTGACGATGAGATCCCTGTAGATATTAAAAATCATGTTGTAGAGGAATATTTATTGACACAGAAAAGTTCATGATATATTGCCAAGTGAAAAAAGCAAGCTTCAGAAAATGTGCTTAATATTATCTCCAGACCACTGAATACCCTGAACAATCTCATCCTTTTCTGAACGACTCTCTTCCAAGATTGTTAGGAAATTATTTTCCTTGGCCTAGATCTTCTGAGGTCAAGTACTTTTGGTCACTGTTGGAATCAGAGGGACTGGACATTTTTGGAAACCCCAAATATAGAAAAGCCTTGAAGTAGGTGTAATTTGTAGGATATTTATTTAATATTAAATGCCATTGGCCTGCTGGGAACCAAAGAGAAGGGGAAATTAACCAAGAAGGAGTTTGTGTTGCATTCCATTGTATTATATGCCCTGAAAGAGTTTAATTCCCACTGGTCATTCCTGTGATGCAATAAGAGAGCTGAAGTGCTCCACGTTGAAAGCCATAGGAAGAGATTCATCTCTCTGAGTGTTCCTGTTTTCTGCCCTTTCCCTTAATATCTAAATGACAATAATCTGAGAATCCTTCCTGTGTAACTGCAAGAGTCCAATCCTATGTGCAGTTATCTCTAAGATTGGCTGGAGATACGCTGTATTAGTTTCCTGGGGCTGCCATAGCAATGTACCATAGCTAGGGGGCTTCAACAGCAGGAATGTATTGTCTCACAGTTCTGGAGGCTAGAAGTCCAGAATCAAGGTGTTGACCAGGCTGGTTCCTTCTGAGGACTATGAAGGAGAATCTGTTCTAGGCTTCTCTCCTAGCTTCTGGTAGCCCCAGGCATTCCTTGGCTTCTCTATCGTGTTCTCCCTGTATCTTCAGGCCATCTTCCCTCTATGCATATCTCTGTGTCCAAATATCCCCTTTTTATAAGGACACCAGTCACACTGTATTAAAGCCCACCCTCACGTGTCTCATTTTAACTTGATCCTCTGCAGAGACCCTGTGTCCAAATAAGGTCACATATACTGGGGTTAGGACTTCACCATCTTTTTGGGTGGCACATTTAAACTCATAACAAATGCCATCTTGAGTGTGGCTGTGTTGTACTCATATCTACCTTCTGTTCTGGCCCCATCCCGTCATCTCCCTGTCACCTCCTCTTCATGCTGTGATAGCTCACTCCTATCTAATAGCAAAAGGCTGTCATCTAAATAATCTTGACTAAGAGATGAGGCTGACATAAGAAAAATTCAATGCAGAGAAGGAAATCTTGAAAATGGATATTATATGTATTATTAGATTTTCAAGTCCAGAGTTCACAACCTCTCACCGGGGTTCTGGCATCACTGCTCTGAATTATTGGCCTGTTGCAAGACTGTGGGATCTTATCATCCTTTGTAGGGGGATTGTCTCCATTTCACTTGTTTCCTCACCCCAGTCTAGGGCTCCCACCAGAAGAAACACAAAATCAATGAATATTAAAAATAAATACTCCAGAGATATACCATTTTCATAATTAAAATCTTGTGCTGTTGTTAAAAAGACTGCGTAAGACCAGGTGTGCAGCATCTGCATTTTGGTACATCCCTTCCTGCTTAAGAGTGGGTAGGTTTTTACCTCACCGCTGCATGACTAAAAACTGTCACCAAAATGATCTTGCGCCACGTGTGGGGCTGTGCCTGCGCAGACTGAGCTGCTTTCTACATGAAAGCGACGAGGCAGAAAATAGATGCCATGGGGTGCTTCTGGGATGGCACCATACATCACACTTCCCGTCAGAGCTGTGTTGAAGTCAGGTGGGCTGAGGTGACGGGGCACAGGGCGCATGAGCCTGTGTTCCACTTCGCTCCTTGCCGTGCCCATGTATGATTATGCTTCACACGAAGTCCACCTTGTCACTGACGCTTCAGGATGGTAGCTGGTTGCAGTCTGTTGATCAGTCCATGAATGAGGAGCGAGGGAACACTCCACTGGGTCAGGGGAGTAAGAGAAGGCATTAGGGAGAATGCAATATCTGAACAAGGTCATAGGGCTGAGATGTACATATTTGTGCCCTTGGGCTGGATATAGCCAACAAAAAATGTTGATCCAGCCTTCTCAGAAGATTTCACATAAAAGTAAAGATTTATGTTTTATCTTGAAAATGGAAAGATCTATCAACATTAAGCATGCGTACTTATAAAGCAATAATAGTCTAGCTCTGAGAGTTCTTTGGCCCCTTGAGAAGGAGTGTGTGATCTTCAGTGATCAACAGTCCCTACCACTCCTTATTGTGTCCCCAATAGGCAGGCAGCATTAGTCACCTCTTATCATCTATTGATCTTAATCTGATCTTTTTTAACAATAGAGAAATATTTGTCACGTGGTTCTCTCAGAGGTGGAAAACAAAAGAGACTGGGACTGCAATATGATTTTTCTTATACTACACAGTTTTATTCAGTCATATTGTTATTTCTCAGAGCCCAGTAAACATTTCAATTTTTAAGATCTCTGTTATTAAAAAAAAGAATAGGACTTAGTAGTCAGAGAAGGCAGATAGAGTAAACTAGTGGAATGGACATTGCCATCAGAAGAAACTAAATGAGGTATGAAAATGTATATTCCAAGAAGCAGTGTGACTGTTCCCTGTTGTGTCTAGGAATTACAACATGGTTAAGATACTGACCTTCTGGCTGGGATTGGGAAGAGGGAGGGAGAAAAAATGGCTAGGGCTGGTGGCACAGTACAGGAAGACTGTAATGTGGCTTAAATGTCTTGCTAAGCAGTCGGGAAATCTGTGAGATCCCCAGTAGAAGAAATGATGGCACTAGGTGACCAGCACCATGGGCAGATTGTTGAGAAAGAGAATGGGTGAACAAGTAGGGGCTTTTTGAAGTCCTTGATGATGTAGCATATATTTAGGACTCAGCTAAACTTTGTCACCGTGGGGCAGGTCACCAGAGCAACCAGGTTAAAAAAAAAAAATTAAAAATGTGGTTAATAACCTAGAAGGCAAAATCAATTAAATTGGTTTTTATTTCATTTTGTTTAATTAGCTGATATTTCTGACCTCTTTGGGATCTAAGTAGATTCTAGACATAGTTTTCTTGCATTTTTCTCTCTTTGCCTAAATGGTGGCCAACATAGTGCCAATTAGTATGTACCATGTTACCGTGGGCACAGCACATTTTGAAGCTTAGCTGGCTCCTGACCTGAGATAATGCTGATTTCCATTTCAATTTTCAGAAACTGATGCTTTATAGCAGGTTGGATATCAACATCCTTAGACGTATTTTAGACAACTGGGGAAAATAAGACTGATTCTTAATGTGACACTAACCTCTTTAAGGGCTTCCTAAAACATATGAATATTTTAGTAACCATTTCATTCACTTAGCACTTCAGATTTGACAAATCAGTCCATAATTTTATATGATTTTCATTGCAAGTTTGTGATATGGGGAGGGGGTTGGAATTTTTAAATGTAGAGAATTTGAAGTTCAAAAAGATGAAGTAATTTGTCCAAAACTCTATAACTAATAAGTGTCAAAGTCAGACCTGGAAAACAGGTTTTAAAGATCCTGTGCCATTACTCTTTGCCCGGTCAATGTTCAGTATATTCTATCCCCTAAGGCACTACATTTTTAAAGATACGATTTTTGAAAAAGAATTTTAGCATTATATCAGTACGGATATTTTTTTTCAGTATCAAATGACAAGAAATATAAGTCAGACTAGCTTTAATAAAATGGAAAGATTTTTTTTGGACATACATTTTTAGGCAGTCTAGGATTCAGTTGTGACTTGATCCGAGAGGCTCAAAACGTGTCAGGGAGACATAGTTTTTCTCCGTTTCCTGGCTCTGTTTTCTACTGTGTTGACTTCTTTCTCAGGTTCCCCACAGTAGCAAGATAGCTGGCAGTTAACTCTAGCCCTTCGATGTCTCCATGATTGCATCCAGTGGATGTGAGAGAACAGGTGTTTCTGGTGGCTCTTAAGTAAAGCCCCAGCGTTCCTCCCAGTTGGACCCACTGGGATGTGTGCCTGTCTCAGAGCTAGTCCCTGTGACGGGCGATTTGGGATGCCGATGCACCAAGCTGAGTAGCGGACTTCATTGCTTCAGGAGTGGAACCACACAGGCACTGTAAGTGGGCATAGGGAGGTTCTCCAAAGAAAATATGGGGTGAGAGTACCATTTAAAAAAAGGGAACTGGACTCTGGGTGGCCAGAGCAACACATTTAACGAGCCACTTACATTCCTGGCCCTAGTCTTGGATTGCTTGAAGAAATGAGACCTTTCATTGAAAACAGCCCACTGTCTACGAGGCAGTAGCTCTCCACACTGTGTGACATTCTAATGCAGGGAGAGCTGCTGTGGGTAAACTGTGAGGGGGTAAAGTCTGTCTGTTGCGCCATGGGTCCCCGTTCTGAACTAAGGCTGCCAAGGGACTTGTACTTGGGTGGGCGTTTGCTATGTTGGCTCTTAATTAGCTTCAGGTTAAGTCCTAAGGTCTTTCTGGCTGTTCTGTCTCCAGCTTCCTGCACTCCATACCCCACCTGTATCCTATGGCACAGTTTTTCTACCTACCTGGTGCCTCTGGAATGCTGTCTCATGTTCCTGTGCCTTTGCATGGGCTCCATCTTCTCTGTGGTATGCTCTTCTTCTCTTTGGCTTCCTGACAGAGTCACACCTAATCATTCTTCAGGACTCTGTTTGGGGTGACCTAATCTATGAGCTTTTCTTATCCTGACCCTCCAGGCTGAAATAGTGTCTCCATAGGATTCTATACCCTTAAAAAATAACGTGCTGTTTACATTGACTTGTAATTCTTGATTTCCTTGTCAGTGCTCCTCCTCTAGAGCTCCTTTAGGGCCTTAGTCTGATCTATTTGCCTTTTATCTGGTAACTATCCCAAGATTTTCCCACAGAAGGTTCTCAGTATATATTTACTAAATTGATGGAGAAATGAATATGTGAAAATCATCTCAGTAATAATTAAAAGGTAATCTCACTTTATCATTTATTCCCCTTTTTGATACCAAAATGCAGGCAGAAGAAATGGTCTGAGCACACTTACCCAAAGCCAGCATAGGAAAAGGAAGGAGATAGCCATCCTTGGGGATGAACTTCCCAGGATCACATTTGCGGGATCCAGTACTTTGCAAGAAACTTGCCATTTGCCATCTTTGCAATGACGATGGAAACTGAAGGGGGCTTGGAAAACTCAAAGATCTGCAGCCCAATTAATGGCTGTGGCTGCTCATTATGGTGGGAAAGCTGTGCCCACACCATGGCAGAAGCTGCCCACGTATGAGTGGCTTCATTAACTACCTTCTCTCCCGTGGAGGAGACTGCCAAGGGAGATGGTGTTGTCATCTAACAGGAGATCAACAGCCAAGGCAGCTCCTATCTTGCAAGCCATTATCAGAATATTGTGACCAACTTGTAGTTCTCAGAATCACAGAATGAGCAGAACATATATAGCGGGAAGTCAGGCACTAAAAATAATTGCACAAGATTAAAAAAAAAAAAACATAACCTATGAGAAAAAAGTTATAGTAATTAGCTTATTTCACCGGGAGAAGGAAAATACAGGCGAAATTTACGGTATTAACTGGCTTCAAGTCGATGAAGGGTAATTCCAGAGGATGGTGAATTTATAGCCGTCCATGTAAAAGGATTTTTCCTGTTGTCCTCTTTCCATTTCTTGCTTGATTTCTCCTCTGCGATATGTGATGAAAGATAATAATGTGGCAACTTCAGAAAACATATGAGAATAAATACTTTGGGAGTTTGCAGCGTAGTTGCACCATGTTGGAACTACCTCCCTCCTTTCCCCTCCAAAAAGAAAAACGCAGAAAGGAGTAAGTATACCATCTGCAAGAGCTCTTTTCTCTTTTACAGCCATCCTGTCACCATCTGCTAAAATCCTCAGCCCACCTGCATAGTGAACAACATTAATTGTCTTCCAGAAATGCACAAGAACCACAATCTCCCCCAAGACCGAGGGTAGGAGGAAGGAGACATTTTATAGCACTTTTAAGTGAGGTTTTACCCTGCAACCCACCTGGTTCCCTTTGTTAATCTACTGCATGTTCAACCAAGCTTATAAGCAGGGCATAGCTCTTGGGTTAAACAGAATCTTAGCGTTTGTTTATTCCTTGGCTCGTGTCTTTGAAATTTCTAGTGCCTAGAGCAAATCAGAGGTGCTATTCCTGAAGTTGAGAAGGGTGTGGAGGTTCTTGTTGAAAGCGGCATGAGGATTTTCTTTCCTTTGGATCAGGAAAATTTTTTCAGCCAAATCCTGGCATGTTTCCTATACGTAATAATGGCTAGAGTTTGGGTCTCCTAGCTGATACTGAACAACTGGACTGTGAAGTTCCAAAAGGAAATTGGCTAGTCTTTCTCATGGATATTATTTGGGGCAGGAAGATTTTTCCTTTTGGAAGTCTTTTTGCTATCCTATATATTGAAGGATATTTTCCTTTCCTGGATCTTCTCCATTAAGTGCCATTGGTGCTTCCTGTCACTGTGGCAACTCCAACACCCCCAAACATTTCCAAACATCCCCAGTTGAAAACTATTGAACCTGTCTTTCTTCCTTACCTTTCGCTGTTGCAGGAAAGAGGTTTATTTGCTGCTTCCTGCCCAGGTGAAGAGATACTGGTTTGTGTAGCTCCGAACTATATGATCAGGGCCATATGCTACCAGAAAGAGTCTAAAGTTGTGAAAAATTAAGAGTGTATGTGGCAGAAATATCCTTGAGGCTAGCGTCTCCTCCCCTCCCCCACTCCTATCCCTCCTTCTCTTTCTCACACGTGCATATACACACACGCAGTGCGAATCTGAAGTTGATAGCAATCCACATGAAGCAAGAAGCAGTTGAGAGGAAAAAGAAGGTGTAATTCAAATAACCAGTTATCATCAACCAGTTTGAAATATTAATAGCCATTGTTTGTAATTGGTCTATGTGTACATATTCTCTTGACAAGTTCACTTTGCAATTATATTATTGGATGTCAGTTGACAATGCCTGTGACTAGTTTGGGCTACTATTTTATTATTTATTTATATGTCACTTATTCAGTCATTCATTGATTTGTTCGTTCACCACTTTGGGCATCACTGTATATGAACAACAATCCATAAACAAATTGGGACTTTTTCTACCAGTTAGCCTTGTACATCGAGGATATTTTTATATAGATTCATCAGATTCAGCCTCTCTCAACCACTTTATCACTTTCTTTATGAGAAAGAGCTTATGCTGGCTACTTTCCCTTCCTTAAGCAGCATTCCTTTCACAGAACTGGGGAATAAAGACCTGCTATATAGCAGTCCCTTAAAAAAAAAGATTTATTTATTTATTTGAGAGAGAGAAGAAGAGAGTAAGGGGAGGAGGGGCAAAGGGAGAAGGAGAGAGAATTTCAGACTCCCCACTGAGCGCAAAGCCTGACGTTGGGCTCTGTCTCATGACCCTAAGATCATGACCTGAACCAAAATCAAGAGTCGGATGCTTAACCAACTGAGCCACACAGGTGCCCCTATAGCAGGCCCTTTTAAGGCTATATTTGCACAGAAGTTGAGTTTTGGCATTCTATGGCCGATTGTGAGGCAGTGAGTCATATTGCAAAGTCAGACTGATTCAGTTGGCTTGACATCTAGAATAATCACTTATTTGGTAACTCCTCTATTGCATGGCAATCAACAAACGTGGATTGACCATCGTAATGATCAATCCAGTGTGCTGTATTCTCTCTTTTCCATGCCAGGCTGTTACATTTGTGATTCAAAGCTATTTTTAATCAACAACTACAACCTCATTTCAGTATCTATCTGTGTACTACATACTGTGTTGATGAGTGGGGACACAAAGATAAACAGAACAGGTTTGGTGGAAAGAAAACAGGCTTAGAAGTCAGAGAAATAGGCTTCAAACCCCATAGGCTCTTTGGACAAGTCACTTAACCTCTTTGATCTGCTGCAGCGTGGCTGTGCTGAGGGTTAACACCACAGCGTCAACTGCACAGGGGCCCAAGAGCAAGAATTCAGCAGCAACCATTGCCGTTAGGAAAGTGAGACACAAGTCACAGTACTTGCTGTAATTATGTAAAACTGTAAATTCCAGGTATACATATTATCATGTCTTATCTTAATTTTAAATTCTTTAAAAAATGCAGATTTAGCATATATACGCTGTATGGAGCCACTGCATATCCACGCTTTGTATCCAGACTTTTCCTTGATATCTGACGATACATTGCAAGTGCTATGCAGACCAAACATGACCCTGCCGCAGCTATGTTCAGAATATTATTTCACAATTGTTCCATATACTGTGGGACTGAGTCATCTAATGTAGCTTACAGGAAAGCAAGCTGTATATTACTGTAGGTGACCTTAATGTTGTGGACTTATTTAAGAATCCGGTGTTCACCACTTCCAGTTGAAAGTACATGAGCAAATTAGGAAGATAATATAATTATATATACTGAAATTAGGTTAACAGAGATACTCTAATAGCTCAGTATGACCACAGACTAGGATTTCAATATCAGAGTGCTGCCCCTCTTTGTAGACACAGCCTCTCTCACACACCTACATCTATTCAAGGTGTGCCTCACAAACAGAACTTTCTGGTAGATTTTATAAGTGCCTAATGTAGAATGATGATTATTTGGTTTTGTAGTTGCTTTCTACCCTAGAAGGGAAAAACAGTCCCTTGAGGTCAGAACATCCCAAAACTAAATAGGTTTTAATAACAATATCTGCTCCACTCACAAATCTCCAATTTAGGCAGGGCTCAGCAGGGATGCTTCATTTCTTTTCTACCTGAAGTTAGCAGGGGCAGCTCAAAGGCTAGGTGCTAGAATCATCTAAAGTAGTGGTTCTCAACTGCTGGTGGTTTTGCCTTCTCCATAGGGGGCATTTGGCAATGTCTAGAATTATTTTTGATTGACACAACTTGGTGGAAGGGTGCTACTGGCATCTAGTGATGGGGCCAGATGATGCTCAACATCCCACAATGCCCAGGAACCTCCCCTCCCCAAAGAATTATCCTCCCCAAAATGTCAGTGACACCAAGGATGAGAAACGGTGATATAAAGACTTGTTCGTTCAGATGTCTGGTGGTTGATTCTGTGTGTTTGCTGGAGGGCCTCGGTTCTTCTTCGTATGGACCTCTCCAATGTGGCCTCTCTGCCCTCCACGTGGACGTCTTACATAACAAAACTTCAGCTGAGTACATTTGAAGATCTAACTGGCTTTATTCAACAACTCATGAATCAGGCAGCATCCCATCTAGTGAATAGAAAGGAGGTCCACCAAGCTGTGGAAAAGAAGGGGTTTTAAAGGGGGCAAGAAAGAGGAAATGATTAGCAAAGAATGCAGTGTTCCAGGCAAGGTTGCCCTCCTAAGCGGAATGGAAAGGGTCTGTCGGGCAGGTCAGCTCATAGTGCTGACCAGGTAATTCCAGGTTGACTGGATAAAGGTTATAATCCTGGGAGGAGTTGAAACTTCAGTTAGGTTAGGTATTAAGTCTTGGTTTGCTAAAGTGGGGTTTAGTACAAGTGACTCCATTTTGGGTCTGTTGTCTCTTTTTTAGCACTATTTTGGGCTTCCTCATGGTGTAGTGGCTGGCTTCCAAGCTGGGGAGTGTCCTGACAGAGAGCAAGACAGAAGCTGACTCCTTTATGTGACCTGGACTCAGAGGTTACATAGCATCTCTATGAGATGGAACAGTCAAAATCTCACCCATAGTCATGGAGGGACATGGACTCTGCCACTCTGGGGGTCATGTTATAAAAAGAGCAGAAAATGAAATTTGCCACAGACACCATATCTCATTCTTCTTTGTATCTCAGTACCTTATCAGTCAATGGAAGGTAACAGATGCTCAGTCTGTGCACTCTTGAGTTGTATTAAATTAAGTAAACTTGATATATGAAATATACGATAAACAATGAGGAGATTTGGCATTATACATAACAATTTTCCACAGAGTACCTTTAAATAGTGACTTGTTCCACTTCATTATAAAGTATGATTTAATTATGAAAATTTCAATGGCATATTTATTCATCTGGTTGTTTGTTAATTCAGTATTCATTGAGCACATACTGTAGGCAAGAGAGTGTGCAAGTGCTGGAATACAAAGATGGATCAGACATAGAATTGCCTTCAAGTCACTCACAGTTTAGTGGGGAAGGTGAATGACGTATATAAATCACTCTAATAGAGGCTGGAGTTCATTAGAGGTACAAGTAAAGTACTATGGTTCCATAAGGAAGCACACAGCTTTTCAGAAATAGAAAGCAAAGACTTTATTAAGGATGTTCACTTTAATGAATACAAAATCTTTTTACTTCCTCACTCTACACTTCTATAATTGCAAGGGGAAATTGGCAGAATTTTATCCAATTTTATAATACTCACTCAAAGCAGTCACCTAAAACATGACTGAGTCCATCTGCTGTGCAGCTGTTAAGTCTGTCTATCTCGGTCAGAGTCACTTACTGCTATGGGTAGACATATCTCTCCACAAGGATAGGGCAAATATTCTTACTGTAATCCTAGGACATTCCAATCCAAGTGACAGAGAAAAGTAGAAAAGTCACAGATACCCATATCCTGCCCCAGAAAAATAGACCTGTTATAATTTAGTAGGAGTATTGCATATCTACCTTATGGAATTTTAGTGATCTTCAGGGACATTTCCGGAAGTCTGTGTGCTTTGGTACCTCTCTGCCTTAAAATACCCAAAGGAGGAATTGGAGACTCATGCCAACCCCACTAGTTCTTGGCACTCAGACCATATAAATTTGTTAATCAAGTTTATCTCATCCAAAACATTAATATACTTTAAATGCCATTTTAAAATATATGTGGCATTTGGAGAAATAATTAATGGTATTTTAGAAATTGCTGATGACATTTTGTAAAATTCTACGTCTATAATTGAGAGAGAAAAGAAATTGTAGCAGCAAGGAAACCAGTTCGAAATCTGTGATATAATCAAGGAAAGAGGTAGTGACCTGGCTTAGAATAATACCAGAAGGAGGAATCAAAATCACCAATATTTACTGAGTATTTGCCATGCAACAGGGATTATATATGGCTTCATAAGCATTGTCTGTGTTAATACAACAATCATTTGATACAGTTACTATTATTTTCCCATTTTACAGATGAGGAAACTGAGTTTTATTAAGAACTAATCAGTAGAACTGGAATTCAGGTCTACCTGAGCCTGTTCCTGTAGTCCACTGTTTTAACCATTATGAACATAGTACCTGATACAAGGAAAGAGGTAGACAGGATCAAGGAGGAAGCATCTAGATGATACAGTAATAGGATTGGGTTTATGGAAAAAGAAAGAGTGAGACACCCACCCCGTCTTAACCTGAGTTTGGCCACCAGGGTGGGTGGAGGTGCAGTTCTCTTAGATTGAAGACACAAAATCATTGGAATTGGCTGAATGATGAGTTCAGTTTTTTGAGCTTGTTGGTTGAAAATGAAGTGTCTTAGGGAGATGTTCAGTAGGCCATTGGATATACGGCTTGAGGTTCAGGAAAGAGGTCAGGATAGGAGATACATATTTGAATGTCATCAGCCTAGATGTGAAGCATTGGGAGTGATAAAGTAGGTCCAGGAAGAATATGAAGCTTAGGGAGAGAAGGTGATATCACTAAACATTTCAAATAGAATTTGCTTTACTAAGTGCTGTTTGGTGCGGGGTGGTGGTGGTGGTGGTGGTGGTTGCAGAGCAGGGCAAAAGAATACAAGATTGTTGGGCCAAACTGCTCAAAGTCTAGACGTGGTGGCATAACCAGCATATGTGAAACAGCCTGAGAATGATTACCGTCAGAATACAAAGCACAGCAACATACCTTTCAGAATTAGGAAAGAAAGAATAGAATTAGAATAAGATTTATTTGGAAAACTTCCTAGAGTTAAGATTTGAGCTGTTTTCCTGAATGTGGAATAGTATAGGGGAGAAATGGGGGGCCTTAGTGAGGCCTGTGGAGGGGGCGGGGCAAGGAATCCTCTCCCTGTGCCTCTGCCCTCACCTTTCCTGCAGGGGAAGAGACATCTGCCTCACTTATGGCTCATGCTATGAAGCTGTTGTCTTTGTATCTGAGGCAGGAGATGGGAATCAGTAAGACATATGGTAGGGAGAAGAAGCCAGGTATGAGAACAGAGACAAGTTGGAATCCACAAACTGAACTCATGGTTTTCATTCCTCTGCCTTGATGGTGTGAGTGTCCACAAGAGAAGCTGGGGCCCTTCATCGTTGAGCTAACTGCCCATCTGGCTCAGGAGTTAGAGAAGGTGATTCACGGGGAGGTGGAGAGGTTGCAGACCCAATTGCCGTCCCACGCCCAAAAAATGATTCAGCAGGTGAATGACAACATATGTGAGCTACACAATGGCTGCTGCCTTACTTCCAGCCTCCCAGTCTTCTGAAATCTGACGTGATTCAACCTAACGAGACACCCACCAGTAAGGAAATTCTGGGAAATGTAGTTTATCTTACCCAAGTTAATTCTTTTTTTTTTTAGATGGGGGAGGGGCAGAGAGAGAGAGAGAGAGCATCTTAAGCAGACTCCATACCCAGCATGGAGCCTCACACGGGGCTTGATCTCACAACCCTGAGATCTCAACCCAAGCCAAAATCAAGAGGCTGAGATCTCACCGACTGAGCCACCCAGGCACCCCAACACCCAAGTTGATTCTTTACAAAGCCCCCATACTATGTATAAAGGTAACCAGCTGTGCATGAACAAGCATGGTTTGAAGAGAGCCAGCAAGTCAATTTAGCTCAGTGCTTAAAATTTGCTCTCAAACGTCACCATGAATCACAAATACCTCGACAGCTAGATAAAGCAGTTTCTGATTCTGTGGTCTAGGGTGGGGCCAGAGAATGGCATTTCAAGTTCCCAAGTGATGCTAACTCTCCTGGCCCAAGGACCATATTTTGAGAACGGTTGGTTTAGCTGAAGCACAGAGGGCTCACTAAGTTTTAGTGAGAAATAGGAGTGCAAAAGAAAATATAACAAAGGAATAGTTAAGAAAAGATATTGAACAGTGGACAACTGTTGAGTGATATCCAATGTGACAGGACATCATTATAAGTGACTGAACAGGAAGTTAACTGGCAAAGTTGATGCTTGCAGCAGGATGTGTTCTTGCTGTGTGGGAGGCACAGCCTCAAGTAGAGCTTGGAAGTGAGGAAAGAAAATGTAAGACCATGTTACAATAATCTAGTGATACAGATCCAGAATAGGGCGGGGAGTGACTGTGGAAACAGAAAGAAGGGATGCAAGAATGAAAACTACTTTTTTTTTTTTAAAGATGTATTTGAGAGAGAGCAAGAGAGAACTTGAGTAGGGAGAGGGGCAGACAGAGAGGGAGAGAGAAAATCTCAAGCAGGCTCCTTGCCGAGCATGGAGTAAGATGTGGGGCTTGATCCCACAACCCTGAGATCATGACCTAAGCTGAAACCAAGAGACAGATGCTCAACCAAGTCACCCAGGTGCCCCTGAAAAGCTTTGGACATAGTGTCATATTCCCCACTCCTTCTTTCCCCTGAACAATATGGTCTTATGTCTCTTTTCTTTATGTCACCAAAGTCCAGGTAAAGGGACCTCAGCCTTTAATTATTTTTGTCTTTTATAACTTTTTCCCTGAGTTTATTACCAATGCCTGTACGTTGCAGGAAATTTAGAAATCAGAAGAGTATGAAGAATAAAGTAAAAGTTGTCCCTCAGGCCAGATGTAATCACTGTCAAATTTGGGATGTATTTCTTCCCATTCTTTTCTGTGTGTGTGTGTATGTATGTGCATATGTTTTATTTTACTTGAAATTGGCAGGCTTGCCATTGAAGTTAATCTTAACTGGGCGGTTAGGAGGGCATGTTACTGGTGTCTCAGCCAAGGTAGCCTTTGTGGCACTCAGTGTTCTTGTCAACTTTCATCTCCCTGAAGAATCGCCATCCTGCCTTTTCAGACAGTTCACTGCTGGTGACATCAGTGACTAGGGCTGTCAGCAGCTTGCTATATGACTTCAGACTGATGTTTCCTGAGACATCAAATGAGTGCAGACAAGGGTAACAGAGCAGGTTGGGTAGCAAAGCTTAGGGTCTGAGAACCTGTGTAGCTAGACCCAACTGATGGGTCTGCACTGAATCCCTGCAGGATAGAAATTATAATAAGAGTAACAGAAGGATCAACAATGAGTGTATTAATGCTTACTGAATGCTAGGGTCTTTATATCTTAGGGTTATCTCATTTAATGCGTTATCTCATTTTGTTCTTAAAATATTCCAATGAGAAAGAGTCTGTTATTTTATCCATTTTTCAGATGGAGATATTCTGGCTTAGAGAAGTTAAAAACTTGGTAAAAAAGAGACCGATGCTTAAAAACTAGATGACTTGTCCAAGATGAAATATGTAGTACATGACAGGGTCTAGCTTAGAACCCAGTCTTCAGATTTCTAGGTTATTACTTTTTCTGCTTCAATCCCTTGCTGTCCTGAAGAAATCTCACAATTCTTTCTGATGCCGACCACAGCTTAGAAACTCTCCCTTCCCTGCCCATGTTTCTGATTTTGGATTTACAGTCTTTTCTGATCTCACTGTCTGCTTGCTGCATCTGCGCCTACAGATTCAAATGTCGGCACTTCTGAACCCCCCCCCCCAAGTCTGGTAATCTGACCCCTGAGTGTGTCTCAGCTCAGACCAAGTCCTCCCCTGGGCATCCTCAGGAAGGCCCCAGACCTCTTCACTTGACATTGGTGAGCTAATGAGAACTCTGAAGGACAGTGATAACTTATTCTGAAGGCACTGCATAAGCGCTCAGCAGAACGTGACGAGAGCAGTTTACCTCCAATTCACGCACTCAGAACCCACCCTGTGCCATCTGTCTCCTCCACACTCTGGCTCCTTCTTCCTCTTACTGCCCTCCCTCCACTGGGCCTCCTTCCTCTCCCCTGGAGCATAGTGCAGGGACCCTTCTTCCCTCTGCGTAAGGCAGAGAGGACACGAAGGGCCTCTGTCCCCGTGTCGTGTGTGTCTATCCTCTGCAAGTGGCAGGGAGCTATTTTTACATCTGTTTCCTCAACAAGATATAATGGGAAGGCAGGAGGTAGGTTTTCAAACAAATAACTTGTTACTTTTATAAATAAATTTATAATGGTGAAAAACTGACATTTCTAACAAACTCTCTTTATCAGGAAACTTTGTTTTTCAGCTTCAACTTTTAAATCTGCTATTTATTTCATGCTCTCTGCTGAATCATGCATCCAAGGCAAATTTTGCTTCACTTGGTACTTTTGTTTTTCTTTATTTGATTTTGATTCATATTTTGTAATTATTACTCATTTGTAGAGTTTTCTATTAATCCTCATATCAACAATTAGACTAATTTTTTATAGGTGGTCCAGGAATCTGAACAGCTCATTAAACTGGACATGAAACATGAGTATCTTCAGAGTAGGCAACAGTCACTTAGCAACGTATCAAGTAAAACAGGGGATTTTGTCCCTGATGATTTATCTTCATGTGAGGGCATATCTTATAATATAGGCAGATAGATGTAATAAAGTATAATATACATAATGTAATATATATAGGAAATACATGTAATATATATAATATATAATGCAATATATATTAGGTATATATAACATTACATATATAACTGTATATAACATTATGTACATAACTATCAAGTATATATACTATGAATAACTATATACATATATACACTTGTATATAACTGTATATGTATATCAAGCATTTATATTATATTCATATTAATATAATATGTATTATTAATATATTATTCATTTTTATTACATATTATAAATATATTTATAAAATGCCAAGCAGAAAAGCCATTTGTTTTAGCAATAAGCAAGTTCTTATGACTTCCCAGGGAGGTTTCAGAACAGGGATGGAGACAAACCCCTGATGGTAGGCAATGAAAAGGTGAGAACGCGGTGAGGAAGCAGAGGCAGTGGATATGGAAAATTCATTTGAGAAGTTGAACAATGTGAGAAGGGGAAGGTTGGAAGAGAGAGAGAAAAAGGAGAGAGACAGCAGAGACAGAAAGAGGAGCAAAGCATCAGGTAGAGATGTTTTCAAGACTGGAGAGGTGTGTGTGTGTGTGTGTGTGTGTGTGTGTGTGTGTGTGTGATTAAAGGACAAGACGCAATGAAGGACGAAAGATAGAGGGTGCACAGTTTGGAGAGCTGAATCCCAGGGGAGGGATCTCTTGTGAGGAGAGGCTAGGCAGGAATATGAGGCATAGAAGGCAATCTCTTTGTTGTACACTTAGCAGAGGACAGGAATGAAAGCAAACCATCGAATACCTACCCTGAGCCAGGTATTTTGCAGATCTCTTTCATTTGCATTGCTCACTCCGTGGGTGAGCGTTACCCAGTTCATGAGTAGACTAAGGCGAGAAGAGATTAGGTTAGTTACCTGTGGCAGGATTGCCAGTGTGTGGTGGAGCTGGTATTAGATTCAATTTTCTATTTTCAAAACCCAAGTTTTTTGCCCTACACCTCTTTAACTTCTAAAACTCTGTCTAGTGGAAGACAAGAGGAGACAAAGAGGGTACAGTGGGACCAGTGTTTCCGGAGCAGCTGAGGAAGCCCCAGGGCGTGGTTACAAACAGCAGTGCAGCAGGTAAGCTACTGTGGGGAGCTGGCCAGCCCCAGGAATGGGAGAGGTTAATAAAACTCTAGCAACGGCTCCCATATTACTCTTCAGTATTTGTGGGGGAACAAATAGAGAAGATGTGGAGAGCAACCCAAGCAGAGGAACGAGTTAAGAGTAAGCATCTGGGGTGCTGCAAGAAGTAGAACCTGAGGTTGAAGCTAGGCATTGGTTCAGGTGAATGAGAAATGAGAAAGGCCCAAAGAGCAGACAATATTGAGGAAGCAAGCTTAGGAGGTATGATGATGGCTTATCTGGCCATTCCTTTGGGGATTTAGCTGCTTATCTTTCCACCATGCCTCCTGGCCAGACAGACCAGACATCTTTCAGTACTTCCTCAAATGAACAACATTCTCTTCTGTTCTTTGCACATGCTCTCCTCTACCTGGACGCTTCCCCTGACTCCCTGCCTCTTTATTTGGCTTTTTTTTTTTTTGCTTAGGTTTCAGGCTGGAGAATGAATCATCTAGTACCTTCCTTGACAGACTTGGACTGAGGTAAGTGCCTTCTGTTGAACCCTGTATTTTCTTTATCATACATTTCTAATTATTTTGCAGTCATTTATTTGTCCCTTTCCCTGCTCTGGGTAGAAAGTTTCATGAAGACGGACCATGCTGATTGTGACCTCCTCCAGCCCCAGGTGCTTGCTGTCGCTCCTGGCACATGATTGGGGCTCCATAAGTATTTGTTGAAAGAATGAATGAATAAATTAGTTAATAAATTACTTAAAATATTTTTTATTCTACCTCTTCTTTCTGTCTAAATGAAATTGTTCACCTTGGTATTGTTTCATCTCTAGTTTTTTCTTCTGGGAAGAGTACTTAATTAGCATCATCGTGAAGAATCTTTCTGGCATTATCATTATGCATCTTTTCAGATGTTTTATATATTTTCATCTGGGCAATGCAAACTCAAATGTCCACAGTAGAGCTTATTTTATTCTAAAAATTCTTTCCTCTTCTGACTTTCCTATTCATGTCAATGGCAGCAACATTATTCTCCTGGTTACCCAGCCATACCCCTCTCTTGTGTCTTCATAGCCTGGCCACTAATCCTTATTTTTTATAATGCTTTCCTAGTGGTTCTTAGGATATCACCCTTGTCCAGGACCTTATTACATGCCTGGATTATATGGAAAAATTCTGCCATTTTAAAAAATGGTGCTCACACAACTGTACATCCACATGCAAAAGAATGAAGTTGTATCCATACCTCATAACCATGTGTATAACAAAAGTCGGTGCAAAATGGATCATAGACCCGAATGTAAGAGCTAAAACTATAAATCTTGTAGAAGAAAACATAGTAGATAGGCATAGTTGCCTGGGGTGGACACCTAAAGCAAAAGTGATGAAAGAGAAAATAGATAAATTGAGCTGAGCCAAAATTTAAAGTTTTGTGCTTCAAAGACACCATCAGGAAGTAAAAAGGCAACCCACAGAATAAGAGTAAATATTTACAAATTATATATTGGATCATGTATCTGACTTGTATCCAGTATATGTATAAATACATATAAAAATAAATAACTCTTACAACTCAGAATAAATATTATTAATCATCAGGGAAATACAACGAGATACCACCTCATACCTACTAGTATGTATACTAGTTATAATCTAAAGGACAAGAATAGATATTGGCAAGGATTTGGAGAAATTCAGACCTTCTTACAGTGCTGTTCTGAATGTAAAAGAGGACAGCTATTTCAGAGAAAATTTGGCAGTTCCTCAAAATGTTAAACGTAGAGTTACCATATGACTCAGCAGTTCCACTCCTATGTATATACCCAAGACATAAACACATATGTCTACACAAAAAGTTCTAGCAAAAATGTTTATAACAGCATTATTTATAATAGCTTGAAGTGGAATCAATCTAAATGTTCTTAAAATTAATGAATGGATAAATTAAGTGTGATATATCCATATAATGAAATATTATTTGGAAATAAAAAGAAATGAAGTATCGACCCATGCATGCTGCGACATGGATGACCCTTGAAAACATTATGCTCAGTGAAAGAAGCCAGTCACAAAAGACAGCATACTATATCATTCCATTTATACAAAATGTCCAGAATATGCAAATCTACACAGACATGAAGTAGGTTCATTTATTAACCTACTTAAGGGCTGGGGAGGAAAGGGAAGGACTGAGGATTGACTGCTAACGGATATGAGATTGTTTTTAGGGAGGAGCAAAAATGTTCTAAAATTAGATCATGATGATGGATGCACAGCCTGTGAACATGCTAAAAATCACTGACTTCTACACTTTAAATGTGTGAATTGTATATTATGTGAATTATCTCAACAAAAAAGTCTCCTAGATTGTTCTCTTCATCTCTTCCACTTCTGATCCATCCAGCTCATTACCACAAGCTGAACCATCATTTTGTACATTCACTTTTCTGCTCAGCACCCATCGGTCCAAATTCCTTTATTTGGTATTTGGGGCTCTTCATGTCCTAATTTCAGTGTGCCTTTTTGATACCCTCACCTGCTTTGCTACATGAATTCTCTGCTTCACCTGAAAGGGCTTACTCCCTTGCCCTGTCCTGTACTTTTGCCCCTTCTCTAGAAAGCCCTTTCTTCTTCTTTTTTGTAAGTCTTAATCTTGCTCTTCTTTTAGGCTTTCTCTATTCAATGGCAATTTCCTTGGCACATGCCATTCTCAGGAATTTCTCTCTCCCATGATCTCCACTACTCATTTTGTACTTACTGTATTCTACCTCTGTGATGAGTGGAGAGCAAAGTTATGTTCAAATTATTTAGAAACAAAGGCAAGAAAATCAACACACATATTCAGAACCCTCCCCAGAAATAATCCCATTTTATGTTATGATTTGGAAATAATTTAATGATGAGTTTAAGGTGCTAGGAAGTGATAACCCTAAAACATAATTGGCTTAAAATAGACTGAATTCTCGAAAACGGGACAGCACAGTGTGTGAATGTTGTAATTGACAAGAGCACTTAATGACTGATAATGAGTAGTGGAAAGAGGAACTGGAAAGAAAAAACCTGATAGTCTATCTTCTGGGCTGTCTAGACCCTAATCCTTTATTCCTTGTATAAAATTGCCTCTTAGTATAGAGAAAGAAATGGCCTTAGGTATGAGGACCACAGTGATTCTATAAGATCATTTATATTTTTTCTTATAATGTCTTTGTTTGAGGAAGTGCCTCAAATACCATAATTCCTGTGTAAGGCCTAAGACAAGAAAATTGTCCTCATTAGGCAAGAAATACTATCATTAATAATAATGACAAATATTTAATCCTTATTATCCAGGCCTTGTATTTACATGCATTTTCTCATTTAATCCTCACAGTAAACCTCTGAACTGCATGTATACTATTATTATTCTCATTTTATACAACTTGTCTGTATTAGTTCAGATTAGGTTTGAATGTAAATAGGAGAAAACCTTAAAAATAACAGTTAAGTCAGAAGTGCATTTCTCTATCATGTAAGTGTACAGAAGTGTTTGTCCCAGGTTTGGATGGCATCTTGCAGCTCTGTCTTAAATCTGCAGAGGCTGAGACTCCTACCAGTTCCCCATTCTTTCATCTGTTGGGTGTTAACTTGAACCTCATCGTTCAGGGTGAGATCCATGTTTTAGGCAATAGGATTGAGGAAAGAATGAATAACAAAGGCAGAGAGTATATTAGCTTTCTTTTCAGGAAAGTTCTCAGAAATTGGTCATAGGACTCTCAAAATGGACAGAATTAGACATATGGGACACATAAGAGAATGACCTACAAGGAAGGCTAGGGAACATAGTCTGTATTCTGAGTGGCAATGTGCCCAACTAAAAATTCTGTTATTGTACAAAAAAGGTTAGAATGGATAGTGGGGGCATGACCAGATGTTCCTAATGTGTCATCTAAGGTTGGAAACAGCTAGTAAGTGATGGGGCAGGAATCAAATCTGACCTGTCTGCTCAGAGCCCATGTGCCTCCTGAGCACCTAGATTCTTCAAGATGAGTTGTTTAATTTGAGAAGAGAGGCCAAGATGAAGAGTAGGGCACTCACAGTCTTAGCTAAGTGTACAAGGCTGCTTTGTTTGAGCAAAGGCTTTAGGTCACCTTGCACTCAAGGAAGGAGTTGCAAGCTCCCAGTGTTCTTATGCAGATCAGAAATGAGATTCATCATCACTGGTATCTAACTCTTGTTCTTGATCTGAGTTAGCTCTAGAGACCGAATAGTGGTCATACATTTTTCATGTTCCATTATCATTTATGGTGAATCACACAACAATTGGTTTTCTAATCATTAATAGTAAACACAATTGCACTGCTCAGCTTCCCACTATACAAAGTATATTGCACAGAGACAACATAATTTCTTATTTATATCTGGAGACTTATATTAAGGCTCACACAGGAAAAAGAAATTCAGCTTTAGCTTTATAGAATTTAAGAAGGTACTTTAGAGATCTTTGAGGCTGGTATTTAACAACAATGATTTTTGTTAAGTAAAAGTTGCATATTTTATTTTATTTTAAAGAGAGAGAGAGAGCAAGAGGGAAGAGGCAGAGGGAGAGGGGGAGAGAGAATATTAAGCAGGCTCCAGGCCCAGCGCAGAGCCCAACATGGGGCTCGATCTCATGACCCTGAGATCAGGCCCTGAGCCAAAGTCCAGAGTCAGAAGCTTAACCGACTGAGCCACTGACAGGTACCTCAAAAGTTGCATATTTTAATGTGGTGTTCACCCTGTCCTCTGAACTTCCAGTTCCCTGGTGTTTTGTTTCTCTGTTCTTTCCCTTCAGGTGATTTTTTTTAACCTTCCAGGGTTAAGAAAGTGGGCTCTGCAATAAGACTTTCACTGTTGTCCTAGCTGTGTGATTTTGAGTAGGTCACCTAAGTCTAAAATGTTCCCATTCCTCATCTTTAAGAGAAACCCTTCCTAGTGTGGTTGTAAGAATTGAATAAGAATATACTTTGTAAAATGTGTAGAGTAGTGTCTTCCACAAATTATCTATTTTTAATTATTATTTTTTCTGACTCTTTCATCCTGCTTTTATATCCTTCCTCTATTTGTCAGTGAGTGATTCTTCTAACCATTGATTGTTCTGCACACCCACGAAGGACAC